>NW_022988082.1:700000-1078090 GCF_902827165.1 Trematomus bernacchii | reverse complement strand
GGCCTGGATCATCCAGGATTTGTGGGCTAAGCTCCATAAACTGACTAAATCACCCAGAGAGGTCACCTTTCTAGCCCAAATATATATAATACAAATACATTTAAATAGTAAAAGGTGCACTTGTGCTCTGCATTACCCGGAATTTTATTTTCATAGCCCCATGATAGTGATTAAAAATCATTTTCATGGGAAAAAGTGTTAAAACGCCTGATTAAATTATATGCAGGACCCCAGTGAGCTCCAGACTATGTGCATTGTGTTGGGGAACCATATAAATGATAGAATAAATGCATTTAAATGCAAAAATAATGATTTTAAATCATTTTAGGGGGACAATTGTGGAGAGGAGCCTGAAAATGACTCTGCAGCAGGCTGCCTATGAGCACCCAAATTCGGCCTTCTTCACGGAACCACGACCCCTTCTGTGGAGGGTATTCTCGTGCCCCTGGTGAGCACACAATGACCCAGGAAAGAGTCTTCAAAACACAGGTAAAAGTGTGTTAAACAGTGGGGTAACATGTTTGAAATGACAGCACACTGCTGCTTGTTGGCAGGTAAACATTGTTTATTTGTTTAAGTGTTTTTAAATGTATGGAACAGTGTTTTGTCTCTTTCAAAACTCTCCCGTCATTGGCCGGATACATGGGGACGATTTTATATTCACTATGACCGTTACTATTCCAGTGAGACGAAGTACGTCCGGTGACGGGAGTGATCCCATGTTAATTTTGTCCAAAAACCAGAGCATTCCCTTATCCCTCTAATATTATGTTCTGTTGCCTGCTGTCGTCTCGGTTGTCTCTGTCGTCTCTGTTCGCTGTGTTCGTCGCTGTGTTTGCTGCTGTGATCCTCCGGTGCTGGTGCTGCTGCGTCGTGTGCGTAATAGAGATGGGCGAGTCCTGATTCATCCGGATCATTAACCCGGATCCTAGAAATGAGCTGGTCGTGACGAGTCTCCCCTCTCCATTAACCCGAGTCCTTGAGTCCCACACTTGGTGTGACGTACAAATTAAAACTATGAATTGCGTCACTCGCTACTCTCTTTATAACATGTAAAATCACATTACAACGTACCCCAGTCCATCTACCTACCCTTTAGCAAGTATACAGGATAGCTGCCTGCCAGAAGTTATCGTTTGGCTCAGGGGAGGGGACGCGGATCAGTGAAACTTCCTGCAGACTCGTGGGGACTCAGAGGAGCCGACGGCTCCTAACCGTAATAGCATAGCAGATCCAGAGATCCATACTCGTCATGTGCACGAGCATAGCCCCTCCTCCAGCACCCGGCTCCCGCGCTATATTATGCACGAGTCAACAGCAGACTCGCAGACTCGCAGATTCGCAAATCCTGACTCGCTGTGCAACACACAGCAGAGCAGACTCGTGCGGACTCGGAGCCGTAACCATATAGCAGCAGATCCAGAGATCCAGCAGACTCGTCGTCATGCACGAGTCAACAGCAGACTCAGATTCGCAAATCCTGACTCACTGTGCAACACACAGCAGAGCAGACTCGTGCGGACTCGGAGCCGTATATAGCAGCAGATCCAGAGATCCAGCAGACTCGTCGTCATGCACGAGTCAACAGCAGACTCAGATTCGCAAATCCTGACTCACTGTGCAACACACAGCAGAGCAGACTCGTGCGGACTCGGAGCCGTAACCATATAGCAGCAGATCCAGAGATCCAGCAGACTCGTCCTCATGCACGAGTCAACAGCAGACTCAGATTTGCCAAATCGCAAAATAACCCTTTTTTTTGTGATCAACATTTTTTATTAAAGCAAAATACACTGTGTAGCGGAGGTTAATATAACGTCAGTTTAATAGATAGATAGATAGATAGTACTTTATTGATCCCAAATTGGGAAATTGTTGTTGTTACAGCAGCATAAAAGGCATTTTACAATAAAACAAAACTACAAAATATACAAGAATAGAAAGAAAAATAAAATAAAATATAAAATATACATGTCGAAATAGAAAATATACATGCAGATATTATATATATATATATAAACAAATATATATATATATTCAAAATATATGGAATAATAATATGCTCGTGAAATGCAACAACTTTTCGGTTTCACCGATAGGATTTCTACGGTCTTGGTGATGCTGACTCATATGACTCAAATGACTCGTATGATCCGGATCTCTTCAATGACTGACTCAGAAGACCCTGAGTCCGTAAAAGGATCCGGATTTGCCATCTCTAGTGCGTAATGTGGCTGGAGCTGGCATCATTTATGCTACGCAGGATCGTAACTCTGGAACCCATTGGTCGATTTGGGTGATTGACACCTTTTTTGAAACTTTAGAGCCAATAGAATCGAGCTGCAGTTAGTAAAACCGACTAAACAACTACGTGGAGGAGGGAGAGCTTTGCGTAAACCTCGTGGGAGACAGCATCAGTGCCGGACTGCGAAACTTTATACCTACTCTGCTGCCATGAATGTAATGATAGATTATCAGAAATAATTCTAAAGTGACTAAGAGACATTGGATTAACCTTGAGCAGCGTTTTTATTCCCTTGAACACGACTTTTGATCACAAAACAGCAACGGTAAGACAAAATTATTGTTACGGTTTTGAAAACTGTTGTTCTTTTCTTGCTCTGTTCTGGCTGCTAGCTCAGTGAGTTTGTGTCCTCCAGTGACGATACAGATGGAGCCTCTTATTTTGGACCCCAGCATACAGCTTCCTGCCTACTGCCAGCCAGTTACCTGCCTAAGACCTGCCAAAGACCAGTATTCAGGAATGTTAGGCCCTCCCACTATTCTCCAATTTCAGGGTTTAACCAGGAGATGGCGCTATATATTAAATAACTATGGCCAAACTAAGACTTAGTTTTTCACAAGAGACAATGCAGATATTATATAAAAAACTAAAGTTAAAATCTTGTTTTTAATGCCCCAAGAGCAATAACATCTTGTCACAAGCTTTTTGGAAGAAAAAGACTGACCCAAGAGACCTGTAGTTGACTAATTACAGGCCTCAATAAAGTTCTGCCATTGGTTGTGAAAAACAACGGTGGACATAGTGGAAAGTGAAATTGAGATTGTCAAATTTAATAAAAATACAAAATAATGTATCTGTGTACGTGTTTTACTATATGTGATCTGCATGCACTTATCAAACATCTAATTAAAGAATGGGGAGGAGCAAAAAACACACACTTCAAGTCAGATCATCACCCTTAGCTATTTCAATTACCTCTCAAACAACCTAAAGTAGTTATAAATGTTTATTTTAAATAAAGTCTTTATGACTCAGAATATGAATAATATGGGCCCGTTACAGTTTGTTTTCATCTGATTTCAAATAAACAAAGTCTTGGCTTTCAGAATATTAAACTTGTTTCGGCAAATTTAGATGATAAATACAACTATGAAGCCGACCCCCCTCTGAGTGAATACCTGTTAACTTAATTGTTAACACAATAAAAATGATAACAAGAAAAGTTCATGTTTTATCAAGATGATGGGTTTCCCTAACGCTCAGAGTCGCAACGACTAATTACAGGCCTCAATAAAGTTCTGCCATTGGTTGTGAAAAACAACGGTGGACATAGTGGAAAGTGAAATTGACATTGTCGAATTGAATAAAAATACAAAATAATGTATCTGTGTACGTGTTTTATGTGATCTGCATGCACTTATCAAACATCTAATTAAAGAATGGTAGCTGTACCTCTCAAACAACCTAAACTAGTTATAAATGTTTAGAATATGAATAGAACTTAGATAGATCACTTTACATTTCTGCGAATGAATAGCTTAGCTACTTGGCACTAAGAGTACAGATATGTCTACCCTTTCTTTTCAGAGTGTAATATCTGCATTTTCTCTTTTGGTTTGAATAGGAGAAGGGCAATGGTTATCGATGGTGCTTTTAATGCCTATTGTATACGAACTGTGTGATTTATATTGCTTTTCAAATGCATATAAGCCCCCCATTTACACTGCACTTCCCCGTCAAGAAAATGAATAGCACTTAGTTAGATCACTTTACAGATCAGGTTGGACCAGCCCTGTCGCTACTCTCTGCATTTCCTACTGCAGATAAAAAAAAAGCTACAAATATGTATTTCTTAATAAACTAAATAGGCCACCATTGGTAGCAGTTCTCAATATATACTTCTCAGTAACTGCTCCCCTTAAATTAAATGTATTCTGTAGATAAATGTAAACGTTCACCATCCCCCACCCGCCCACTGTTTGTTGCTTTTTGACATGTAAATGGGTAACTACCCCCCCTCTGAGTGAATACCTGTTGTACCTGTCCGGGGCTAAGCCCATAGGACGATGCTCTGATGTCATCACCCTCGCACATTGGTCATATGTTTACAAAAAACGATGTTAACACTTTCTCGTTCTTAATATATGTTATATTTAGGGTTGATATGTGTTGAATTTACTTTAAAATAGCAGATCACTGTGATTCACTTCTCCGCGGCTCCTCCGTGCAGAGAGGCCCCCCCCCGTTGACAATTCACGAGCGTCTAACTCTCTCCCCCCTCCCCCGTCGCACCTTCTAACAGAACCCCCCCCATATCTGGATTTGGCCCACAGACCTAGAGAGTAGCAAAATACAGTGAGTCCTAAACACAAGTAGTCAGGGTTCATTTATAACGCTTATTTTGATTTATTTTTCTCAAATGATGCTGTATGTTTCACTTTCTGAAAGCGTTAGAATCGCACATGAAACATATTGAAAGCTGCCAGCTGCCCTCGGCCATGTCTTTGGCGGTGATCCAAGCTTCGGTACCACAGTGGATAAAGTTAGTAATACATTTATAGGCTACTGATCAAATGTCAATACATTACATAAGTCTTATTCTCATTCATACTTAATTTATTTCTTCTTCTGTCAGTATGAACACAAAAAACTAACCGGTATTACATTTCATTCTAAAGTTTACGGTCTAAAAAGGTATTTAAAACAGATAATTTGTTGTTGCTTTTGGCATAAGCAGACAGAGGAAACATAACGTTCTCAGTAAGATTCACGAGCGTCTAACTCTCTCCCCCCTCCCCCGTCGCACCACATTAGACAGAATGGCAAGGGGCTGCTTTTGAACTTTTCGTGAAGATGGCCTTATTCATTTTTAATACAACTGAGATGTTGGGAATCTATTTATAGACAATTTATTGTGGCTCAGGTTAAGATTCCTCAAGTGAGAATCCAAACATAAATAGTCTTGCAATGGTCTTTGACAGAAGAGATTGACAGCTTCAAAGACTGGCGCATGGCTCCCTCTTTTCTGTCTTTTGAGGCGACTGCAACAAAGGCTCCCCACTGTTGTGTTCGCAACAAAGCATGACTCAGTACACATATTCCAGGAATGTAGCTCCTCAATTTCTATTTCATGTCCACAGTATTAGAAAAGATTATTATTCCACAAATGTATTCTCTCTAGTGATTACTATGAGGGGCCGTACAGGCCGTAATTCATACTGGTCCTCTCACGCACATATATTCTCCTTTTACATACATATATTTTCACTCTTACACACATATATTCTCCTTTTACATACATACATTTTCACTCTTACACTCATATATTCTCCTTTTACATACATACGTTTTCACTCTTACATACATACATTCTCCTTTTACATACATACATTTTCACTCTTACATACATACATTCTCCTTTTACATACATACATTTTCACTCTTACATACATACATTCTCCTTTTACATACATACATTTTCACTGTCACACATGTATATATTTACACTCACACATTCATACATTCTGCTCTCATATTATCATATTTCAATGCACACATTCATACATTGTCACTCACACATTTATACGTTTTTCACTCACACATTTTTACATTTTGTTCTCATATTCATATATTTGAATGCTCATATTTATACATTTTGCTCTCATGCACATTCATTCAATGTTTACATTTAATATTATAAATAATATATGCATGTATGAAGACAATATATGTATGCAAGAGAAGAATGTATGTATGTATGAAGACAATATATGTATGCAAGAGAAGAATACATGTATGTGTGAGAGAAAGTATAGTGGAAACGGAAGGAGTATGGTTGAAACGGAAGGCAGGTCATTATCGCGCTGTGATTGGCTCAGAAGGTCGAGCGGGGCGGGCTCATGTTCAGAACTTCTGATTCAAATCAACATGATGGAGGGAGATTAATCCGTGTATCTACGGACCATTTGTTTTTCTTTATTAAACAAGTAAACGGAAGAGTGTCTGCGAGGCGTTTTTGCTTTTTGTTTTTTACCTTACTAAATGGTCTAATGGTCATTGTAGCGAGGGGGGAGGGGGAGGGGGGGCCGCGAAACTCGCGGAAGTGATTTCAAAACAAAAGCACTCGTTTGCTTGGAACGTTGATATTATTATAAACAAGGGGAAACAAGGTGAATTTAGCGATCACAACGAAAACGGCCAAGACACACATTGAGCCCAGAAAATGAATGTTATTAAGGACTGTAATGTAAATATAATAAGTCTATGTCTAAAATGGACAACATTGTTAGGAGATTTAAACTATAGGCTACAGCGATTCTGCACTGCGGTCACTCAGCCGTCTCTCCACTTTGGTTTTTTTCAAATCAGCTGCTCTTCATTTTTTTTTTACAAATATTTGGTACCGCAAGTTCTTAATAAAACTGACACTGTTGGACTCGGTATTATTTTGACTGCTACCAACAATAAAATGAAGTACTTTTTTTTTAGTAATCCTCTGTCAAAGTCCCCTCCTGAGTACTAGAATGCATGTTTCTCTACTATTTTTGAATAAGCGTTAAAACACCTTTCTTCATGAGACTTATATTGTTGGACAGAGTATTTTAAGAGGATGGTAGACATGATATCAGCACTAGTACTGCAGCAGCAGCATTTTACACCATGCAAAGTCTTTAGAGTCTGGCCTGGATAGCTGGTCTATCCTTCAGCAAAGTGACACACCCTTGTGACTCTTGTTGGCTGCTGTCTTTTAAAATATGATTATTTCTCTGCTCCTAGTTCATTCCTCGCAGATTCTTCCACCAGTCCCAGTCATTGCATGTCAGAGCTTCGAAAAATGTGTCCAATTCAACTAAATGTTTTTTTGTGAGTGAAGGCCAGAGCTAAATTATAGATTGTTTGATTGTGTACGGTGAGAGAAAATAATTCCACATCCTCCTATGAAACTTTTTTTATTTACTTTTCCATTATACTTATACTTACTTGTATTAGACAGGGTTCTTATGGTCATTAAAAACCTGGAAAAGTCATGGAAATTCAAAATGCTAATTCCAGGCCCTGGAAAAGTTATGGAAAACAATATTTTCCCCAAAGTTTTGGAAAAGTCATGGAAATGTGACTAAAATTGCATCAAATATAATTTATATTTTATCTAATCGCCAAAATAGTAATACTATAATGATAATAATTACTGTATCGTATAGTAATGAAACGTAAAATGGCATTTAACTGACGAGGTATTTTGCTGGTGAAAGATGTTAGTTGCTTTAGCCTGTAGAAGCTAGTAAGCCTACTATTGGATTTGTTTTAGAAAGTGACAACATGTTTCAGACCCTATTTTCCTGTTCCATGTTAAAATAAACCATTTTCAGTGGTACCGCTGAGACAGAGTAATGTTTTTGGTCATGGAAAATTAGGTATAGGTCATGGAGAAGTCATGGAGAAGCATTGGGGAAAAAGTGTATGAACCCTGATTAGAACATTTGCATGTTGAACTACATGCTGGATATCTTCCCCAGCCTCAAGGAAATACAATAAAATAAATGGATTCATAATTTTAAACAATTGATAAAAATGTATAAATTAATAATGTTTGGTGCAAACATTTCAAATTTAAATACAAAAGGAAAAAAAAGTTTACTTTTGAAATGATTTCTCACAAAAACCTTTCTAAATAGTAAATTATTAAAAAGCGTGTAGTCAATAGACGTTTTTCTGCCTAAAATAGTTGAAATTGAACGTAAACTATATCAAACACCACATCCATGGCAATTAACCCATTTTTGCCCGCTATTTAAATTGACTTTGGTTGAAGTTAATACAAATATTCATATTATATATATATATATATATAGCATATCATTGATGCAGTCTTTCTGAACACTTTTAAAATAAAATACTGCAAATGAAGAATATTTGTAACCCTTTAACAGCCAGCGCCACCATTTGGTAGAGCTCATTTTGTGTCTTGATATCTTATAAAAAAAGTTTTACTCCATCTGATTCAGCCAGCTCTACAATTTGGTTGACATGTTATGCACAAAACAACCTCTAGATGTCACTGTGGTTCGAATAGAAAGCCCTTCAGCTAGCTTCAACTTGTATTTATATATACAGTCTATGGCTTCAACTGAGAAAGTTGGCATGCTAAAAATCACTGCTGACGAAATCACTCTTTTTGGTCAACTTTTGTAAGGTAACCATGTCATTTTTGACATATTTTAGTGTCAGAGCACTGAGTGAACATAATCAGATAACTTGATGCACAAAAAAAGTTTTAACAAGGGTGTAATTATTTTTTTGAAAATATGCTCAACCAACCGGTCGAATTGGCCTTTTATGGTAAACTAGCAATATGACTTTTTCAGAGTTTCAGAGATGTTTTTCAATAAAATATGGTAAATAAATGGCTAGATTTGTGGTAATATTACTACATCTAGTACTGCCTTATGATTCTCAGAGTGAAAGAGTGATAATAATTCATAAAGCAGCTTTCATGCATGGCATTCAGCCCGAAGTTGCACACAGATGAGCAAGTTAGGCCAACACAGGATATAGACATTTGCTGTTAGGCCAGTGGTTTCTTGTTAGGCCAATTCAGCATCTAGATGAGCAAGTCTTTTTTTTATTATGAAAAACACTTAACATTACTTTTTTCCTTTTTTTACAATTATAATTTATTTTCTTTTATGAATATATCTATATATTGCTAATTTTATTTGAGTTTGATGCATACAAATACTGTACTGTATGATGATTGTTGAAAATGCACTTTTACCATAGAAGGCCAGCTCGACCAGTTGGTAGTCTGGCTCAAAAAAACAAAACTGTGTGGTCAGTCAAAAAAAAAGAAATGTGTTTGTGGTTAGTTGTGGCCCATTTGATAAAAAAATGCAAACAAATAATTGTTCCATAGCTTTTTTCTTGGTCTGGCAGTTAAAAGGTTCATGTTCTGCACAGATAGTGCCTTAACTTGAATTTGAAAACACGTGGCAACTTTATTAATACAGCAGATGAAAAGATTTGTGGAAGGATAAATTCTTCATGGGCTTCAATGGCTCTCGAGATAAAGGGCGTTTTATGGTTGCTTGTATTATCCTCAGATAGTGGTTTGTTTAAATAACTAGTGACATTTTAATAAATATTGCAAAAAAGGGCATATATATAACCTGGCCGGCTTAACCAGTCTGTATTTCTTCAAGCACCACAAGATTCAGAGTTTATAAAGTAACTACACAGTAAAAGTACTTCATAGTACTTGTGGGGGTTTCACTAGTACTGAGTCCAACAGGATCAATCTCACGAAGAACTAATGACAACAAAAAATAATTCCCTCATCAAACTTAGCAGAAGTGGCTTGCTTTTGTTCTCAGGAGGGGACTTTGACAAGGTATTTCTCAAAAAATACACAGTAAAAGTACTTCAATGTATTGTTAGTAGCAGGCAAACTAATACCGAGTCCAACAGTGTCAGTTTTATTAAGAACTTGTGGTAAAAAATATTTGTAAAAAAAAAATGAAGAGCAGCTGATTTGAAAAAACAACGTGGAGAGACGGCTGAGTGACCGCAGTGCAGAATCGCTGTATAGTTTAAATCTCCTAACAATGTTGTCCATTTTAGACATAGACTTATTATATTTACAGCCCTTAATAACATTCATTTTCTGGGCTCAATGTGTGTCTTGGCCGTTTTCATTGTGATCGCTAAATTCACCTTGTTTCCCCTCGTTTATAATCAACGTTCCAAGCAAACGAGTGCTTTTGTTTTGAAATCACTTCCGCGAGTTTCGCGGCCCCCCCTCCCCCTCCCCCCCTCGCTACAATGACCATTAGACCATTTAGTAAGGTAAAAAACAAAAAGCAAAAACGCCTCACAGACACTCTTCCGTTTACTTGTTTAATAAAGAAAAACAAATGGTCCGTAGATACCATAGACTGTATATATAAAGGTAGATACACGGATTAATCTCCCTCCATCATGTTGATTTGAATCAGAAGTTCTGAACATGAGCCCGCCCCGCTCGACCTTCTGAGCCAATCGCAGCGCGATAATGACCTGCCTTCCGTTTCAACCATACTCCTTCCGTTTCCACTATACTTTCTCTCACACATACATGTATTCTTCTCTTGCATACATATATTGTCTTCATACATACATACATTCTTCTCTTGCATACATATATTGTCTTCATACATGCATATATTATTTATAATATTAAATGTAAACATTGAATGAATGTGCATGAGAGCAAAATGTATAAATATGAGCATTACAATATATGAATATGAGAACAAAATGTAAAAATGTGTGAGTGAAAAACGTATAAATGTGTGAGTGACAATGTATGAATGTGTGCATTGAAATATGATAATATGAGAGCAGAATGTATGAATGTGTGAGTGTAAATATATATGTGTGTAAGAGTGAAAATGTATGTATGTAAAAGGAGAATGTATGTATGTAAGAGTGAAAATGTATGTATGTAAAAGGAGAATGTATGTATGTAAGAGTGAAAATGTATGTATGTAAAAGGAGAATATATGAGTGTAAGAGTGAAAATATATGTATGTAAAAGGAGAATGTACGTGTGTAAGAGTGAAAATGTATGTATGTAAAAGGAGAATGTATGTGCGTGAGAGGACCAGTATGAATTACGGCCTGTACGGCCCCTCATAGATTACCTTGATGCCAAGGAAGTGCTCAGTGTATGTCTTATGACCATTTAAATAGTTAATGTGTTGTCTTGTGTTGACCTGCAACCGCATCTTTACACCTCCATGTTCACATTTCCATTACCTAGAGCAGGGGGTGTCAAACTCAATTTCATCGCGGGCCACATCAGCATTAAGGTTGCACTCAAAGGGCCGGTTGTAACTTTAAGACTATATATATAAATAATGTTTTATATAACATTATTGCCTCTGCATTGGATTATTATCGGATAAGGTAATAACTTAATAATTAACTATGTCTGAGAGCAGAAGTTTAGGGCAAATAATTTCAAATAATTGCAAGTCTCTTCAGTGCGCATGTCACAAGATGCATTATGGACATTGTGCCTTATTCTCATTCATACTTAATTTATTTCTTCTTCTGTCGGTACTGCGCATGTGCGAGATGGTCCGCCATATTGCTCAACTCCGTACGGCAACCCAACTAGGACACTTGACACAGTGGCTTTTGGCAAAGCACACAAAGAAAACAAAAAAAACCGAGAGAGATGAGTTATTGTTATTACAACGTGACTTCACTATTATTTAACAACTATTTTTATTGGGTTCTTTTATTTGGGGTTAAGTACATTGTCAGAATAAGTGAGAAATGGATTTAACTTCTGTTAGACAGCTATCATACTGAATAAATATTTATGCAAAAATGTATGGCATTAATAATGTATATCTAATTACATTTAAAAATGTATGGCATTAATAATGTATATCTAATTACATTAACTGTGAATGTCTTTCATTTTATTTAAAATGAAATAAAATTACATAAAACATTTTCCATAAAAAAGTTGATTCAAGAACAAATCAGTACTTTTCTTATATGACTATTATTGCTCAATTTGAAAGGTCTTTACCAGCTTTGGAATTATATATATATATATAGCACCTTCTGCCATCCCATCTCTACTGACAATCATTAACACTTAGATTTTATGATATCGTAAGCATCTTCAGTGATTGACTTAAACATTGAGAATGTATTTATTAACTTCTGACATTTTCATATACAAATGTGATCATACACCAACACACTTTTTTTAATTGAGTTGTGCAACATGGCGGACCATCTCGCACATGCGCACATGCATAACATCTCGCACATGCGCATAACAACATGGTGATGTTTTGTAAATGATTACATGTCTTATTTAGCACAGACTATGATCCAGACTATGATCCTATCCGTGACATATGGATCTTAACAAAGATCCGCTATACATTAGTACCAGATATACTGTACACGGACATTTTAGTGAACCAGACCAGCTGTTTCCGCCGGGTCTTCGCTTCCCGGGCATCACGTTGTTTACAAGTGTGTTCAGATGCTAAATAAAAGTTTAGCTTGTACTTTTGATACCCCGCCTCTCGGCACCACAACATCCAGTTTACTGTATTTCACATGAGCGATGTCGAACATTGAAAAGTCCTTATAAAATCTCTGTTATTAGATCAGTACTTTTCTTATATGACTATTATTGACTTGAACACTGAGAATGTATTTATTAACTTCAGACATTTGAAATATTTGAAATCAGATGAAAACAAACTGTAACGGACCCTGCCGTGTTATCTATGATTACTATGCCTTACTGTACATTCATAATTTCAGCCGGAGGTAGGTGGTAGGCGTTGCGGAGGAGCAGATTGCGAGTGAGGTACCTGTTCTAAACGAACTATTCCAGCTGTTATAAAGCATTATATAAAAAGTAAGCAAGGAATACAGAATGTTTCGTTACGTTACTTTGTTGAGAATGTGGCCATGTACATGTAATACATGGGATCATTTGCAGCGACTTGGTCATTGTGGGGAAAAATAACACCCATCCTGATCGTTTCAATGAAGTTGAATACAGAATATTCATATTTGTCAGTGATTTCATGTCAATTCGGCGAACATAAACATCAATGATGATGATTAAATTAGGATTAAAAATCGGGAGAGCCGGCTCGTTCGTTTTTTCCGACTAAACAACATTATTTAAATGATTACATGTCTTATTTAGCACAGACTATGATCCTATCCGTGACATATGGATCTTAACAACAAAGAAGTTGATTTCACATGACTCCAGTGTGGAACCCCACTGCACCCCCTGGTGGATCAATGATCCATTGCAGCTGGCTTCACAATAATTAAATGTATTTATCACGGGGGCGGTATCAAGTCAGACTGGGGGCCGGCCGGCCATCACGGAACGTGCACGAACCGATCACGACCCTCACATTTTAAACTGTCCAAAATAAGACGCTTCATCTGTACTTACATCAAAATAATCTGTGGAGTATCAGCTTTCAGATGATGTGTCGTTTGTGCAGATAATATGAAGGTATAAAGATCGTTTTTGCTAGTTAGCACTGGAAGTAGCATTTGCCCATTTTGGCTAAGGGCTAATGCTAACGCTTCTTGTGAGACTTGTGTTTTGTTTCGGTAAAAATGGCTCATATCCTCAGGTAGCTGAGTTTTTTCCCGTTAATTGAGTATAAGACATTCATAGGTTTTTAAATATTAAGAAGCCCCCAGACGCTGTCTCCTGCAGTGACGCGTTTTTCCGCCCGGTACCGGGGGGGCGGTGCTTAACAGGTTAATGGACATCTTGACCGGCGAAAGAAACTGAAACTGAAACTCTGCCGCACGGTCCCCTCGTTCGGAAGAGGCGGAGAGGTGGGTGTTTGTCATCTGCTGGTGGACTAACCGGAGAGAATTACAGTGCTTGCCTCGACGGGGAGGGATTGCATTGAATTAAAGCAGCGGGAGCAAACACTTGCCTCGGGGAGGGAGAAAAAAAGCCACAGCGGAGAATAAACAGAAGTGTAACCATGGTAACTATGGGCGGGAAGTCTTCTTCGCTGCTTTTGTGGCAGACTACAGCGCCACTTACAGGCCTGGCATATGTACTACAGCGTCTCCAGCGCTTTCGAGCGGCAATGGCCGGCCGTGGCCCAACCCCACATTCTCCTGATAGGTGGAGAGTTGGCCCAATAGCCGTAGCGCCACTTTACTGACGTCAGTAAAGTGTTCAAATCTGGATCAGTTTTTATCAGATCCGTTGCAGCCCCTTTTTTAGAGATTTGGGTATGGAGGAAAATAGAGAGGGTTGTGTTTTCTGACACTTGGTGAGTTCCCTGGAACACCGGGGACATATTCATGTATAAAAGACGTACAAAAGTGCATTTTGCATGATAGGTCCCCTTTAAACTCTTAGTTTTGCTTGATTCTGAGAAAAGCAAATTCTGTTGCTTTATCTTTATGAAACAAAACTAATCCCATATAAATACAGGGGTTTAGACTAATGTCAATGTCTAAAACAGCTTTTGTGAGTTTTCTTTGGAAATCTTATGCATCTTTATGGGTGTGAAGTAACATTTGTTGATAAACTTAAAGTTTGCTTCTTTGATTTTATTGCATGTGAATGGGAAATGTATTCTTTCACAAATATTCAGCGAAGTAGTTTCATCTATCTGCACCACTAAGTCCTTTTCACAGATCTTTTTTAAAGTTCGAAAGGATGGAGCTCTTTGAGAAAAATTAGCATTAAATTCAATAATATTACCTTTAATCGTGCTCGATGACATCAATATTTCTTCTTCTTCTGATAATCCCGATCTCAATGTATTGCCTTAAATAATTGATTGGATCATGTTCCTAATTTGCAGGTATATGGAAAAGTCTGTATTTGAACCCATATTCTGCTCTTCAATCATTAAATGATTTTATTTTGATATCTTTATGAAACAAATGTTTAAATTGTTTTATACCTGATTTCGTCCATTTGTATATTGATTGAAAAAAAGTATTTGTTAACGTCGGGATTGTTCAGAATAGGAGAAAAGATGGAAATACCAGAGGTCTTGGCTGGTGATGGTAAAGGATAACTCCTCCACCAGGCCATCAGGTGTGTTCCAAGATGGCAGCACGTTGATTTGTCTCTGTCTCTGTTAGTGTTTGTCTCATTCTCGTTTTTTTGGCATTGACTACCTCTTTTGCATACTAACATTTTATAATTGGTCTGCTGCGCTTTTAAACGTTTTTGGGCTGTTTTTCGTCGTTTTGTGCCGGTCCCTCGCTGTGACTGGATTGTTTGCTCTCCTCCTGAGCTGCTGCTCTTTCGGACTCTGGATGGCTGTCTATCCTGCCGTGCTGTCGGGGGCTGATCGACCTGAGCTGCTGATCCTGAACTTGGTGTGTTGCAGCACAATGTCGCCTAAAGCTACCCTCGTGTTCGCTCTTTTTCTGGGATTAATTGTCAGCCCGCATGTCGGCAAAGCTGACGGATTGCCTCCCAGCGATGTCTCTGAAAAATGGCAAAGTGGCAAGGCTTGCCCACACTACGTTGGGGGGGGCACAGTGACTCATTTGGGGGGGCATGGCCCGCGAATGACCCCCCATGACGCCGACCCTGCAGGCTGTTAATATTGTTACTGCTTTTACTCTCTGGTAACGTTAACATTAACCCTGGTCCCGAGTGTTTCTCTGCTTCCTTGCAGCATTTGCCAACTCCGAATGAGTTTAGCTGTAGGCAAGGATTGGGTTTTCTGCATGTTAATGCTAGAAGCCTAGTGCCCAAATTAGATATAAAGCCTGATATTGTTGTAGTTTCTGAAACCTGGTTAAAACCGTCTGTCACTGACAATGTTATTCACATTGATGGATATAATTTATTCAGAACCGATCATAAGGGCAGAGCTGGTGGTGTTGCAATATACACTGCTGAGAAACTACAGTGCTCTGTCCTTCATTCGATTTCAATTCCAAGGCAATTTGAGTTGCTAGCGGTCCAAATAACTATAGCAAATGCTCCTCTCGCTGTTATTGGCTGTTATAGGCCTCCATCGGCCATCATTGATGCAATTACTAGCCTTACTGAATTGTTGTCTAATTTTCTTCTGAAATCATATTATTGGGTGATTTAAATTGGGACTGGCAGTCAGATAAATCTTCACAGTTTAAGCAGGTTTGTGATTCTTTGAACTTAACTCAGCTTATTGATAGTCCCACTAGAATAAACCCTGCCAAACCCAATAACGATACCCTTATACAGATGGAGCCTCTTATTTTGGACCCCAGCATACAGCTTCCTGCCGACTGCCAGCCAGTTGCCAGCCAGTTGCCTGCCAAAGACCAGTATTCAGGAATGTTAGGCCCTCCCACTATTCTCCAATTTCAGGGTTTAACCAGGAGATGGCGCTATATATTAAATAACTAAGACTTAGTTTTTCACAATAGAAAATGCAGATATTATATAAAAAACTAAAGTTAAAATCTTGTTTTTAATGCCCCAAGAGCAATAACATCTTGTCACAAGCTTTTTGGAAGAAAAAGACTGACTCAAGAGACCTGTAGTTGACTAATTACAGGCCTCAATAAAGTTCTGCCATTGGTTGTGAAAAACAACGGTGGACATAGTGGAAAGTGAAATTGACATTGTCGAATTTAATAAAAATACAAAATAATGTATCTGTGTACGTGTTTTACTATGTGATCTGCACTTATCAAACATCTAATTAAGGCGAGACACCCCAGGTGAATAGGGTATTTTTAACTTAAAGATATCAGCTAAATATTTCTCCAGTTAATTACTTACAATAAGGCAATTGTTTTTTGTATTACAAGTTTTCTGAAATAGCATGTTTAAATATCCAAATGAACCATTATCTCATGAAATATGCGCATATTTTAACACATTTCAGGAACCGAAATCTGAACTTTGGATAAAGCCAGGATCAAAATTATTGTTTCATTTTGTAGTCATATTAGTATCTAAGGCTTTTACAGAAGGGATTTTGGATATCTCTTTGTATCACTCCATAAATCAGAAAATACTGTCAACAGCCCTAAAATATCAATTTTCACCATGTTTTTAGGTATAAAATGTTATATAATTCAGGCTATGAATTATATATGACCAAACCCTTCTGTAAAAGCCTTCATAATATTGATAAGAATATAACTGGAAGGTTTGGTGTATATAACTGCTGAGTGATTCTACAATTTAGGGTACATTCCATGTCCATTGATGTCCATTGATGATAATTATAATTAACTAATTAAATTAAAATTAAATTAAATTAACTAACTATTTTCTTCAAAAATATCATATTTTGCCTATTATTGGAAAGCATGTTATAATATCACACAAACATTATGTGCATCCTATGCTTTATTTAGCTTGAAATGTGTCATGATGTTCTTAAATTGTCAGTTTCTGCTATGTCCGTTTTTCAGTTGAGGGTGTCTTGGATTCAAAATAATGAATAAAAACCATTAAAGTAAATTTAAAAAATGATTCATTTATTTCAAAAGTCTAAATACTAAAGAATAATAACATATTTTTAATTGATTTCCCCCTTTAAATAATTTAAATATCTTAATATATGAATGTCCGCAAAAGTTCTGTCAACTATGTTACTAACAGAACTTGCCCCTTTAACTCAAAAATTGTTTGTCCCAATACCATGTCACCAGCATCACATGATGCCATGTTCCTCTTTGGCAGACATTTTGAACACACTGTGGTGATTGTCCTCTACATTTTTACAATATTTTATGTATAATAGCACATGGTCAATTAATATACTCATTGACAATCAACAATGTTACGTACATTGTTATGGTTTACAATTGTTTAATGATTTTAATTCAATTATATGTGCAAATGTGATGTTAACCTGTTCAAGAAAATGACATGTGGTCATCCAGGCAAGGCCTACCATTGAAATGATGGGTCAAAATAGGGAAATTGTCAACTAGGTTACCTGTCAACTGAGTTACCCAGTACTGTAATAACTGTAGTAACTTAGTTGACAGGTAACCTAGTTGACAATTTGTACGACATGTAGACGTCATTACACATCATTATCAATGGAATTTTGCACTTCTGCCTTGAAATTAACATAGTGCTGATGGTTAATAATGTGTCCAGTCAACTATGTTATTTGCGTCAAATGTTTGACTTTCATTGTCAACTATGTTGCACCTCATTTTTTCAAATTTAAAATATCTAAAATAGTGCTTCTGATATCCTTTATAGTATAATGTATATCTACACAGGTTGGAGTTTTACATGACATCTCTTAAAACTATCAAAATGACCTGTATGGTAGTTTTATAATACAAAATATCCCTAAACTTAATGACAGTGCTGAACATATCACATGAAAAAACAAAACTTTAATACAATTATTTTTTAAACTTTAAAAAATCTTTGGATATATGGTAGAATAGACTCATGAGCCTTTCAAATTTGATTTTACTTGAAGTGCAGGACTTAATCAAATGATTGTAATGACATCAAGTTTGTCCGTAACATAGTTGACAAACTGAGTAGTGAAAACATCCTTTCCCTTAAAATAAAAAAATATATAAAAATGTTTAAGCTTTGCAACTAGTGGATATGTTACACTGAGGAATATACTAACTTGAACCACTGATTGTTCTATCTATACATTTTATTTGGCATTAGTAAATAATTATGCACATTTACAGATATTTTACATGATATGAGTGATAACACGTGTTATAAGGGCTATTTCGCACAATAGGTGTGCCTTGAGATTTTTACTTGTCCTTTGGTGTGCCTTGGGCACAAAAAGTTTGGGAACCACTGCTGTAGAGAAATGTAAACGTTCACCATCCCCCACCCGCCTACTGTATGTTGCTTTTTGACATGTAAATGGGTAACTACCCCCCTCTGAGTGAATACCTGTTGTACCTGTCCGGGGCTAAGCCCATAGGACGATGCTCTGATGTCATCACCCTCGCACATTGGTCATATGTTTACAAAAAACGATGTTAACACTTTCTCGTTCTTAATATATGCTATATTTAGGGTCGATATGTGTTGAATTTACTTTAAAATAGCAGATCACTGTGATTCACTTCTCCGCGGCTCCTCCGTGCAGAGAGGCCCCCCCCCCCCCCCCCCGTTGACAATTCACGAGCGTCTAACTCTCTCCCCCCTGTGAAGAGATATCACAGGGGGGGTTGGGACACACACATTCCGATGGCCAATTCGTTTTAAACAAAGAGTGGGGTGGGGGCTGGTGAACGGTATGGTCAATGTTTGTAAACACTGTGACATTTTGACTTTATTTGATCATTTCAGTTAAAAACTAACGTTCATATTTCATATTACTGTTTTGCCTGGCTGGACCTGTAATTTACAGGAAAGGAGTGCACGCTACTAAAGAGACACGCTACCATGGAAACCAAACAATGGTGTTGCTGTATTGAAGTCCGAGTGGAAACAGTCATATTTGGAGCGTTATGTTAGAATGAAACAGCGAGGTCGTGACTCACAAAAAAAAAGTGTTACTTCACTAACTGTAAGCTTGTCACTCAGAGTAACCTACAGTTAACTTAACTGTTGGAAAAGAAAGATCAGAGTTAGGAGTGTGAACACACAGCTGAGAGCTGCCGTTTCATTCTGACTGTTTAAAAAACGGTAACAACGGACTATTTTTCTTAGCGGATGCATGTAAATTTAAATCAATACATAGAACTATGTTTTAAATCAATAAAAATATTTTCTAAATCCATAAAAGCATTTTAATTAATATTGGGAGTCATGTCGTTACTTTGTTGAGAATGTGGCCATGTAATAAGCGGGATAATTTGCAGCGACTTGGTCATTATGGGGAAAAATAACACCCAGGGATCAAGATCCCTCCGCGACGCGGAGGGATCAGTAATTTTTAGTGAATTACTGAGTTTAGGCACGTTAATAACATTTTAATGAAGTTGAATACAGTATATTCATATTTGTCAGTGATTTCATGTCAATTCGGCGAACATAAACGATTAAATTAGGATTAAAAATCGAGAGCCGGCTGCTGTTCGTTACGGTAACCCAACTAGGACACTTGACACAGTGGCTTTTGGCAAAGCACACAAAGAAAACAAAAAAAACCGAGAGAGATGAGTTATTGTTATTACAACGTGACTTCACTATTATTTAACAACTATTTTTATTGGGTTCTTTTATTTGGGGTTAAGTACATTGTCAGAATAAGTGAGAAATGGATTTAACTTCTGTTAGACAGCTATCATACTGAATAAATATTTATGCAAAAATTTATGGCATTAATAATGTATATCTAATTACATTTAAAAATGTATGGCATTAATAATGTATATCTAATTACATTAACTGTGAATGTCTTTCATTTTATTTAAAATGAAATAAAATTACATAAAACATTTTCCATAAAAAAGTTGATTCAAGAACAAATCAGTACTTTTCTTATATGACTATTATTGCTAAATTTGAAAGGTCTTTACCAGCTTTGGAATTATATATATATATATATATATAGCACCTTCTGCCATCCCATCTCTACTGACATATGGATCTTAACAAAGATCCGCTATACATTAGTACCAGATATACTGTACACGGACATTTTAGTGAACCAGACCAGCTGTTTCCGCCGGGTCTTCGCTTCCCGGGCATCACGTTGTTTACAAGTGTGTTCAGATGCTAAATGACAAGTGCAAGTGACAATTGTTGTCGTCTTCTCTGTGAACGTTTTTTTCTCCGTTATTTTGCCATTTTCAGATTTAAATTTCGAGCGGAAAGCTAACCAGGAAGTAATAATTACTTAAGCGGAGAACGGAGAAAGTAAACGTTACAGCAGGCATAACAACAGCCGGTGTTTATTTTATTATAATATATATCATTTGTTTTAAAGCTCAATATATAGTTCTATCCGTGACATATGGATCTTAACAAAGATCCGCTATACATTAGTACCAGATATACTGTACACGGACATTTTAGTGAACCAGACCAGCTGTTTCCGCCGGGTCTTCGCTTCCCGGGCATCACGTTGTTTACAAGTGTGTTCAGATGCTAAATAAAAGTTTAGCTTGTACTTTTGATACCCCGCCTCTCGGCACCACAACATCCAGTTCACTGTATTTCACATGAGCGATGTCGAACATTGAAAAGTCCTTATAAAATCTCTGTTATTAGATCAGTACTTTTCTTATATGACTATTATTGACTTGAACACTGAGAATGTATTTATTAACTTCAGACATTTGAAATATTTGAAATCAGATGAAAACAAACTGTAACGGAGCCTGCCGTGTTATCTATGATTACTATGCCTTACTGTACATTCATAATTTCAGCCGGAGGTAGGTGGTAGGCGTTGCGGAGGAGCAGATTGCGAGTGAGGTGCCTGTTCTAAACGAACTATTCCAGCTGTTATAAAGCATTAAATAAAAAGTAAGCAAGGAATACAGAATGTTTCGTTACGTAACTTTGTTGAGAATGTGGCCATGTACATGTAATACATGGGATCATTTGCAGCGACTTGGTCATTGTGGGGAAAAATAACACCCATCCTGATCGTTTCAATGAAGTTGAATACAGAATATTCATATTTGTCAGTGATTTCATGTCAATTCGGCGAACATAAACATCAATGATGATGATTAAATTAGGATTAAAAATCGGGAGAGCCGGCTCGTTCGTTTTTTTCCGACTAAACAACATCTATTATTTAGAAGTTGATTTCACATGACTCCAGTGTGGAACCCCACTGCACCCCCTGGTGGATCAATGATCCATTGCAGCTGGCTTCACAATAATTAAATGTATTTATCATGGGGGCGGTATCAAGTCTGACTGGGGGCCGGCCGGCCATCACGGAACGTGCATGAACCGATCACGACCCTCGCACTTTAAACTGTCCAAAATAAGACGCTTCATCTGTAGATTGAATTGAATTGATTTAAAACAAGGGACAGTGTACATTAATCAACATATTAAAAATATGTAAATGTACTCGAATTAGCCAAAAGGCTAGTTTTCACCGATACTTTGCCAGATGCTGATAGGCATCCTAAAAGCAAGAATAAAAATACCACTTCATTGTTATACAAAATAAATGTACATATTTACAATAGACGACATTACATTACATGTCACTTGTTACCCCTAGATTCCACCGGGTCCGTCTGCGGCGCGTTACGGACGCGTTACGGACGCGTTACGGACGCGTTACGGCTGCGCCGCGGTGCTCAAGGTGATCGCGGCCACTCTAGTCAATGGGTGCTATTCCACCACACGCGGCGCGTTACGGCTCAGACGCGTCCCAGAAGCGGCTCGGCGCAGGGCTTTTCTAAAATTAGGATCGAATCCTATTTTTGTCGCGGCACAGCCGTAACGTAAGGTCGGGCAGGCAGGAAGTGGAACGTTCAGAGCTATATAGACCTATATATATATATACACACACACAAACTAATTTTGCAGACCCTATCCCTCCGTAGTCTTTCAAGTAGGAGGAGAAATGCCAGCGTTCTCCTCCGGTTTACAGGCACTGTGTAAATTATATATATAGAATAATTATGATGATGAATGCATTTTTTTTACCACTAAAATACAGCAACACATCTTTGATTCATGTCGTTTATAACTGGAATATTACAGTTATTATTAACTTTGTCTGTACAAAGTAGCCTGTCCAGGAAATATGCCCAAATCAACAAAAACTGCGAGCCGGCAGGCAAGACGCTCCGCTTCTGAAACGCGCCTGGTAGGGTATGACGCCGGAGGAGGCCGGACCAAAACCACGGCGCAGCCGTAACGCGGCGCAGACGGACCCGGTGGAATCTAGGGGTTAGACGCTTCTATCCAAAGCGACTTACATACTCAATACTGTGGGCAATCCCCACAGGAGCAATTTGGGGTGAAGTGTCTCAGGGACACAACGACATGCTGACTGCAGTGGGGTTTGAACCTGTGACCCCCTGATCCGAACACCAACGCACAACCCACTGCACCACACGCTTCCATCACATAGATGTCATTCTAACAAATGCAGCTCATACGTATGTGTCTGTTGGTGTTTTTCCTGATGATATCAGCGACCATTGCACTATTGCTTGGGTTAGGAGCACTAATGGCGCATTTCCACTACAGCGCGGAGCACGGTTTAAGAGGGCTGTGACGTCAGCGGCCCGTTTTTGGTTGCGTTTCCACTTGGCCTAGTACCGGCCGGCGGGTCCTAATTCACAGTTTTTCTGGCCTCATAAAATCGTGGGTCTAGGGCCAGAGACAACCGGGCTGAGTGTGTGACGTCAACACTCTCGGCTGCTGATTGGTCGGAGAGAATCGTCACAATCGGCGCGCGAGATAATCCATTTTTACAAACAGCATTTTTGTTAACAGAGGAGCTACAACAATGGCAAAGAAAAGCACACCATGGTCGGTCGAGGAAGTGACGACGTTCCTCCATTATATTGCAGATGATAAGGTCCAGCGGGTGCTCGACGGGACAACTCGCAATATCAAAGTCTTTCAGGAGGTCTCTACACAGACACTGGACTCTGCAATGGCGTTACTGGAGTCTGCATGGTACGTTTTTGCTAACGCTCTGTTATTTGCTTGAAAGCTTTGTGTCCCTGCTTTGTGTCCCTATCTGTTCTAAAGCTCACTTCTAACAAATAAGTCTATTTTATCCTTACATTTATGTTCGACAACCCATGCTTTTATGGAGCCCCGAAGGCTAGCTAGCTAGCTAAGGCAGATAGCATTAGCGAGAGCTATTGTTTGCTAACACCATATGTGCCATTGTTTACGTTCAGTTTGTCTTTTCTATAGTTGTTGTTGCTATTTATAGTATTGTGCTGTTTGTGGAATTTACAAGTCATGTTTCTGTTCTAGATGATTACATTGGGACTAGCGAGGAGGAACCGTTCCGAACAACGTCCTCTGCATCAACAGCACAAACTCCAGCTCGACCACAGACACCAACACGAGCACAGACACCAACGCCGAGTGCCAGCTCGACACCGCTGCGTGTGGTTCTAGGTAAGAAATAGGCTGGAATTGTGACTTTTAAAAAAAAACTTTAGACCATCCATCGTCAGTAAGTAAAATAAGCTGTACCACTGTGTGGGAATGCTCTGTTACAAGTAAAGTAACTAGCTAGTAAGCAGCTAGTATCTAGGGCCAGAACTTTCTTTAATTCATCCTTACTGTTGTTCTGTTTATACATTTTATTCTTATCCTTTTGTGACCTGTACCTGTCCTGTGTTTTTTCATTCTTATTGCTAATTATTATTGCTATAATTATCTTGTCACCCAGGCAAGAGAAACCGAGGAGGAGAGGATCTGGCCCTGCAGGAACGGCAACTGGCCCAGCAGAAGGAACACCAGGAGCAGAACCTGGCCCAGCAGAAGGAAGACCAGGAGCAGAACCTGGCCCAGCAGAGGGAAGACCGGGCCCAGCAGAGGGAAGACCGGGCCCAGCAGAATCAATGCCATGTCTTATCTTATTGCTTGTTGATAAATAATTGCACCCACCAGCGATCACACAGAAAGATGGCATCATCTAGGCGTCCCTCTGCAGTCAGAAATATCATAAACACCATCGTCCACAAAGCACTGTACAGGGGTTTATGGATTTAAGAGAATACTTATCACAGTGAAACCTTTATCATCTGTTGCAATTAAAGCAAATAAGAGAATAAATACTTGGTTAAATAATACAGTTTAACTCTTTAGCAGGACAACTCTGCATACTGTTTGAAATTGAGTTTGCTAGCTTGAGGTCCTCCTCTAAAACATAACATTACATATTTTGTAATGGTATTAAGAATACATGATAAATAAATGTAGTAAAAATTACTCAATTGTAATACCCTCGTTGTGCTAGACTCAAACACATTGCTTATATATTATAGAGAAGAGAACAAAAGAAAACACCTATACAAAGAGAGCGGTGCACAGCGCTTAATATTTACTTGCACTATATTTCTGTTGATCTGGGTTATTGTGTTGCACTGTTGGAGGAGCCTGTGACCTAAGATGTTCATTGTCATAACTACACTGTAGCTATGTTCGTATGACAAAATAAAAAACCTTGAACCTTGAGGCTGTGTCTTTCAGACAAACCATCATAATCATATTATTTTATGCTGTGGATACTTTAGCCTCCATCCATGTTAACAATTTTTTACACTTGCATTTATGAATATAGTTCTGTTGTGTTTTACACTTTTGTATTTATGTTTGCTTTGATATTTACTTAATTTATTAGATTATTATTATTATGGGGGCAGTACTGGTGCTTGAAATTCAAATATTTACTAAATAGTCAATTCTGATAACATTTTTTTGGTTTAAATAATTTGACAAACACATGTATGTGAAAAAGAAAAGATGTATTTATGTTCAATACAATGAATATTTAGGTATTACATTATACATTCTAGGTATTCAGGTAGCGCATCAGACCCTCTCGTATGTCCCTGCCCTCCTCTGCACCTTGTGCCACTGCTACCCCTGGTAGACGTAGGTTTTCCTCAGGCATCCTGAAGTTCTCCACCCACTGAGTGTGTGTGAAAGATGGAACAATCACATTCCACCACTCGGTAGCTCGGTCGAGCATCCAAACACATGGTCTAAGGCGGCGACGTAACTTCTGAAATACACGCAACTTCTGAAATACACAAACAAAAGCATACATATTTTAATACGTAAAAGTGGTAGCTACAATTAATTAAATACTTGAAATACTTTGGTCGTATAGGGAGCGTGAGCCTAAACACATTGCTAGTTAGCGAACGTTAGCTTACCAAGTAGCATTGTAGTTAGTAGTAGTGATTCGAGTCGTCCTGTATTCTCTGCGGCGTAGGAGGACTGCCCGAACTCTCGCGTCAGCTTCTTCTATACCTCGTCTTGCTATACGTCGCCTCTTTCGAAACAACTCTTGTCTATTTCTTGTGATAATAAACCACACAGCAAGAAACAAGCAAACGATCGCTTTCACATCTCCACATCCTCCATTGTTGTGTCGCATTGAAGATGACGTCACGGCAGTTTTAAGCAGCGTCGCTCCGCCTACACTGCGTTACTATAGATACTACCCCAGTTCCTAAACTGTAATGGAAACGCGCCATAAAGTGAGCTGGTCCTAACGAGGCCAATCGCGGCCAAGCGGGGCCGAGCGAGGCCGTGTAGTGGAAACGCGCCATAACTTGCCCACAGCCAAGGGCCTTATCGTGCTCAGGCGCTGCTTCAAACACTTCTCTGAGCAGGCTTTCCTACACGATCTGGCGGAGGTTAATTGGCACTTCATAGCGTTAATTCCATCTGTCGATGTTGCTGTCCAATTCTTTATTGATCACTTTTTATCGATTATTAATAGACATGCCCCCCTTAGAAAATTCAGAGTTAAGAATAGGAACACTCCATGGTTTACTACAGAACTATCTGATCTCATTCATGATCTAAATAAGCAATGGTCCTTAGCTAGAAAGTCTAACACTAGTGATTACTGGCTTCTTTTTCGTGTCCTCAGAAATAAATGTTCAGCCCTTATTAAAAAAAGCTAAAGCTGATTACTATCTGAGCTTAACCACTGATAGTTTTAATGACCATTCTAATTTCTGGAAAACAATTAAATCACTTCAGAACAAGAAGGTTTCTAGTTTCCCACAAAAACTGAAGGTCAGTGATTCTTTTATTTCAGATTCAGATGGTATGTCTAATGCCTTTAATGCTCACTTCAAAAAGGCTGGTCACATTTTTGATGAGCAAAGTCATGACTCTCTGCATGGTTATACTCTTAGCCATAGTCAAGAGATGATCTCCCCTGTTTTTGATTTCGCTTCTTTCTCGGTCTTACACGGTTTGCACTCAATTGACCCTAAAATGTCTGCCGGGCCTGATGGCCTCGACCCTTTCTTTTAAAAAATTGCAGCTCAGATTATACCACAACCAGTTACTGATATTTGTAATCTCCAGAGGTGGGAGTAAGTCCTACATGTGCAAGTCATGAGCAAGTCTCAAGTCTTGACCTACAAGTATCAAGCAAGTCCCAAGTCACTGTGGTGAGAGTCAAGCAAGTCAAGACAAGTCATTGCTCAGGTCAAGCAAGTCAAGTCAAGTCATACGTAATTCTGATGAATAAGCCCAGTTTCCGCATTTAAATCAGTTAAAAGACAGTGGTTATGAAAATGGATTTAACCCACACTATGATCTTCATTACATACACAGTTAATCATTTGAAATCTAGTTTAGACCGATGACAATCATATTAGATTCATATTAACCCTAGAACTGCAGACAATATAGCTAGGACTCAGTCAAAAAGTCTGTTCAAAAAGGCAGAATTCCAGGTAAGAAAATCATATATGGCATTTGCCATTACACATATTTAATTTAAATGTCTGTTAACACTAGAACCGCCAACAGCGTCAGCACCTACATAGATATAATTTTCAAATCATTTAATTTGTCCTCTTCATAATTTCCTTATAAACTAAGTAGGACGATTTAAAACTCAGTTAATTGGGTTAATTTAGAAATTGCTTCAGTTTATCATCATAACAGATCAAAAAGTTCAGATTCATTTTACAATAAATCAAGGAATGATGCACTTCTACAAACAAAAACAACATAATTAAAACATTTAAACAAACTACTAAAAGTAGATGAACTACATTATTCAAAAGTTTACAGTAACTTCTGATAATAACACAGGGGAAATAAACGAGGCATCTCTTTCCCTCTCTCTCTCTCTCTCTCTCTCTCTCTCTCTCTCCCTGTTCACCAACACGATTTTCACCTTTTTTTCGTGTCACACAGAACGATTTTAAATGCAATGTATTTCTATTGGTAGTATGTTTCGTGCCTGCAACACGTCTTTTTGTCCGGTCGGGTCTTGGAAGACCAGAAGCTGTGTGGTTCATAAAAACATGTTCTTACTCAATATCTTACCCTAAGCCTAACTCTATCCCTTTTATTTTAAATTGTATAATGTCTGAGTTTTTTTGCCGTCAGTGAGGAAAAGAAATGGGGCTCAGAGCCTCAGAATACTGAAATCTGTATTTTCATATTTTTTTCCTTCTAATTTGTTATTATTTGGTGCAGGCACGAAACATACTACCAATATAAATACATTGCTTCTAAAATCGTTCTGTGTCAGAATACTTAAATCTGTATTTTTTTAAATGTCTTTTTCCTTCTAATTTGTTATTATTTACATTGCTTTTAAAATCGTTCTGTGTGACACGAAAAAAATGGCGAAATCGTGTTGGTGAACACGAATCAATAGATTAATTTCGTGACTATAACACGAAATGCTGTGAGACTGTGTTGCAATAACAGCATCACGCTGTCCCAGGTGTGTCGTATGCATGTAAATAGAAGTTAACATTTTCAATATCAAATAAAGTGTCAATAGTATCAAAACATATATATATATATATAATAACAATAGATAGGCTCAGCAGCAGACACACCTTAGTGCAAAGTGAAGTGTCAGTATTAATAACAGTGGCATATATATATAATCACAATAATACAAAATTAACTGTCCCAGGTGTAGGTAATTTGGGGTGAAGTGTCTTGCCCAGGGACACAACGACATCCTAACTGCAGTGGGGTTTGAACCTGTGCTCCCCTGATCCGAACACTAACGCACCAGACCACTGCACCACACGCCTCCCAACAAGTCATTGTACAGTTTATCAACGACGACAAGTTTTTCTTTATTTTTTTATTGAATGCCTGTTGGATTTAATCAGCTCGCTTAGCACTGCCAGAAGCCCAGCCTGAAAGGTATTTTGTTGCTCCACCTGGCGCGCCGACACCTCCACCTGGCGCGCCGCCGAGTCAGCATGGCGCTGCATCACCATGAGCAGCTGGTCGTCCGATTCCTGGGCCTTGTGTGAATGCAGCAGCCGTTCGTCGTGCATCTCCTTGGCACGCAGGTCCTCATTCTCCTTGCTGACCATGGCACGGCAGTCCATCGCCATGATGGTGTCAAGGAAGCTGTCATCCCGTGCCCGCTTTCCTAAGGTGAAATAAGCAAGATACAAGATCAGTTTAATCGCAACAACGAGACAACATTGTTCAACATTGGACATGGTGCAGGCAGGGACAGTGTACAAAATGCAGGTGTAAAGTAGAAGATAAGATAGGATCAAATAATATCAAATAAAAAATAAATATCAAAGTGCCCTTATTTATTGTTTTGTGCTTAATGTATGCTTGAACTTTGTTTTATAGGGATTAGTGGACATCAGTTAGATGTGTAACCTTCTTTCAAGGCCAGAGTAGTTACAGTGTAAGTGGATTGACATCTAACATAACATGGCTGAGTACAATTATAACAATCAATAAAAAAAAGGAAAAATAAATAGAATTTCAATTACATTTCTACTTAAATGTGCAAAAATATTAGAACATCAGTCTTTGTGGCATGCAGGTAATCAACTGTTTAAGCTTTTACCATTAACATGTAGAATGAATGTTGCAAATGACTTGAAATTATAGCAACTACAATGTATTGTTAGAGGTAGCATTATGTCCAGCTAGCATGCTAATTGCTAACGTTATATTATCGTTTTATCCCGGAGGGGAAAACTAGTTTCTAATCCTGAGAGAAACACCTCGCCTGAAACACACGATTAGTGCCATGAGTTAGTGAAGCAAATTACAGAACATTGCACACTTATTCACAAGTCAAATGTGTTCATAGCGGGCACGGCTGAGAATAGCTAGCTAGCTAGATGTTGTTAGCCAGCTTGGACCTATGATAGCAAGTTCTAGCATGGCTAGCTCGATCTACTGAGCAAATAAAAGTACATCTAAGACCAGTATTGTGCAGATTAAAACAGTGCAGTGCATGTATTTTATTTTACCTTCGTAGTCGTCCCGACATGACTTTGCCAGGTCTGCTAACTTTGCTGAGCCACGGAAACTGCATTCAGTAGAAGCTTCTGAATGCAGCGCTTCGCGTCCTCCGAGTAAATCGCCAGAAGCGCCGACACATCCTCATCACTCCACCGCTCCGATGATTTATTTAGTGTTGCTATAATAACTGCTTTCACAAAAGTAATCTCTTCGGGTGCGCTAGCCGAAGCGAGCAAATACAATGGCCGCTTACAAAAAAAAATTCAGAGTCAAACGGGCGTGGTTTGCATTCCGCACAGCCAATCAGACGTATGAACTATTTTCTCCCACGACAGTCCCTGCTCTCTAGCAGGGACTGAAAAGCGGGTCAGATGAACTAATTTGAAATACTTTAGTTCCTGGGGCTTTTTGGTGTGAACGCAAATATATCGTAGTTCTGATGAACTATTGTGGGAAAAGTACTCCAAAGTACTCCGGTGTGAACGCGCCTAATGGCTTCCATCTGAACCCATAGTGAGTCCTGTCTTCCCAGTGACTAAGATAGCATGTTTCTTAATTGAGCTGACCAGAAGTAGTTTTGGAAAATGGGAAGATCAAGACCCCCCCCCAAGGTTGCTGGCTTCATAAGAGTAAATAACTTGGTTCTTGTTTTTTTTATTCAGCAGAGACATTTTGAGGTATGTCTATTGAGAGATTTAAGAGAGGCGTGTGGTGCAGTGGGTTGTGTGTTGGTGTTCGGATCAGGGGGTCACAGGTTCAAACCCCACTGCAGTCAGCATGTCGTTGTGTCCCTGGGCAAGACACTTCACCCCAAAATGCTCCTGTGGGGATTGTCCACAGTATTGAGTATGTAAGTCGCTTTGGATAAAAGTGTCTAACAAGTGACATGTAATGTAATGTAAGAAAATCAGCAGTAAAAAAAGATTCATTTTTATAACATTGATTCTTCCTAGCAGTGGTATTGGTAATGTGGCCCATTTAGACAAATCCTGTTTAACCTCTTAAGCCCTGAGCCTGTTTTTCAGGTCTCAGGCTCGAAAATGACATTCCCAGAACAAATGACCATATCTTCCCTTCTAAAAGGGTTAAATTAATAATCTTTATTCTCAAAGTAATGATAAACCTGTGAGTTGGATGTAGAAAAGTCAGAATCAATATAGATGTTTTTTATTTTAAAGAAAATTCAGATTTTACATAGTAAAAAACTGTAAATTATAGTGTCCGTCCAAAAATAATTTTTTACTTATAGTGAAAACTACCCTTGGATGATGGGTTAGTAGACTAAAAGCTTTAGGAATCCAAAGTACAACATATAATAAGTACCCTGTATCAAGATTGATGCAAAACAAGTGAAATTTGACCTTTTTAGAGAGATTTAGCCAAAAACCCCCACTTCTGGGGTCATTTGGGTGCATTTGACCTATCTCTGGCCCCCCTTGGTCAATTTTGATGAATGAAATCTCTTTATAACCGCTAGAGCCAATGGAATCGAGGGAAAGTTATATACACACCAAAACGTTAACAAATAAGGAGTGAGAGTGACGCGTTACCAAAACCGGAAGCTGCATACACTCTGGTGGCTACCATTAGCAGCTAACTTTTCCGCTCCGATTTTTACATAAAAAATGGAATTATGGATTATAAATAATTTTTTAAAAGGTACAGGTACATTATCAACCTATGGATGAACAGTTGTAGACATTTTGTTTTTCGTTTTAATGCCATTGAACACGTCTTTTGACCTAATTGACAGCTACGGTGAGACGATCTGCCGTAAAAGCTCCGTAAAGGTACGTGTTGTGATGTCTGTGTTTGCTTCCCCTGTCGCAAATTCGGATCGCTCAGTGATGATACTATACCTAAATAATCAGTGGAGTCTCAGCTTTAATAGGCTATATTGTATGTGCAGCTACGATAAGTAATAAGGGTATCTTTATCTTGAATTGTGTGCCGCAGTGCGTTCGAATTTTTTCGCTCAGGGGTCATTTAGACCCTTCTTATGAGACTTGTGTTTTGTTTTGGTAAAAATGGTTCATATCTTCAGTTAGCTGAGATTCTTCCCGTTAATCTGGTGCTACACATTAATAGTTTCATAAATGTTAAGAAGCCCTGAGACATTATCTCGAAAACAAAAAGGTGGGAGGGGTCCAATGGGGGGACCGCCGTGCTTAAGAGGTTAATTTTGTCCGTGAGCGGAGTGTAATCTTCTGTGAACAGATTATCCACATGTGGTTTTATTTGTATTTAAAGCCACTTTGTGACAAATGAAAAGAAAAATACTTTTCCATGTTTTCTGTCATATGTAAGAAAAAAGTTTTCGATTTCTTAAAATTGATTGATTGAGTATCTTCCGAATTGGTCTATGGTATCCTGTAGATGTGGTACAGAATTTTCTGGATCTGTTACGTAAAGAATGATATTGTCAGCAAATAAAGAGATGTTGTGTTAAGCGTTAATCTTCACTCCTTCAATACTTGTGTTGTCTGGCACACATGACGCCAGTGGTTCAATCACCATAGCAAAAAGCAGAGGTGACAGTGGACATCCCTGTCTTGTTCCCCTTGTTTATGAAAATAAATCAGAGGAGCTGCCATTAGTGATGACTGCTGCTTTAGGATTTTTATAAATTGATTTGACCCACTCTATAAACCTAGAGCCTATATTAAATCTATTCAAAACAGCAAAAAGAAAATTCCACTTACCCTGTCAAAAGCCTTCTCCGCATCTAAAGAAAGAAGCAGAGGAGGCCTCCAACAGGTGTCCAAAAGACTTATAATATTCAAAAGTCTCCTTATATTGTCAGAAGAGTATCTGCCCTTTACAAAACCTGACTGGTAAGGATTAATTAGTTAAGGGTAAGATAGTTTCCAGTTGTTATGCTAATGATTTAGTGATAATCTGATAATCGCGATCCAAGAGACTTATAGGCCTAAATGAAGAACATTCCAAGGGGTCTTTTCCATCTTTATGTAGTAGAGTAATATATGCAAGATTCATTGATTGAGGAAGTGTTCTGTTGTGACAGAAGTTGTTAACCATTGACATTAATATAGGAGGCAAACAAAAAACCATGGCTGTTGAAGTACTTACCTGGCTGGACTAAGGACTTCCTACAGACATTTGTTTTCCAGTCTGCTAGCCGGAGGGAAGCTAACAACCGGCCTGCTAGCACTCCTGGTTGCCAACCTCCAACAGCTCCAGTCCTGTCTCCTTCATTTGCTTCTGCCCCTGATCCGTTTCTTGGATCTCGCCTGGCGGTTGGAGGTCCGCGGAGCCTTCAACGCACACGTAACAGAAACAAGGCCAGGCTACCAGCCCGAGTCCCAGCAGCCATGCTTCCGGCTCCAGTTCCGGCTCCAGTTCCTGCTCCAGTTCAGAATAATTTACAGCATTTATTTATTTATTTATTTTCGAATTTATTCAACGATAACTGTATTCATTTATATCTTTAGTTGTGTATAGTTATTTACTAAATGTTGTGGAGCTGTCCACCATACATGATATGTTAGACACACATACACCAAACAACAGGCACTTCATGCACATGGTGTGTGTTTGTGTCCGTGTGTGTGTGTGTATAGTGGTGACCTTCCTCTGAGGGAAGGATGACCTTCATTTAGCCCATTCTCCAGCTGACAGTGAAATGTTGAACAAATAGCTTGTGCCTCTCTCCCTCACTCACACACTCATTGAATGTGCAGTGTGTAAGTGTGTTACCCTGTGAATCCTCTCTCCCTCACTCACCCACTCGTTGTCTCTGCAGTGTGTTAGTGTGTTACCCTGCGGATCCTCTCTCTTTCCTTCTCTACCTCCCATTTGCTGGAGCTGATCATGCTGCCGGCACTACTTCACTAACACTCTGCGGTTACATTACTTCATGGTGGTGTTCAATAGTAATGTAGCCGAGTATGGTTGAGTTGTACAGTACACGTCTGTGGCAAAGGGAATTTGAGCAGTCTCTAACCCCTAGATTCCACCGGGTCCGTCTGCGGCACGTTACGGGCGCGTTACGGGCGCGTTACGCGCGGTGCTCACGGCGATCGCGGCGATCGCGGCCACTCTAGTCAATGGGTGCTATTCCACCACACGCGGCGCGTTACGGCTCAGAAGCGTCCCAGAAGCGTCTCGGCGCAGGGCTCCTCTAAAATTAGGATGAATCCTATTTTTGGCGCGGCGCAGCCGTAACGTAAGGTCGGGCAGGCAGGAAGTGGAACGTTCAGAGCATATATAGCATATATATATATATACACACCAGTGGCGAGCCGTCAGGGCCCTCTAGGCCCTCTGTGAGGGCCTAAGATATTCTAAAAAATAATATTTAAAAACATTTAAAAAATATATATATTTTTTAAATATATATTTTTTTAATATTATTTTTGTTATATTTTTCATTAGTTTTACCGAAAAAAAACTTGATTTAATTGTATTTAAAATAACATTTCCAAAGAAATAAATCCTTCGAATCTGCCTGTTCAGTCTCTGTTGAATGTGAAGGGTTACATGAAAGAAGCTCGTCTGGCCCTCTGCGATTCACAGAGGGCCCGCTATAGTAACTGAACGAGAGAGTAATGTCAAATGACAGTACAATTGACCAATCATATCTTCCCTCTAAATGGGTGGGTTTTATTATCGCAGACTTTATGACAAGTTCCGCCCGCTGTGAAACTTCTCTTGTTTCCATAGCAACAACAACTTCCTGTCAACAGCGTGAACTCGCCTTCAAAATAAAAGCATGCCAAATTACACTTAAGACATACAACTGCAACGAAAGTAACAAACACAATGCAATATCATTTTCAATGTCAAAGAACACAAATGGGGTTCCCAGGTATTGTTTTGTGTGGTAGAGGGTCGCTGTCATTGATGCGTTTTGCACCCTGGGCCGTTGTTTTGATATTCCGCTGAAGTATACGCTGTGACGTAATAACTATTTTTTTTTCTTTTTTTCGAGGGAATTGGTGGGGGTCAGAGGGCCTAGGTATAAAGCTCACGGCTCGCCACTGATACACACACACAAACTCATTTTGCAGACCCTATCCCTCCGTAGTCTTTCAAGTAGGAGGAGAAATGCCAGTGTTCTCCTCCGGTTTACAGGCACTGTGTAAATTATATATATAGAATAATTATGATGATGAATGAATTTTTTTACCACTAAAATACAGCAACACATCTTTGATTCATGTCGTTTATAACTGGAATATTACAGTTATTATTAACTTTGTCTGTACAAAGTAGCCTGTCCAGGAAATATGCCCAAATCAACAAAAACTGCGAGCCGGCAGGCAAGACGCTCCGCTTCTGAAATGCTTCTGAAACGCGCCTGGTAGGGTATGACACCGGAGGAGGCCGGACCAAAACCGCTTGCTAGCTTGCAGTTGAGCTTGCAGTTGAGCCTGCAGTTGAGCCTTTTCCATTTCAAATGCATGCTTTTCTTTTAATCCTGCTGCCCGGGCAAGGAGGGCAGCTCTTTCTGTGGCCATTTTGAGGTGGATTGAGGAAGCAGAAGAAGTTGCTGATCCTGCTTTTGAGCTCCTCCTGTGTGATGCATTGGAAACACTGTCATGGGGTTCAATCAATATCTGAGGATCCATTTGAGAGCTTTTCCACATTTCCACATCCTTAAGGAAATTCGTGAATGCAGACATTTTTGGTTCATACCAATCCATTCTCTCAGTTTCCCTTATTTCCTCAGATAAAAGCATTTGAAGAAGTCCATGACACTCCATAAATTCATTGAGTAACATCTTGAACGTTGCAACAGCTTCATCCACCTTTTCCATATTCCCCCTTGCTCCAGTAATGCTTTAATTTCATTAATTCTGCGGGTGCATGCTCCAAGTTTTCCTCTTCGCGATTGGCTGAGAGTTTTAAATCTCTCCTCTGTCGCGGCAACATCAGCTGGAGGAATATCAGGATCCATTGTTTATTTTAATTTTTTCTTCAATTAAAGGTAGGGTAGGTAAGTTTGAGAAACCGGCTCGAGATACACTTTTTGTTATATTCCATGGAATGCTCTTAACATCCCGATAGCAATGAATATCTTAAGTGCTTTGACAAAAAATCCATAAAAAAAATTCATCTGTGGAAGCCGTAGTACTGTAAAAAGCACGACCAATCATTTTAGCCGGCCCGGCTAAAATAACTGGATGGCCTACCTGCCTGTCAGCCTTCCATCTGTGCACAAATTTATCTCGTGCCCTCATTGGTCATGTGCGCGCTCGTGTGTGTTGGAGGAGGGGCTCTATAAGGAAGTGGCAGATTTTATCCGGTTGTGTATTTTCAAATTCTAGCAATCTCGAGCCGGTTTCTCAAACTTACCTACCCCACCTTTAATCCACATGAAATAAAGTAATTAATATTTCCAAGAACAGTTCTTCGTGAATCCTGTTTTTGTGCCAAACATTCCTTTAACGTCCGCTTCCTTAACTGCGTGATAGTTCATTAATGCATTTCATTGTTTAATGTTATTTCCTGTTAAGCCCGAGAGACCCCGGTACCGGGGCACTGCCGCAACATCTTGCAGGAAACAGTGTCTGAGGGCATGTTCATTTAATAAACTATGAATGTTTTATATCCATGTAATGGGAAGAAACTCATCTAACTGATCATTTTTATTTTTTTTCAAAAGAAAACCCACAATGCTAACACTGAGCCTCTGAATTAGCAACGAGCGAAAAATGCTAACAGATTACTGCACCAAAAATCACTCACAAAACCTTATTATTTATCTTTTCTCCACATCCATGACATCGTTTCACATCGTGAGGTGACTCAGAATCGATGGGTATCCTCATTATCACTGAATTATACGAAATCGCAACGTTATAAGCAAAAACAGACATCAAAACATTTGGCGCTAGGAAGCGCAAAAGTAAACGTTCAGGGTTTTTATTAATGGTAATTTTCAGACTGTGAGTTGTTTAGTGGTAGCTCATATAGTCTTGATTCTTGTGGTTAAACTTTTCGGTGGCAATGGTGTTTTTATTTATTTATTCATTTATTTAACAGGGACTGCACATTAATGAACATTTCTGTAAATGTGCCAGAGTTAGCCAAGAGGCTATTTTTCATCTGTAGTCCCTGGACAGATTTTAAAAGTCTAAAAATCTAAAACACATTTCATTTTAAACAAGTAAATACAATACATTTAAAACATGCAACATACATTACTGGGATACTTAAATAAAACAATTTAAAATACAGAACATTAAAACAAAACAAATAAAACAAAACAAAAGAACATGTTAAAACATGTTAAAACACAGGCAGTGGGTTGTAAGGAGCAGAAGATTGGGTCAGTGTTGGCAGAGCTGATTCCTCACTAACCATATTTTGAGTTTTGATTTAAATAAAGTGAATGTGGACTGGTCTCTGATTGGAGATGGGATTGAGTTCCATTGCTGAGCAGCTTTAACAGAAAATGAAGACTGACTGAAAGAACTTTTTCTGAGTGGAATAATGCAATCTCCTCTGTTACCCCATTCACACCAACGGTGTTTCGGGGCCGGTTCGGTGCTGGTGCTTGAAAAGCACCGGGTTTTCCTGTTCACACCGCAGCGGAGCAGCCTCTAAGCTCCGGAATCCGGTTCGTTTCGAGCACCAAAAAGTTGTCCGTGTAGAAGCAAGAACCGCTTACGTCGGAGGGGGGCGAGATTAACCTGAGCTAACAGTTAAGGCGAGTACGGCAAATAAAAGTTGTAACCAGCAGTAGTGCTGAGCAAAAGTGACTAGAACGCAACCACACACTTGTAAAAAAAAAACACGCTTTATAAAGTCAGGCAACACTAACAGGCTTCGTGTGATTCTGTTTATTTGTACCTTACTTTGACCATCCGTTCGCTGTTATTGATCATTGTGGAGAGCAGGCAGACGTTTTGTTTGTTATTATAGCAGCTATCGGATGGAATCAATACATGGGCTGCACAGGTTGTCATGTCCGACTATCACAAGTAGAATCATAATGAAAAATACGCCGGTAAAAGGTGCCTGTATAAAACGGCTTAGCAAGTAGTCAGTTTAGCTTCGGTTGCTATGCTAACATCACCCATGTTATACCAGAGAAACTTTCATAACAGCGTTGTGATGCCAAACAGCGTCAATTCAGACTGACACCAAACAGCGTCAATTCAGACTGACACACATTCACTTAAGGGGAACTGGGGATATGTAACAGCTGCTTGTGTGACAGTCAGACAGTGAATACTTTAGAGCCGTGTGAGCTAACCCGGAGCTAACGGGGGAATACACTCCCGTTGAAGAGCAGTCAGCACTGCAGCGGTCGGTAAATGCCGCTGAAACACATTAATAAGCAATGAACCACGGCACTCTGGAGAAAAGTATAAGGTTGGAGAAGTCGTTATTTAATTTAATCTGGCTTCGTATGATTAAAAGCAACGCAGTCCCCGGCCCGTTGTTGTTGTGAGGTGAGCTCCGTTGGGGAGAAAATCAGCGACGTAAACTGTGACGTCATGACGCAGCAGCGGCAGCACCAGTCGGTCTCTGAGCGGTGTGAAAAGAGCCGGAGCTAAACCGAAGTACCGGTTCCGAACCTGAAAAGCTCTAGCACGGAGCTTGAACCGGAGTTGCGTTGGTGTGAAAGGGGTATCTCTGCACCTCTTGTTACCCTAGTTGCAGTTGTGCGTATGTTAATAAACTGTCTAAGAGGAGGTGAGGTAAGGCCATTGACAATCTTGTAAAAAAGGCAAGCATTTGCATGTTTACTGAGGTTTTCCCAGCTTAGCAACTTGGCACTAATGGCGCGTTTCCACTACAGCCCGCAGCCCGGTTTAAGAGGGCTGTGACGTCAGCGGCCCGTCTTTGGTTGCGTTTCCACTTGGCCTAGTACCGGCCGGCGGGTCCTAATTCACAGTTTTTCTGGCCTCATAAAATCGTGGGTCCAGGGCCAGAGACAACGAGGCTGAGTCGGGCTGAGTATGCTAAACTAGAGAGAGCGTCGCTGGCAAGGGGGCAACAACTACAACAAGATGGACATATTTGACCGTGATTTAATTGTAATACACGTTTCAAAATGATGCCGAAGTAACAACATACTGATACCGGTTAGTAAAAACCATGAATTAATGCTTTGTCAAGTCTGCAGACAGACGGCAGGCGAAAAACCTTTTAAAATGCTTGTTTTCTAAATGGAGATTGGCTAAGCTAACGCAGTATATGCTCCAACCGTCCACACTCACAACAACGGCCTATACAGACATAAATAAAGCAGCGACTGTATTCACCATGACACAGGCAGTCTGTGGTTTGTACTTGTTTAACTTTTGTCTAGTTTCTGAACATATATGAGGAGCTGTGAGCTCTGAGTGCTAACAGCTAACGGCTGTGTTGTTTTTCTGGGGTCCTCTGAAGATCACGTCACGGCTCCGCCTACACTGCGTTACTATAGATACTGCCCCAGTTCCTAAACTGTAATGGAAATGCGCCATAAAGTGAGCCAGTCCTAACGAGGCCCAGCCATACCGAGCGGGGCCGAGCGAGGCCGTGTAGTGGAAACGCGACATAAGAGTACTGATATGTCTACCATTTCTTTTCTGAGTGTAATATCTGCATTTTCTCTTTTGAAAAACTAAGTCTAGTTTGGCCACTCATTTTTAATCACACACGTCTCCCCATCCCATTCAAATTCAAATTCTTGACTGAAAGAGCAGTGTAGCCTACAGTACATGTAAATGGTGGGCATTGCCTATATGCATTTGAAAAGAAATAGTACCCCCCTCTGAGTGACTACGTGTTGACTTCACATCTTGTCACAAACCAGGGACTTTACTTCCTGATTTTTGGAAGACAAGACTGACCCAAGATACCTGTACATAGTGGAAAGTGAAATTGACATTTTCAAATTTAATAAAAATACAAAATAATGTTCACATTTGGGAACCGATTGGAAACATAGGACTCAATCTTTTGCTTCACATTGAGGGGAAGAGGCATTTTCCCATTGGTCCCAGTCCAGTTGGTCCTTTTCACCATTCTCCCATATGTTACAAATGGCGTTATGGCCATGAAAATATTAGCAGCATAGATCTCAGGGCGATGCTGTCCCTTAAAAAAGCTGTCCTGATAAAAATGTTCCTCTCGCTCTGAGGAAACTGCCCTGGTGGGTTCATCAGGTGTGGCCGCCGACCCTGGAGTGACCACTGGCACTGGAATGACCAGTGACAATGGTGTTTTTATGTATTTATTCATTTATTTAACAGGGACAGTGCACAACATGAAGAGGGTGTCTGTTTCTCTGCTGTGTAAATGTACCACAACCTGCAAAAAGAAGCTGTCTAGCCCTGTTTGTTTTTTTGACCTTTCAGATGTTGTTGTATAGCCTCTGGAGCAGAAATGAAAGAGTTTTAAAAATGTTTACGTTTTGGTAAGTTTTTAGGGAAATGTTGTATTGCAATGTTAGGTGGGAGCAGAATTTCTAACAATATCTAACAACCTAAACTAGTTATAAATGTTTATTTTTACTGTCGGCCAGGTCACTCATTACTGGATCAGCTGCTGCATGAGACAGACACTGAAAAGTATTATCATCTGAAATTAATCATTATGTTATTAGTATTAAATACATATAAGTATTTTTACAGCTTGTATTTAGAAATACTCTGTTGTAATTATTGATGCATAAATGTGTTCATCCATTCAATGTGGCATCTGCTATAATGGGGTTAATGTATGATATTACTTAATAATACAATACACTATATAATATATGATATGATAATTACATTTTAATTTGATTAATTTCTTATTTCATAGTTTCTCATCATTATTATAACAGTTCTGTTTCATATGAGTGTTGAGAGCTGTATCCATAAATCTCTTAATGTTGCCCTCAAAGTGCACCAGATTGATGCATTTAACTTCAATTTAAAGAAAAACATCTTCTGTTGCCAAAGTGCTGTACATATAATACAAATACCCTACAGTAAAGACACTTTACAGCAAATACAACAGCACAGTTTGTTCAGAATATCAGTATGAGTATGAGCACCCAATATTGATGTGTTCAAATGCTCTTCTAAACAAAACTGAAAGTCCACGAAAAGTTGTCTTTCTGTATTTGTGAATGAAGCGCCATCTCCTGGTTAAATCCTGAAATTGAAAATCTGGCAACGCCCTCTTGGAAAATAGTGGGAGGGCTTAACATTCCCAGATACTGGTCTTAGGTAGGTCTTAGGCAGGAAGCTGGCAGGTAGCAGGCAGGAAGCTGTAAGCTGGAGTCTGAAATAAGCTGCTACATCTGTACGGTAATACTAAGGAGGCATAGGCCTATATGATGATATAATGTTTGACATTATTGATATTCAAAAAGTAATTTGTTTTCCATGTCATTCGTGTGTTTTTCTCATCAGAAAGTGAAGTTATTTATTTGTAAGCTCCAAATCCTAATTTTTCCCTCAATGGCCTTTGTGCCCTAAAAAAATGTGTGACACCAAAGGCCAAATGGCCTTGCCCCTAAAATGACGAAATTCCAAGCCTGCCCGGGACCCTCGCTTTGTCTTCCTCCTGCGCCGTTCAGTTACAATTCCCCATTGTTTGCCAGTTCGTCTCTTCAATATTGTATGGTAGAGTTGGCATGGTCGGATCGCATGTTGGGGACAAAGTTAAAAGCACACACCGAAATGTAAACAAACACTGAAGTAAAATGAAAAAAATGCAGAGTTGCTAGCCATCCACATTGCGCCATCTTACTAGTAAGCAATTCTTACAATTCTGCTTTTAAACAGAAGTGGCACATTTGGCACACCCCGAGATGTGTGATTAAGGTGTGTCCTCTCTGCCTCCCCTGGTGCCAGGATTCAGCATCCTGGTCAGAAACAGCTCTTTCACAGCTGAGCTTCCTGTGGAACTTTAAATAACTTTGTGATTAAGAACCAAGAGGTAACACGAGCAAAGAAGGCCATAAGGTAAAGTGACCTCATTAATGCGGTACATTTTAATTGTGCAAATCATCACCTTGAGCATTAAGATTAAGATTCTGCGGCATAGAAAAAGTCCATATGTCAGCAAGAACAAGCAGGATCCAGATGTATCACTAATGAGAAGAGAAGCCTGTCTGTGTGTACTTTATTCAGATAATAGTCCTATAACTAAAATACCAGTATCAAGTCTATCTTTGGGTATATATTGACATCTCCTCCATATACAAGTCATCCAGTTTTAATTAAACTAATAAATATACTATATATAAATATATGTTTATGTTTAATTTGGAGTGGAGGCTGTGGCTCAGTGGATAGTGTGCTGGACTTCAAATCAGGGGATAGCAAGTTCAAACCCCACTGTCGTTGTGTCCCTGGGCAAGACACTTCACCCCAAATTGCTCCTGTGAGGAGAGTCCACAGTACTGAATGTATGTAAGTCGCTTTGGATAAAAGTGTCTAACAAATGACATGTCATGTAATGTAATTTGCCAGTTAATTTCCTCAGTTGTTAAAACCAAACGAGAGCTTAAAGGAAAGCTTTCCTTACAGTTTCTACCTTCATTGGACTGACCTCTCCAGCTTACATGTTCCAAGTAATTAGTAACAGTTTCAGTTTCTTGAATCCAGCCTGGGACCATTTGCCGCCTGTTATCCCCTCTATCTCCCTCTTTCAAACACAGACAATTAAATAAAGGCAGTGCTTGCCCAAAACAATTCTTCAAAAAGAAAAACAAGTTGTTGTTTAGTAGTTCTATTGCATTACCAATCTTCACATCAAGAGTAGTTTTGTGCTTTGCAGAAAATGTTTCAGCCTGCTGGAGTTGAGCCTGTTAATCATCAGCCTTGTTAAAAGTCACCCTGAATACTGTACAAAACTGGACCAGAGTCTTTGTGGCCTTCACCGCCACACAGGTGGATCCGTAACCAAACATTTAAGCGGATACATATTCATGCAGTTAAATTGGTTAATTCAGCCGATGATGGATGGTCGCAGTAGATGTCTAAGGGTTAAAGGTTTGGCAGGAACAAATCAGACCTGTGGTCTCAGAGCCGCCATGATGAAAGAGTGTATGTGTGTGTGTGTTTTTGACTCACAGCTGCACCTCTACGTGTGTTTCAGGTGAGGATCATATTTCAAGAATGTCTCACTGTGGGCACGCCCCTCTCTCTTATTCACCATACGAAAGAAGGAAACCTCATCGTCTTTCTATCCGATTTGAAGTATTTTTGTTTCCAGATGGACCCTGAGACCAAAACAGGGAAGGCTTACCTCCAACCACACAAAGCTGGCAAAGTGAGTACATATACAGATCATATCTGTTTCTCAGCCTGGGACAGCACATAGGATTAATTTTACTGCATGTTTACCAGCAGCGGATAGTAATTCCTTTGTGTTACGTTTACATTCTTAAAAATATAATCATATCCACCTCATAGGAGCGTGAAAACTGACTTGGTAAACGGTAATCCATCTGATTGGCTGATAATACTGCATTGTTTATTGCATTGTGTATTCAACCGACTTAACGTCCATATGTATCATTCTGTCCAAGTTGAATCAGATTACAGTTATCTGAAGGAACAAATGTGAGCTCCCTGTAGCTAAGGAGAGTCCAGAGCAGGAATCCAAATGAACAAGTTGAAACAGAACTCAAGCTGCACATTCCTGAGCACCCCCAACACACAGCTCACACTTGCTGCGTTTCAGGGCAGAGGCACCTGATCCAGTGCCCAAACCTTAGTCTTACACTCAACCGTCTCACACATAACCGGAAACTGGTAAAGAAATGTAAATATCCACTACATCACCTTGCAGTACATGAAACATGAAGTATATATGACTTATGTTGAGTAATAGTAATTGATGTATATGGTACCGTAACATTTGTCCCTTCACAGCAGTGATACATTCTGAAGGAAGACTGGCAGGGTTCCCGCGGGGTCTTAAAAAGTCTTAAAAAGTCTTAAATTTGATAATCTGAATTTAAGGCCTTAAAAAGGTCTTAAATATGACCAAAAAAATAAGAAAGGTCTTAAATATGATTTAGAAGGTCTTAAAAATGATGGGATTTGAAAGGTACTTCTGTGTTGCGATCGCGTCTAAAATGTGTTTTGGGGGAAATGTCCGGGCTGCAAAGTAACCAGTACGGTAAGAGCCTTTCAGTTCCCCCCAACAATTTGTATTGAAATAAATCAACATGGAATCAATAATCACTAACTTTGTTTCCCCCGGCCCCTTAACGGAGAACACCCAGCTAGTAACCTAGCAACCAAGCTTCAGCTAGCGGCAGTCAGAAACTCATGTCTCTTCGAATCTACTTACAAATAAATATGGGGAAGTGTAAGTTCAACCGTATTTGGTTGGAAAACATCGAATTTAGTGCTTGGTTGAAACCAGTGGAGGGGAACGGGTTTGAAGCCCGCTGCACCTTTTGCAAAAGAAATTAGCGTTTGTTTTGCTAATGTAGCGTTAGCTAGTGCAGCGTTAGCTAGTGCAGCAGCTCCCGCAACAACACCGTTGGACCTCCGGGCGACGTTTGGGTCTACGTCAACCCTAAAAGCGGAGGTGCTGTAGACGCTAAATACCGTAGCTCAACACCAATCATACAACAGCAACGATGAAAGATTGTAGCCAAGGCAGCAGAGCTCTGAATATAGCTCTTGTTTCTCTCTCTCTCTCTCTCTCTCTCTCTCTCTCTCTCTCTCTCTCTCTCTCTCTCTCTCTCTCTCTCTCTCTCTCTCTCTCTCTCACACACACACTAGGGCTGCTCGATTATGGCAAAAATCATAATCACGATTATTTTGGTCAATAATTGATATCACGATTATTAAATAAGATTATTCATTGACTTTGAAAACATCCATTTATTGAACTTTAAAACAAATAATAATTTGAACAGTATCTTTTTAACTGTTGATTACCCTGAACGTATAATTCAACTGAAAAACCAATACAAAAATAAATTAAATAAATGATATATTTAAATAAATAATATCAAAATAATAAATACCAATAAACAAGATCAACAAATATTTTGGAGCGCACTTCCACAAGCTATTAAACATATATAAATATGATAAATAAAAATAAATTAGACTAAAATTAATTAGATCAAATATGTTGTAGTGCACGGTCACAACCGTGCAAAGCTAAATAATAGTTTTTTTCGATTATGTTGTTTTTGTAATTGTGGCAGGCCAAAATCGTAATTGCGATTAAAATACGATTAATTGCACAGCCCTAACACGCACACACAGAGACACATACACACTTTTTGGCTAACACAGTTCTGTACTGTTATGCTGTTATGTTCAGTCATTGTTCTTATGTTGAACATGAATACATTTGATTTGTAAGTAATTATGGGACGTATTTCTTCTTTCATAGCAATTTTCCTTCATACTTTCTTGCCGTGAAATAGGTCTTAAATTCTATTCGAAGTGGTCTTAAAAAGGTCTTAAAAAGTCTTAAATTTGAGTTGGCGAAACCTGCAGGAACCCTGGACTGGGTAAGGTGATGTTTGTCCTCACAGTGGGACAGAGAGGACGGGACTCATGTGGACCTCCCTGTGTCACATGAGGGGGGGGGGTCGAAAGTCACTGATAAGCACATTCGCAGAGAAAAGCTATAGGTTGGGTACCCCTAAAATATAACAAAAATATAAATTCACTTTGAACAAAATCTCTATTAAACAATGAGTTATCTTTAAGAAAAAACATGGTCGCACCACATTACATTTTATAAGGACACTTAGCTCTCCTCAATATTATTTTTAATATGAATGTATGCATACTCAACATTCTAAACGTTACAATAAAATGTTAATAGATATTGTTATTGTTTGCATTTTTATAATTTGCTGTTGAAAATCCGTAAACATCATTGACCTGGGTGCTGTAGTCTGCAGGAGGAAAAGGTAGACTTGCAGGATGAGTAAAGTATGTAACCCAATGTATAATGTTACACTCCCTCATGAGGTAGAGTTATGATACGCTGTGCCACAGAGATGCTGGACTGTGTGATCCTGAGCTGTCACAACCAGCATCTGCTTTCCCGTCTCTCTCTCCTCGCAGAAATGGAAGCCGGTGTGGTTGTCTCTGTTTCCTCCCTGCAGTGGGGGGGGTCGCCTTGAGATCCAGGATATGGGAGGTACACTTTCCTTTTTTACCTCTCTCACTGTTTGTCTCTTTGAATTTAAATAGATTTCTAAGACATTGAGGCTCATTGTATACAGTAAACTCTGTCCATGTGTTGCTAGAAGTCAAAGTAGGGGGGCGGGACATGTATCCAGCAGCAGAGCAGCGAGTTTGCAGCTTTAATAGAGCCCAGAATTGTCGATAGTGTTATGTAAGCTAAGCAGAAACATCTGCACAATGTCATCTGTGTGATGTCACAGGCAGGCTTTACTCATACACATTTCACATAAAGTGTGTGCATATACTCAAAGTACAAAGAGTAACATGGAATTGAGTTTTAAAATCATAACTAAGGCAGAGCATAGTTCAAAAAGGGAAAACATGAATCAGCCATTAGACTGAGTGACAGAACAGCTGCAGGAAGGTGAAGAGGCAGTGGTGCTAACCTGTGTGGGACGCCCGCTGGTGTGGGTCCCCCAGGACGTGATGCCAACTGAGACGGGGGGGCGGGGGCGTGAGCACAGGAGGACTGCAGTCCATTTAGACGCTGACAAGAGAGTGTCTAAGTGACTGCCATGATAAGAGCTGTGTGGATTAACAAGGAAGGAGAAGGAAGGAGCTTCACTTGTATCCCTCGCTGTCTTCTTTACCCACACACACACACACACACACACAAACACACACACACACACACACACACACACACACACACACACACACACACATACACATACACACACACACATGCGCGCACACGCACACGCACACGCACACACACCATAGCAGGCCCAGCTGAAGACATACAAATGCAAATGTCGACCTCTAGTGTTTGTTTCTATGTTTGGAACTTGAATGTAGTAGTGGTGTCAATCGATAGTAATGGCGTGAATCACAATAATATAAGATTAATCATTATTAATCACAATGTTAAAATATCAGTATTAACTTGAATTTTGGGGGACAAATACACATGTGGTGTTGTGATGGAGAAATACATGACAAACTGGTATGAGAAATCAGAGGGTTTATTATAACATGATACCTAAACGATCGGCATTAAGTGCAGTTTCCCACACTAAAGCACGGACAGAGCTGCTGTCACAGAGAGCCGCAGAGACTCCCCTCTGTATGATGTGCACTAACATATGTTCATATGGCAGGATTCATACTGCAGCACTATCTGTTCCTACAGTTTTTAGTTTACAATTACCATTTTCTACATTTAAAATTTGAAATATTTGATTGTCTTACGTTTTAAATGTTTAACAACCTCATCTATTTTGGAGAGGAGCAAGAAGGAAAAGATGAAGGCTGTAGAGATGGCCTCAGTCATGTCCAGCTGGACTCACTGACAGCCAGGATCAACCAGGGGTCAAGTGACTCCATCAGAACCTCTTAAGATACAGGTGTTGTGTGAGAGTGAGACTCCATCCCAGGCAAACCTGTTCGCCCGGCCAAACCCCCAGACCCCTGATTTTGTGGACTAACCCTATACACACACACCCAGGAAACGTCCTCCTGAGGTCAGAGAGGTCAAACTGTCAGAATGTCCGAATAGTGTCAGACTTTTAGGCCCAGCTCCAAACCACACCCTACCCACTCCGTCACAAAGTGAACTCGTTGGTTTGGAACGGCACTTAATGAGGTGACCCTCGGCGCGGACGCGTAAATGGAGGGGTCGTGTAGAGGTCAATGTTTCAATCAATGTTTATTTATATAGCCCAATATCACAAATGTTACATTTGTCTCAGTGGACTTCACAGTTTGTACAGAATAAGGTCGGGGGCGGTTTTGAATCAGGTCAACATGCGGCCTGCACACATTTTTTCTTTACAAACACACATTTTGTATCTTCAATTAGGTTGGTACCTAGCTGTCCAATGGACAAGGGCAATTCATTTAATGTTTTTAAAAGGAGCAAATACAATTTTCTTTTTAAATTTAGATAAATGAAGATGATGTGTTTGTAGTTAGTGATCTTAATATCGTAATCCTGGGTCTGTTTGAACATTGTCTGTCCTGCAGGTGCTGGAGGCGAACATGTGGCTGGTGTCAGGAGACACCACCAGCCTCATGGGGACAGGAAGCTGAAGGTGGTCCAACTGTCCGAGCTGATCAGTGTCCTCAGACTCCCCCCCAACGCTGAGGCCTGTCCCATGGTCAGCCTCTCTGATGGTGTATAATGTTTGCATGTATCAGTGTTATTGAAATACCTTAAAGCCACTCTCTGTGCTGTTTGCAGGAGAACATGTCAGCATTTTGTGTGGAGACGCGGGACAGGACCATGGTGTTTGCTGCGCTCAAAGACGACTGCGTGGAGTGGGTCGAAAAACTTTGTCCCAGCACGTTTCAGGTTAGAGCCAAACCCAAATGACAACATTTGTTAGTGCCTTAATCATTTTTAACTGAGGCCATAAGTACCCATATTTTCTAGCTAGTATATAAATAACTTTGTATACATTGTCTGCCTGTTTTTCACCTCTGTTTTTCCCTCTACTATCTCAGAAAGGTGACGGCTCAGGTTCTACTCAGATTCAAATGGAGGAGAACCATATATACGCCTCAGTAGATGAAGGTAAGTCTTCTGTTCCTATGCTTGCTATCTTCTCCTCTTCTTGTAAGACTGTGGCCTGGGTCCTCCGTAGAGGAATGTTTCATAATGAAAACAGGCTTTGTAAAAAGTTGAATGTTTGACATGATAATGGTGCGATAAAAAGCCCATAGATTGAACTTAGACATGATCAGTCTTATGAAAGAAAAATGAACCCCTGTGTTGTTAAACATATCACTTCACTCCCCTGTAAAATCTTTGTTATCAGTTGCAAAAGCACGAAAGGAGTCTAACATTAATGCACACGCAGCTTTGCAGAATTACTGAGCGATCTGATTTCAGATTTCAGATTTTCAATAGGGGGTAGAAATGGGTGAGTCCTGATTCATCCGGATCATTAACCCGGATCCTAGTACTGAGCTGGGAGTGACTAGTCTCCCCTCTCCATTAACCCGAGTCCTTTGAGTCCTACACCTGGTGGCGTACAAATTAAATCTATAACTTGCTTCACTTGCTACTCTCCTTGCATGTAAAATAGACATTGCCAATTTTGTTTGTTGACTTGTGAAGCCCTCTGAGACAAATAGGATTTGTGATTTTGGGCTATATAAATAAACTTGAATTGAATTGAATTGAATTAAAATCACATTACAACGTACCCCAGTCCATCTGCCTAGCCTTTAGCCAGTAGGATAGCTGCCAGAAGTTATCGTTTGGCTCAGGGGAGTGGACACAGATCAGTGAAACTCCCTGCAGACTCGTGCGGACTCAGAGCCGTAACCGTAGCAGATCCAGAGATCCAGAGATCCAGACTCATCATGCACGAGTCAACAGCAGACTCAGATTCGCAAATCCTGACTCACTGTGCGGACTCAGAGCCGTAACCATATAGCAGATGCAGAGACCCAGACTCATCATGCAGACTCAGATTCGCAAATCCTGACTGACTGAATCAAGGGAACTTCCTTCACTGTGCAAAACATAGCAGACTCGTGCGGACTCAGAGCCATAACCGTACCAGATCCAGAGATCCTGACTCACCATGCACGAGTCAACAGCAGACTCAGACTCGGTGAGCGGACTGAATGAGTGCATTACTCCACACAGCGCGAAACAGCAAACGGTTTCGGACTCGTCATGGTTTTCAGACTCAGTGAGTGTCAGCTCTGTTTGTGATAACGTGGATGCATACTGTGCACAGATCATTTGACGACTTCACCCAGTCAAGTGTAAGAAGCTAAATACTGCAATAAACAAGCATTAAGAGACAAACGTTGTTAGATCATGTTTGTGTAGCGGAGGTTAATTTAACGTTAGTTTAATATGCTCGTGAAATGCAAATCTCAAGTGACAAATTCAAAATTACAAATACACAAACAGTGGACTGCCGCCCTCACTAGCTCTAACATTTGAATGTATTTGAAGTTGGAGACTATGGGCTCCTGTTTCACCGGTAGGATTTCTACACTCATGGTGACTCATATGACTCAAATTTAGTGGTGGACTAAAGGAAAACAGTCACAACACAGGGGCGAGAAAATAAGATTTAAATAACAGAAATGTAGAGGGGGGAGTTCACTGAGGCTGAAAGCCTTGACAAACAGATGTGTTTGGAGTCCTTTTTTGAGTCAGCGGTCCTGATTACAGGGTGGGGGCCACGACGCTGAAAGCCCTATTGCCAAAGGTTTTTTGTTTGGTGCGGGGGATGGAGAGCTGACCTGTATCAGAGGACCGCAGTTGTCGGGAGGCGGGAGGAGTTTGTAGAGGATGCAGGACTTGACCAGGAGCCAGTGGAGATGACGGAGGGTGGGGGTGCTGCAGGGCTTGGTATGAGGGAGGACCCTAGCAGCAGAGTTCTGCACGTGCTGGAGTCCAGGGCGTTGATACAGAGCCTGGCCCAGTTCCGCCAATAAAGGATTTTGAATTCAAAGAAGGGTCTTCTGTACTCTGCCCTCCAGTCGTGACAAAAACAGAACAGATCCATGACTTTATCTTTCTTCAGCACCAGCCACGTTGATTTTCCAGGCTTGAACCTCATCCTTGCCCATCAGGCAATCAATTCCTTGCAGAATCTTCCAGCTTGAGTCGATGGTGAAAGTCAGGTCATCCATAAGGGCCTTCATTGGTGTTCCAGATGACTTTCAGGATCTTCCACAGCTGTCTTGGTAACAACGGACAGTTCTTGTTGACCTTGTACAGGACTGGACTTGGGCCTGGCGCTGAGCCAGATCTTGATTTCCTCACAACATCCTGGACCTCTTTAAGGCGTGGCTCTTTGCTTTCGAACTTGTTGATCAATCAGGATGTAGCACTGACCCAACTCGGGGTCACTGTAGGTGAGAAATGTTTTCATCGTCTGAATATCGCATTAAAAGTGTCATATTTTAAAAGCCAAAACTTTGTGGTTTTAAATCAACCAAAACCGTTGATATCCACCTCCAAGGTACATCATCTTACCTCTTATGAGTTTGGCAAGCATCTTATACTTTAATACCTTTAACTTAGGTTACTTGTTTTCACAATACCTGCATTCATGCCAGTTGCCAGTTACCCAATGTTGCTATATATTTACTGTAATAAATAATATTTGATTTGTTTGAAGAGCAATGACAAAGAATATTTCCTCTTTTTGTTTCCAGCCTCAGAGTTCTGGGTGACGGTTCAGAGGACTGACGCGGCGTCGCGCTGCGGCCTGAAGGGGGCGTATTGGCTGCAGGTGGGGCGAGAGGCACTGCTACTGAGGGAAACAGAGAAGAAGAACACTGTTAGAGAATGGCCCTACGAACTGCTGAGACGATATGGAAAAGATAAGGTAAGGTTCTCAGGATCATAAACAATCCTTATGTTACCTTTAACAACTCACAGGGTGTCGATTAAATTATACAATTACACTTACAATAAGAATAGGTGTGTTTTATTTGTTTGCTTTGCTTTCACATGAACATGCTAAAAACATGCTTGTGTTTTCTTACCAGCTGGCCTTAACCATTGAAGCAGGTAGACGCTGTAACTCCGGTCCAGGAACATTCAGCTTTGAGACACAGCAGGCTGAGAAAATATTCTCCCTGATTCAGAGTACCATCAAATCGAAGACTTCAACGGTGCATCTCAGCAACCAAAACCAAGAGGGGGAGAAAGTTATCGTGACCCGCATAGGGGCTCATTCCCCTCTCCCCAAAATACCAGATGGGACCTTTATGGCTGCCGTTGTGGAGAACAAAGTGAGGGCACAGGAAAGTAAATCTGCTGCTTCAGAAGAGAGTGCACATGCCCAGGGAGAATCGGTTTGTTCATCAGAGAGCGTGTCAGTGCAGCCAGCTCCTATCACACTGATGCCCCTTCCACTGGTACCCACACATAACAGTCACTGCGGAGCTCCACTTGGTGGCCAATCAGAAGCTGTATATGCTGACCCTGCTGACTGCATGCAATCTGTACCAAAAATGCCATCGGCAACGGCTCTGTATGTAGACCCTGCATGTGTGTTACCCCTCAAACCCCCAGGTTTAAGAGAATCTGTCACCCCCATTAACTCCTCTGCTCAAAAGCCCTGCTTTACCACCCATCAACCAGAGTCTGTTTACTCAGAGGTGTACGACAAAATCCATCTGGTCCAGGATACTGTCACTCAGCGCAAAGGAAAATGTATACCTTTTGCCAGTGATGAACCCATTTATGCTGAGCCAATAAGAAAGAAGGAGGCAGTGTCTCATACAAATGAAAGCAAACCTGACCCATATGCCCACCTTTATGCTCAAGTCTGCAAAACAAAACCACCATTTAGACTTTCTTCATCCTGGAATACCACCCCTTCCTGCTCTGCGTCCTCTTCCTCTCTTACTGACAGTATGAGCACAGAAAATGATGATATCATATACGAAAACCTGGGCATCATTTGATAAGTTATTGTAGCTTTATACTCAAATGGCAAAACCACATCTATGTAGCCTGACATATTTTTGTCCAATGACTGCCAGAGACCATGGGAGTTGAAAAACACTGCAACTAGTTTGCATTATACTGCCTGGCTGTGCTTCCTGTTGTGTGTATACTGTATACAAACTATTATTTAATATTTCTGAAGAAAAAAGGGGGCTGCGAAACCATTCAACCCACAATGCAACTCTGTCGCTGACAGTTGGGTGTGATACAAGTAGCAACTAATGGCCTGGAACATCTAGCATGCAGCAGAGATGGGCAGCGGGCAACAGAGGTCACTATAGTCAGTATGTTTTAACCCAGTGAAACAGGATAGCATTTTGTAATGCCATAGATTTCAAAGTATATTATAAGTAAATGATGTTGTTCTGTTGAGATGAGACTTTTTACAATGAAAAAGTCGGATTGTTTTAAATAAACTTTGTATATTGGTGTATAAATATTTCTGTATAAATATGAATTTCCGTAGTTTGGGTTCAAAGTAGTACCACTAACACACCAATACCATTTACACTGTATATAATGTGAAAATCATACAATCCAACCCATTGTTCACAGTATATAATTAACAATAAACTATGTAACTGAAAAATAAAACACAATTTTCTCATGAATGAAAAGTTAATAATAAAATAATAATAATAACACTATAAAATGAAGTGTTGGTTGATTCAATACATTCAGTGGTTACAGCCTTACGCAGTCTGGTATGACCAGTATCCCATCGATTTTGCTCTTTAAAATGTATGTATTTTCTGAGTCAGTAGTTTAATTTAATTCAGTTTGTACTATTATCCAACTTTCACTTGTAGCTGACCGTGGCTGTGGGTAATACGGTCGGATAAAGCGCTATATAAATACAGCCAATTCACTTGTGGCAGCTAAAGTTACATCATTTTTTACATTAAAAAAATAATAATACGGTATATACATACAGTATTTAAAACCAATTGAAATTACTTCTTGCAAATCTTCAATGTTTCAATTGTATTCCGTTGGAGTCTCTGGCTGAACCAAGAGGGTTATTAGCTGGACATCTTAATATCCAGAGTGCTATTCCTAAAAAATTAACAGTTGCAACATATTGTAGATTAAACAAATTCGGACATCCTGTGCCTACATATCTACACAAAATTCCCCTACAGATATACTAAATGTGCACTCCTATAACATATTTAAAGGTCCCCTATTATACTGTTTTCCATCAATATATTATAGGTATATTTTCTCACCAGTCCCGCTGACCCCTCGATTCCCGGACCGAGTGCGGGAGAAGCGGCTATCAGCGGTCCTGATAGCCCCGGAGCGCACAGGAGCGTCCTGGTTTCCATGCCTACAGCGTACGCTGTCAAGCAGACCGTGGGCCGTTTTCTGCGAGGAGTACGGAGACTCAGACCTGTGTCACGCACACTGGCGCCTCAGTGGGACTTGGCTTTGGTGTTACGTGCACTGAGTAAAGCCCAATTTGAACCTTTAGATCAGGTTCCCCTTAAAGTTTTGTCAGCCAAAGTAGCATTACTTTTAGCGCTGACATCAGCAAAAAGGGTGAGTGATTTGTCTGCCCTCTCTGTGGCTCCGTCATGTCTCCGGATCCAAGGAGATGGCAGCTCAGCTGTTTTGTCAGTGGAAGACTTTTGCACTGCTGCATCTTGGTCTTCCCCCTGTTCGTTCATTCAATTTTATTTGAGGGATGTCTCCCATTCCTCTCTGACACACCCTGCGCTCTCCTGCCTGTCAGCATGCAGAGAGCTGCCCTTGTTCCCCCCTCTTTTATCGCTGGACAAAGTGTGACCTTCGTCTCTACTTTTTCACAGCGGCAGGTTTGTATTGTTCCCAGCCTTTGTCCCCTCATGGAGAATATTCATGTTATGCTATATTCCGGGGACTGTGATGCGCCATTTGCATGGCGCAATAGGCATGGGTTATTATTAGGTGTGTCTGTTAGGGATGTAACGATACCAAAAATTCACGGTACGATAATATCGCGATAAAAAGTCCACGGTACGATATTTATCGCGATATTGAAAAATAAAGAAGAAAATAAATTATGAAAAAAAAGAGATTTTACATTTTTTCTTTATTGAATAATAAATCTGATTTGTACAGCATTTTAGTAGTATTTTAAAGTGTCAACAATATAATAATCAGACCCTGCAATAAAATAAGTCAAGTTTCACTTTAGTTTTTCAAGTAACTCAACTCAAACTCACTAACTCACTCACTCAGCATCATCAGACAGGTTTTTAGGAATATGAGCATGCCCACATTTCCAGGTAGAAGCTGGGATGTTTGGGCGTTTACAATATCCCCTGCTGTGGAAAAAACTCTCTTGCTTGGTACTGATGTTGCTGGGACAGAGAGATATGCTTTGTCCATGGGTGACAGCAGTGGGTAAAACTGTGCATTGTCTCTCCACCACTTCAAAAACAATACAGTTGTTGCCAAGAAGGTGAGGCTTATTGACAGGGCGAGATATATACTGTTGGTACTTGTCAATGTCTCTAGGTATGTAAATGTAGCCCTGTAAATACGATGTCCTTTTGTGCTATCTGTTGTTTTATGTTCATGTTGTAACCTACTTGCTGCCATGTTGGACAGGTCTCTCTTGAAAAAGACATCGATGATCTCAATGGGATAGTGTTGTCACGATACCAACATTTTGGTTTCGATACCGATACCAAATCAAGAATTGCGATTCCGATTCTTTTTCGATACTTTTCTTTTATTATTTTCATGATCAATAAGTAGTTTATCTGTTAAGTGTTTTCTTACAACATGGTCTCTTCTTTATACTTGAGTTTATGTGATTTCTTTGATAGTTAACTTTATATTTTATTAACATGTAATAGTACAGTAATATAAATAATTATTGACAAAATGTACATTGCAGATGTTAGCCACATTGGTAAGTTAGCTAAAAAGATAGCCATATTAGACAGTTATCATTGCCATTAATTGCCTCGTCAAACTACGAAAACGTTCGTTTGTCACAAAATCAATGACACTTGTCGTCACTACATCTTGCTTCGCCCTTAACCCAATAGTGATAGCCTTAGAGGGCGAAGCCATATACGAAATAGAACTGAAGTTACCTACTGTAACTCCAGCTTCTATGAGTATAGGCGTAGCCCTCTAAGTGCTGGGCCCCACTGGCTCCACGAATAGCTGAAGACAAGTTGTTTGTGTGGGAGCAGATTGTCGGGCCTCCTTCCTATTTATACCGGAAGGGAGCCCGAGGGTGGGGCCCACCTTGCGGGCGGGCGTGGACTACAAGTGTTTTCAGTCCTGCGCGGGTGCCCAATAGCGATAGCCTTAGAGGGCTACGCCTATACTCATAGAAGCTGGAGTTACAGTAGGTAACTTCAGTTATTTTCCCTCCTGCATTCATGTGACAGAGCCGAGAGTGGCTGAGACGCACCGGCTGGGAGGCGGGGCTTAAGGACAACTAGTGCGGGGAGGACTAAACCATTTTCCTCCTTTTGTGAGGGGTGAGAGGGGCCCCGGACAGCCTTCACCATTTGTTTTTGGACACAGAATTCAGTAATTCAACCGATTTGTTTGAGCTAGTTTAATTTTAGTTATGACACTATCTACAAAAACAAACTTTGAATTCCATGCCTTTCAAGGGCCCTCCCCCCATCTGGGCCCTGGGTAGTCAGTCCCACTTGTCCCCCCACTTCTCCACTACGACGCCCCTGCTTGCGCTCACATCCTCTTACTGATCACAACAGCAGTCTTAATGCAGGTTAAATTGTAAACATAATTTTCCTTTTTTTTGTGTTTCATGATCATTATGGCTGCATTCACAATTTCATTTTCTTAAAGGAAAAAGTACTTCTTAGATATAGTTTTGCAATTTGCATATGTGGGGATCCAATTCAATGGTGCCCAGAGCAATACATTACACCACATCTGCAAATCTGCTTTATTAGGGTCGACAATAACGGTCACCATGATCATATCACTCAAGACTTGCAATCATAGATTCATGCACTTGAATGCCAGAACGTTCCTTGATGTCTGGAGTTGAGTCTAACTGCTACAATATATTGCTCTGGTGGTAAACAGTTGAGCAAGCAGGCTAGCTTAGCAACACCATTAGCAACAGGAACTGCAGTACTGCACACTGAGAAGAGGAAAACAAACAAGAACAGCAGAACAGCGCCAGTGGGAAATAATGATTTTTTTTGTATTGTTTTAATAATTGAAATGATGACCATTGAATGCATAACCATGCCACAAACAACAACAAGATTCACTGTCTTTTTTTTTTTACCTAGCATAAGATTATCTTCATAAATATGAATTCATTCATTTTCATTATTGTTATTTCTTCAGATTATAACCAATGCTGCAAGACTATACACAGATCCCTCAGAGGACCTCAATGCACTTACACACCAAGAATAACAGAGAGAGGGGGGGAGAGAAAGAGAAAGAGAGAGAGAGAGGGAGAGAGGAGAGAGAGAGAGAAGAGAGGGAGAGAGAGAGAGAGAGTGAGAGAGAGAGAGTGCTCACAATGGTCAATAAGTGCACAAATACTTTTTTTCATTTAAAAACACTGACATGACATCCATTGTCAGGCAATGAAATTATAGAATACTGTTACTGTAAAACTAGACCCCCCCCTCCCCCCACACACAAACTGATGGAACGGGTTTCATTTGGTCAAATGAATCTGCATTTACACAACACACCGAAACACACTCACACACTCTGCACATTAAGTGCTATTGCATGTCATATCCATCACTCTGAGAGTGTGGGAGCGTACCTGATCTACCTGCTTCATATCAAATAGTCACATAGACTTTATTTAAAATAACTTACTCACTTTACTGAAATGAACAGTTTTACATTATTGCAGGTTATTTTCAATTATACCATTACTTTTAGATATTTAAATGTATACTACCTTTAAATCAGCCAGAATATCCACTACCATGTGAAAATTATCTTGTAGTAGTCTACAGTATGTCTCTGGTAGATAACCACATGTTGCAAAGGCTGTGTGTGTTTGCTGTGTGTGTGAGAGCAGCTGTCAGGGAGCTCGGCTCAGGACATTGGGACTGAGCCGCCTCCTACAGACCCCCCCCCCCCATCAGGAGTCATTCTCCCAGCCGCTCACCTCCACTGTTTCACATATATGTATATCTTTTTACAGAATTAATGTAGCTTCAGTGCTTAATACCGCCCCCACAAAAAGGAAAAAGAACATTAACTTTTTTCTAATTCAATGATTGCACATTTAAAAAGTCAGAAGATTAAAAGTTGATAATAAAGTAGTGAAATGTATTTGGTGAGAAGTTGAAAAGTAAAACAGCAAAGAATTACGGCTCAGAGTAATGACTGTGGTAGAGAGAGTGTGTGTGTGTGTGGTGTGTGTGTGTGTGTGTGTGTGTGTGTGTGTGTGTGTGTGTGTGTGTGTGTGTGTGTGTGTGTGTGTGTGTGTGTGTGTGTGTGTGTGTGTGTGTGTGTGTGTGTGTGTGTGTGTGTGTGTGTGTGTGTGTGTGATATCAGAAGACAGACAGGTTCTCAGTCATCTCTACTGGCAGATAGAGAGTCCTCACTCCTTACAGCTCTATAACTACACATATGATTGAAACAGAATAGCCCTGTACACTGACCATCCACAATCACTATTTTAGTTATGAACTCCTATTTTCAATATAAATTGCTGTATACACTGCATATGTACAACAACAAAAAACATATAGTTAAACGTTTGTAGTGAATAGGTAAAGGTTGTCACTCAATGATCTGACTCAAGTCTAATTGGCCTCTCAAAAAGGAGCAGCAAGTCAAATGTAAATTGGAATCAAAAATCCTAATCTGAATCAGAACGCTGATATAAATGTATCTCTTTCTTTAAACCTTATTTAAAGTTCCCATCTAAGATGGTTATTTGAGTTTCACCCTGCAGGTGTACTTCTGCTGATCAAAAGAGTCACCATCTAGTGGAGAAGCAGATCTTTGAGATCTGAACTAGGAACAGCCTTAAGGCAAACACTGTGTAGATCTGTGCTGAACCATCAGCGCATCCCTCCTGGTCTCCATAACAACCCTCCTCCTCATCAATCCCAGCAGCCACTTCTGTTTAGTTGTATCTCATTCTCCTGTTTCTTTCAGCACTTCCAGACCTTTGATTTCCTTTTTCTCCTTTTCTGAATGAATCAGTGTTCCCACAGCTCAAGTGATGCCACTCCTTACCGAGCATTCCTTAACAACTCTTAATAAGAGGCACGTGACTCCACAGCTTCACTGATGCCAACACACCTTCCAGAACTCACAGCTGTTCACCTCACGAAAGACCAGATGAATATTAGTATTTAGTAGTGATTTTTCAAATCAATCGTACAATTGATTGGTCATTTTGGTCTCATTAGGGCTTGTTGAAGGAAATATAAAAATCAAATCAAAAGAAACTCTCAAGATATTTGGTGCATATGCATGTGCATGTGTTTTGTGTGTATTTGTGTGCGTGTGCAGAACCACTTAGATATATCATTATGAATCATTACATGAACATGTGAAAGTGATATAACCCCACCCCCCCACACACACCTACCCCGTTAAAATACCCTCAATGTTCAAAATTACACATAAATAATACTGATATAAATGTGGCAAAATTCCAAAAAGTGAGAAAAACATTATTCATCAGACTGATGAGAACATGACATACACATGTTTAAAATACTTTGTGCTGCTAAGATGTGCTGTTTCTGAGGACACATCACCAGTTTACACAAACTGGAGAGGGGGACACACAGAGCCCCCGTTTCACTAGTTGTTCGACATGACCTTAAGAGCTTTAACGCAGTGAGCTTAAGGAACCCGACATGACTTATAGAGTAGAATAAAGCGATATCATGGGATCATTTCTGACATCATCTTCATCTGAGACTATTCTCAATCAACATATCGTTCATTATGATCACAATAAAATATTTTTCCTTTCAGTAACCCCACACCTGTGAGACATACCAGTGGGTGGAAGAAGAATCCCTAATGAAACCGGGCTCCAGTTGAGGATGGGTCGGGTTAGAGGGGGCAGTTATCAAAGTTACCCATTTGTACCCAGGAGGTTCTCATCTCCTTGGGCACCATATTTATCTGCAATACTGTCATCATAATGTGGCGATACGACACGACACAGCATGACACCATCATACAACACCGACCATTCAGCCACATCTATGAGTATGTGTGTGTGTGCGTGTGTGTGTGTGTGTGTGTGTGTGTGCGCATGTGTGTGCGCGTGTGTGTGCGCGCGTGTGTGTGTGTGTGTGTGTGTGTGTGTGTGTGTGTGTGTGTGTGTGCGTGTGCGTGTGTGTGTGTGCTCTGTAGATTGTTGACTGTGTGTGCCATGCTAACTTCTCTCAGCAGATCTGCAGACAGCAGTGGTGGTCACCATGCTATAGTTTAATATATGGCTACGCTTAGTGATGGATGGTCAGCCAGTAAAACAAAGAAAAATGTTCTTTTTACTTTTCAGGAAAAAAGAAAAAGGAAAAGCCCAGCTGGCCCAAACATCAGCACACTGGATGCTCCAGGCAACACACAATCAGATGAAATTACATCTCTTTGGGGTCTTCTGCTCATTGTTTTTCTTTCTTTTAATGTTATTATCTTGCATGTTTCTTGTGCGATGTTTAACATGCACTGTGCTTTCTTTTATTTTGCAAAAGTTGAAGTGCCACCTCATGGTTATTTTGGTTGCCTTATATGATTTTAGGCCAGTTTCCGTTGATTGTTCTGCACATTCCCACATTGCACAGCTACTTTGGTGAATTGGGGTGTGGGTTAGGGTTAGGGTTAGGGTTAGGGTTAGGGTTAGGGTTGCACGCTTAAGGCCCCAAAAGTCTTAGGCCGGCCTTGGTAAATGTAGGCTTAATAGAAATATCACGAAGACCTTACAGTTCATAGCCAGACTTCCTTTTGAAACATTTCTAATTCAGCTATCTTGTTATCAGATTTAGCAGATTGCAATCTCCTCTCCTCTGAGGAGGGAAGTGCTTTCTGAGGTACATCGTGAGGCCTTTCACTCAAACGTCAGGGTGAAGAAAAGAATGGAGCAAACCAACATAGCAGATGCTAAAGTGTTAGCATAGATCACCGAGCCAATGATCTACTGCATTGTGTCTTTCTAGTCATAATGTTTCTGCATACTAATCATTATTTGAATCCATGTTTGCATTGTTTGCATTTAACCCATGTATTGTGTGTTTAGGCATGTGTGTGTGTGTGTGTGTGTGTGTGTGTGTGTGTGTGTGTGTGTGTGTGTGTGTGTGTTCTTTCTCCATAGGTGTGTGTTTATGTGTACGCGTTGAGGCGTTCTTTGGAGCGTGTAGAGTGGATGTCGTGCAGCTCCTGCTCCTCTTTGGACTTGATGTCCTCATACTTCTGAATCCGGCTGGCGTCCTTCAGATATCCCCAGTTAGCAGCCAGAGCCATCAGGAAGTGGACCTGGGGGGTGTGCATGGATACAATTTACTTTTAGACCCTAATTTGTTGGTTTTAGTTTTGAAGAAAATGTTCACCAGTCTTTTTATAAATACTTTCCCAATGTAAGATGTTTTTCTTTCAGTATAAAGACAGATGTGAGTGATATGCTCCAATGACAATGCCATGTGGAGTCCTCTCCATGTGAACAAAGAAAACAAAATGTGTATTTCTTCACGGGTACACAGATTTAGTCTATCATTTAGAACCCAATTAAGACAGAACTTTAGGCATCTTTGTTTCATTGATTGAACTTTATCTGCCTGGATTCATTTTCTGCCTCATGTCCAGCGGCTGTGGTTGAGTGTGTGAATCAGCATTAAGTTAGATCAGGGATGGGCAAATGGCGTAGTACTGATACCGTCCACTAGACTCCTAGTTACGTCACAAGCTGCGTACATGATTTCAAATACCGCGAAATAATCTGTGACGCGTTTGTGTGTATTGTGTTTGTTTCCCGGGAACAGCAGAGTGCGGGTTGACAGGTGTCTGTGTTGACATTCCCCTTATTGTGGAATAAGGGGAATGCAGAGACTACAAGTGTCTTAGGTTCAAGTTAGACAACTAATGTCTGGGTTAGTGTTCATGACAAGCACATTTTCCGTGCTTTCCAATAGTTTAAAATAGTTGTATTCCACTGTTAAATAACCTGTTCAATACAAACATGCCACTTGTAAAAATTAAATTAAATGTCTGTGAACTGATATTAGTTTAGTGAGCTTATTAGAGGATGTTCCCTGAAAGATTGTAAAATGTCAATGAAGATGTCAGACTTAATTTGTTAATAATTACATACAATACATGGAATTTGTTCCAAGTGAATCTGCGGCCCCCTGGTGGCCAGTACATCAATTATGTGGCCCCCACCACCATCAAAGTTGCCCATCCCGAGTTAGATGATCGCGATTTGGCACATTGATGACAGCTCTGCCATCAGTGTATGAATGTGTGTTTGAAGGGTAGATGTGTAACAGCAGTTTGAATTATTTGAAGAATAGAAAGGCGCTAAATAATTGCATTTTAGGTGTGTTAGTGTGAGAACTCCAATCACCATGGCGATGACAGCGGCTCCTGCTCCTGCCAGTGTGCACACGAACAGATGGAAGGTCAGGTCCAGCTGGAACACACAAGCAGTGGTCATTTATCTCTTTCTCTCTCTTTTGTTGACAAAAGTCATAAATCCTATTGTGTGTTATTCAAACGTGTTCACACGTGTGGTTCTTACCTCATTGGATTCACACATCTTGAAGAACTTCTCAGATCCTGTACACACCTTCTTCTCCTCAGAGATGGTCACCGCTCCTAAACATAAACTCTTCATTACTATGGACTTCACACTTTTATATTTTACAAGAATGCAGATAAATGAACTGAATCTGGAGAATATATAAATATGACATTGAAGCCCTTTGAATCTTTCTTTATATTCCTATATCTCTGTCTCTGTATTTATGTTATTCAAATTGACTAAGATTATTGATTCACTGGTATTGCACCCGGGGAATCTCGGAATGCACTTATCGTGACCTAAAAAAAGGATCGAATCCGAAACTTAAAAATAACGAAGCAGCTTTTTTATTTTAAGGTTGAAGTGTATATTTATTCCCTGTGAGAAAGGTTCATTAGATGAAGTGATGAGTTTGCTGACAGAAGGGCTATGTGCAGTTTGAAGGTCCGGCCAGCAGGGGGCAGTGCTGCAGGGACACCACATGGAGGACAGACTGGCACTACAATATTTGCTTGAAACACTCCTTCATCACCAGTTAAACACATGATGTAATATGATGTCAGAAGTCATAAATAGTAAAGGAACCATGAATCAATATTTTTACTTAGTGCTAAAAGCATGCAGTCAGTGCTTATGTCACTATGATTTGATTTTAATCTTGTTGTCAGTTTATGAATATACCCATTTAATTATTACTTTAATACATTCAGTTATACATTATGTCCAATTAGGTCCTACATTAAGAAAGGAATTATTTGAAATGTAAATGTTTTAAAAAATCTACATTATATAGTGAGAGATTATGGTGGTTTTATGACGGATGCTTGTTTATTTAAAACATTTAATAAAATATAATAATTTTGGGGTTACACATTTGAACTAAATTAAATATTTTATTTCAATTAGTTAACTCGATGTTTTTTGTTGACTTCAACACCAGTATGTTGTTACAGACAGTATATCCTTAAATCCAAGCAACAAAAAAAATTCCACCCCCCCCAAAAAAAGACACACAAGTAAGGACAAAGCCTTTCTTAAAGTGGACCTATCATGCTATATTTGAATAATATATTGTAGGGCCACACCTATATAAAACATGTCTGCAAAGTTCTTTTTTCAAAATACCAAACAGATCATGCATTTTAGCCATGCCTCATTTCGCTCTATTTGCTCTTTCCAGCCCTGTTTTTGCAGGGGCTGATTCTGTGACGTAGCTTTAATGCAAATGAGCTGCAGCTGACCACGCCCCCCTGCTTTGAGATCAGTTGCTGGGCTGTCAGAAGAGGGAGAGAAAAAGAGATCTCCGTTATTCATTTGTTTTAAAGCTCAATAAATAACAAAGAAGACCTTTGACCGGCACTTTTCTAATTTTGTCCAGAAGATTTAACTTTAACGGACATCTTGACCGGCGAAAGAAACTGAAACTGAAACTCTGCCGCACGGTCCCCTCGTTCCTTGGAAGAGGCGGAGAGGTGGGTGTTTGTCATCTGCTGGTGGACTAACCGGAGAGAATTACAGTGCTTGCCTCGACGGGGAGGGATTGCATTGAATTAAAGCAGCGGGAGCAAACGCTTGCCTCAGGGAGGGAGAAAAAAAGCCACAGCGGAGAATAAACAGAAGGGTAACCATGGTAACTATGGGCGGGAAGTCTTCTTCGCTGCTTTTGTGGCAGACTACAGCGCCAATTACAGGCCTGGCATATGTACTACAGCGTCTCCAGCGCTTTCGATGGCCGGCTGTGGCCCAACCCCACATTCCCCTGATAGGTGGAGAGTTGGCCATATAGGCGGAGCTCCTCGTTCCTGACGTCAGAGAATTTTCAAATCTGGATCAGTTTTTATCAGATCCGTTGCAGCCCCTTTTTTAGAGATTTGGGTATGGAGGAAAATAGAGAGGGTTGTGTTTTCTGACACTTGGTGAGTTCCCTGGAACACAGGGGGACACATATTCATGTTTAAAAGACGTACAAAAGTGCATTTTGCATGATAGGTCCCCTTTAAGGTGTCCAGGAAATGCAAAGGATGTCTGCAGAGTAGGTGAGGAGGAAGGGGACATGTTACTGTGAGAACACACACACCCATCATCCTAACACACACAGCACCACAGTCTGCCTCATTAAGGCGTAGGCTCCACGAGGACGAAAACGGGTTGAATCCGCATATTTCTCATGCGTATAGCCCTTTAAGCTCGACGACGCCGTAACAGAAACGTAGAAACAGACCCCGCAAACGACAACGGGTCCAAAGGTGGATAGATCTGGGAACGGAGCGCTCTGGGGGGTCCAACGGGGCCGTGGGGTCGCCTATACGGTCATGCGTTTCATAGCCCCGCCTCTCCCCGCCTCTCCCCACCTCTGCTGCTCACCCCCGCAAAAGTACACTGCACACTGAATTCAGATTATTTATCTTTATCTCGATATGAACATAAACGCGAGTGAAGTCTAATCTGACAGGACGGAGACACGCAGCTCCTCCGGCTGTGAAGCAGCCACACACTTCAAGTCAGATCACCACCCTTAGCTATTTTAATTACCTCTCAAACTACCTAAATTAGTTATAAATATGTTTATTTTTACTGTCGGGTTTACTTACTGGATCAGCTGCTGCATGAGGAAGCATGAAGATTTAAACTTTAACACACATTGACCGGCGAAAAACTCTGCGCGGTTCCCTCCGCCCCCACCGCGGAGAATAAACAGAAGTGCAGCCATGACAACCATTCTTCTTCGCTGCTTTTGTGGAGGAAGTTGCTGCTTTTGTGGAGGAAGTTACAGCGCCACGTACAGGCTCGGCAGTACATATGTACTGCAGCTTTTCCAGCGGTTGGATGTAAACGGAGCCGTCTCGTGGAGCTTGACACAATCCGGTGTATATTGCGTGTGGGCGGAAGGTTTTTTGCGGTTGCGTTTGCGTTACTCCGATGCGTTTTGCCGTATTTGTCCTCGTGGAGCCGGGGCCTAAACCCCCCTTCAAGTCCAGGAGAGGTTACACCTATTCATCCTTTGAGCAAGGAGACTTTTCCTTTTCTGTGGCAGCGATGGGCCTGCTCCGTATGGGGGTTATTCCCTATGTGTATTCAAGAGCGTGGTCTTTAAATTTGAGAGCATAATTTATTGATTTCACATTCAGATTATGTATTTCTTTCCCTCAAACCCTGTCATCGCACTCAAATAGTGCCTGCTTGCGCTTAGATTTGCTCTGCTTCTGCTCAAACTGTACGCTTGCACTCAGATATATTGCGCCATTTGCCCATCCCTGGTCTGGAGGATCACTGTCCAACATGGAGCAAAGTCATATCGTTTTATTTGCCATACTTTTTACGCTGGCAAGGGTGCCGTGAATCAACCACGTCAGGTCTTGCTCATTGACAGCTGCATGAACAAACATGGCTAGTAACGTTAGCTTAAACCAAGGTGGTAATATTTCAAATGGCTCTTAAATACACGCAATATAGTCATCGTAATGTATGCTTCCGTGAGTTTCATTTTCCCTTCATCCATGGGTGTAGCACATGTCCTGTTTAAGTCTAATCAGTGTGGCTAAATAAAAGACTCACATTAATAATTAGGGATGCCCCAATCGATCGGCCGCCGATCGGCCGCCGATCATTATCGGCCGATATTCACTCTTAATAGTGTGATCGGTGCTCTCTATAAAGGCCTACCTCTGGAACAACCTAAACTAGTTATAAATATGTTTATTCTTCACTGTCGGGTCGCTCATTACTGGATCAGTGAGCTGCATGAGATACTGACGGGCTGTCAGGGGAGGGAGAGAGGGAGAGAGGGAGAGAGGGAGAGAGGGAGAGAGGGAGAGAGAGCGCTTCCGCTTATTTCTCCCGTGTTATTATCCAAAGTTAATGTAAACTTGAATAATGTACTTCATTTGAATGTAATAATTATGTTGTTTGTTGTTTGTGGAAGCGCATCATCTATGGAAAAATGTATCTGAACTTTTCGATCCGTTACGATTATAAACTGAAGTAATATAAAAATGAGCCCCATTAACTTTAAATGGAAGATCCCCATAGCCCGAGCAGAAGCAGAGCAAATCTAAGCGCAAGAAGGCACTATTTGAGTGCGAGAACAGGGTTTGAGGGAAAGAAATACATCATCTGAACGTGAAATCAATAAATGATGCTCTCAAATGTAAAGACCACGCTCTTGAATAAAGATAGGGAATAACCCCCATAGCTCCGTGGAACACAGTTTCTACATTTCACACTGTGTGCATCAGGCAGATGTGTGTCCAGCCCTCTGGGAACCTTGTTTTTACTAATATTATATTTTCAAGGAGCACAAGATGCAAGGAGTGATTGTGTTTAAAACGATATCAACAATTTCTGTCGATAATAATCAGTTATTCAAATTTGATTTATTTAGCCCTATTTCACAAATGGCACATTTGTCTCAGGGGGCTTTACAGTGCGCACAGCATACTGCACCCTCTGTCTGCAGACCCTCACACAAGAAGGGAGAAGAACCTCCCAAAGAAACCCCCCAGCGCCATTTATGCTGGGGACGCCGGGGGACATGTCCCCACCACTTTTGGATATGGCCAATTTTCTCCCCACCAGTTTGCAGTAGGATCATTTGTTAAAATGTTCTGAAAATATTGTGCACAAGACAACATGTCCAATCTCTGGGTGTTGCAGCTTCGACCTGCGACACGTCTAATATTAGTAATAATTGAATAAAGAATAGTAAAGTGATTGTTGCTCCCGCTTTGCAGCAGCGTATAGTTTCTGTACTATAAAAAACGCTATGGTATGTATATTTGTATATATGTATGTATTGTTTGCGGGGGGTGCTTAATGCGTGTTGAATCTACTGCAGACGTGCAGTAGATTCATTTGTGTAGATTAAAAAGATAATACATTTGCACATAGACAGTCCAAATGATATAAATGATGATGTGTATCTAAAGGAGGAAAGATTGATCTTGCTGGATGTTAATGATCTCTTTTAACAATAAGGTGGGGGTCAGATCCAGACAGAGCATTTAAAACTGGCAACCTGCCAGCTGAGAGACGCACACAGTCACACCTGAGGCCCCGCATGCTGGAAATCATTTACACTTTAAACAACCCCAAAAGGAGGAGACATATATTTCTTTCACATTTACAACGTCTTTAGCTCTGATTTTCAATTTCAAAGATAACAATTGATTTGAAATTGAGTAATTATGACAAATCCATCCATATGTTTCATGTTAGCTTGTCACATACCAAACTGACGCAGGTCCAGGCAGAGGTTGGCTCCCTCCACCAGGCTGGTGTTCTGACACATGGACCACACGTTGAAGTACATGAAGACCGGCAGGCTGGTGAAGGCCGTCACCCCCAGCCACACCAGGAAGAACAGGTATGCCAGGAACATCAGCTGCAAACACACACACCGCACACTATGTGTTATCAACCCACCGTGTGTGTGTGTGTGTGTGTGTGTGTGTGTGTGTGTGTGTGTGTGTGTGTGTGTGTGTGTGTGTGTGTGTGTGTGTGTGTGTGTGTGTGTGTGTGTGTGTGTGTGTGTGTGTGTGTGTGTGTGTGAATGTGTACGTCTTTCTCTCTCCTTCTCTCCATCAGTCCAGCTTTATATCGCGTCAGGCCGCTCTCAGGTTGGTGCTCAAAACATTGAAACACTCTTCCTCCATGTTTGCTGCTTTCCATGGCTGTGCCTATGCTATCAATACATACTAAAAAGAACAGTATGTGAACATGTATTATATATAAATCAATGTTATTGTATGTGTCTTGTTTTGTTTTAATTCAAATGAACATAATGCATTGTTATTTATGATATTGATAATCAAGAATTCAGTACCTTTCCTGGTCCCTCGGGGTTTTTGTGATTTCCAGTTCTTGTGCTCAGCTTTTTAAATGAATGAAAAGCTCTCTTTTGTTCTCTAAACCTGCCTCACTTTTGTTTTTTGCATTTGGCTCCAACTTTTTGCAAAATCGTGACTTAATAGAAAACACCAAAACCAACTATAGTTCACATTTATTGACACTGTCAGACTTCCCTGCTCTTTTTGTGGCTCTCAGGTCAATCATATTGGTGCCTGCTGAAGAAGTGAGTCATTGAAAAGTGCACATAAATATAAAGTTAAATTATAAAAGGCGCAGGTGTTTCCTTGTATAGCCGATTTCTGTAGTTTTTAGCTAGTGCTTATCAAACATGAGAAAAAAGTGCATTTGTTAGGGACAATTTTAAGCAGAGGACAAATACTCTGTGTGTGTGTGTGTGTGTGTGTGTGTGTGTGTGTGTGTGTGTGTGTGTGTGTGTGTGTGTGTGTGTGTGTGTGTGTGTGTGTGTGTGTGTGTGTGTGTGTGTGTGTGTGTGTGTGTGTGTGTGTGTGTGCTTATTGTGTTTATTCTATTGTGTGACTCACTGGTGAGCTTTTCATTGTTTCAATGAAGCTCTAAGTCTATATGACACTTTAATAAAACAAGAAATATTTGTTATCGGGATTATTTCATTGTTGGTTTTGGTGTTTTCAACAATTTGGCAACATAAGATGTTACCAGTCATTCACTGTGAATATTAACAATACTATTTGAAATGTCAATGTATCAAATCAAATGTACTGGTTACAAAGATTTCTTACGAATGCAGTCAGGCAGCGTCCGCAGGCAGAGATCTTGAACTCTCCATACAGATCCCTGATGGCGCCCGTGGTGAAGAAGCCCTCCACCAGCAGCAGCACTCCAAACACAAAGAACCCAGCTGCAAGGCCATAGATGATGTACTTCAGGATGTCAATACTTTGAAGAGACCAAACAAACACGCAGTTTATTTTTCAATACTGCATCTGTAAGTGTTAGTTGTAGACTTTATAATATATCTTATATCAGCTAAATCATCTTGTGTACCCGCCATCAACAAATTCAAAGAAGATGATGGATTGGATGGGGGTGGGTTGGTTTTGGCATTGGTGTAGAAAACAACACGTTTCCTCTTTAGTGTATCACTGATGTGACGGCTCTGCTTTAACAGAGCCTGTTGATGTGTGTGTGCTTGTGTGTGATCGTGTTTCACGTGTCTGTTGTTGTGTGTTCCTTCACAGGTCTGGTAGTCGTGGTTAATCTTGGCAACATGGAGCACCTGGCCAGTCTCCCTGGACCATGAGACCGGCCGGGTGGGTCTCTCTTTCGGTTGCAGTAGAATGTCCAAATATTCTTATCCTATTTCTGTCCTAACCATGATTTCTAGACTTCAGTGAACTAAACTGAGGAGTCCATCCTAACTGTGAGGAGTCCATCCTAACTGAGGAGTCCATCCTAACTGAGGAGTCCATCCTAACTGTGAGGAGTCCATCCTAACTGAGGAGTCCATCCTAACTGTGAGGAGACCATCCTAACTGAGGAGTCCATCCTAACTGTGAGGAGTCCATCCTAACTGAGGAGTCCATCCTAACTGAGTCCATCCTAACTGAGGAGTCCATCCTAACTGTGAGGAGTCCATCCTAACTGAGGAGTCCATCCTAACTGAGTCCATCCTAACTGAGTCCATCCTAACTGAGGAGTCCATCCTAACTGAGTCCATCCTAACTGAGGAGTCCATCCTAACTGAGTCCATCCTAACTGAGGAGTCCATCCTAACTGAGTCCATCCTAACTGAGGAGTCCATCCTAACTGTGAGGAGTCCATCCTAACTGAGGAGTCCATTCTAACTGAGTCCATCCTAACTGAGGAGTCCATCCTAACTGAGTCCATCCTAACTGAGGAGTCCATCCTAACTGAGTCCATCCTAACTGTGAGGAGTCCATTCTAACTGAGTCCATCCTAACTGAGGAGTCCATCCTAACTGAGGAGTCCATTCTAACTGAGTCCATCCTAACTGAGGAGTCCATCCTAACTGAGTCCATCCTAACTGAGGAGTCCATCCTAACTGAGGAGTCCATCCTAACTGAGGAGTCCATCCTAACTGAGTCCATCCTAACTGAGGAGTCCATCCTAACTGAGGAGTCCATCCTAACTGAGGAGTCCATCCTAACTGAGGAGTCCATTCTAACTGAGTCCATCCTAACTGAGGAGTCCATCCTAACTGAGTCCATCCTAACTGAGGAGTCCATCCAAACTGAGTCCATCCTAACTGAGGAGTCCATCCTAACTGAGGAGTCCATTCTAACTGAGTCCATCCTAACTGAGGAGTCCATCCTAACTGAGTCCATCCTAACTGAGGAGTCCATCCTAACTGAGTCCATCCTAACTGAGGAGTCCATCCTAACTGAGGAGTCCATCCTAACTGAGTCCATCCTAACTGAGGAGTCCATCCTAACTGAGTCCATCCTAACTGAGGAGTCCATCCTAACTGAGTCCATCCTAACTGAGGAGTCCATCCTAACTGAGGAGTCCATCCTAACTGAGTCCATCCTAACTGAGGAGTCCATCCTAACTGAGGAGTCCATCCTAACTGAGGAGTCCATCCTAACTGAGTCCATCCTAACTGAGGAGTCCATCCTAACTGAGGAGTCCATCCTAACTGAGTCCATCCTAACTGAGGAGTCCATCCTAACTGAGGAGTCCATCCTAACTGAGGAGTCCATCCTAACTGAGGAGACCATCCTAACTGAGGGGTCCAACCTAACTGAGTCCATCCTAACTGAGGAGTCCATCCTAACTGAGGGGTCCATCCTAACTGTGAGGAGACCATCCTAACTGAGGAGTCCATCCTAACCGTGTTGAGAAAAGTGTGGGTTGAAGTGTCATAGTTATTATGCTAAAACATGAAAACTCTCCCAGAGAAATAAGGGTAAAATAAGGTCACTCACATGGTAAACACATCCAGAGTTTCTCCCGGGGCTCGGATGACTTCAAAGTAGTTCTGCAGGATGGTGACGGTGCCACTCAGAGCCTCGTGGCCGCAGCCGCAGAACAGGGCCACCCCCATGTAGAGCAGAATGGTGGCGATGAGCGAGGCCCAGGGCAGGCTACCCACACAGCGCTCACAGCACTCTTTACAACCTGACACACACAACATTGGATAAGTATGAGACAATACATTTAAGAAGTTCAATCTAATCTATAAATTATTATAGGAGTCGCAGAATGATCATATTTGCAAATAAGATGATTCCAAAAGCCCATGGTGAAAAGCTTAAAGCAAGTATTCACACTGGTAATGAGGTTCAGGAACATTCATGTTCTTTAATCATTCTGAGACGGCTCAGACTAAACATTGACTAATCAAATAGACCTAATCAACAAAAATATAAATGATACCCAGTTTCTAACAAGTAGAGGAGGCAATGCAAATTAGTGATGGCAGCCCCTCCCTGAGACCCTCCTCTAAATGATGACTCAGGTATCATATGTGAACTGCATAGGGAAGTGTTATCAATAATTGAGAGTTTGTTGACTGATCAGTTTATGTTTCAAATTGTTACAATCTGGATCTGATTGTTGAACACCTTTTTCACATCTATGAAGAATACAGTAATATTAACACGCAATATTACATGTTAGACGCTTTTATCCAGAGAGACTTCCATACATTCATTACTGCGGACAATCCCCAACCTGGGGTGAAGTGTCTGGCTCAGGGACACAACTACATGCTGACTGCAGTGGGACTCGAACTTGCGCTGCCCTGATCCGAAGATCATTATTCCACTGAGCCACAGCCACCATCACAACGCTTGAATACATACAAAAACTTGATTCACTTTCCAGAACACTACAACTTCCAGAGTCTAGATAGAGAGAAAACGAGACAGTGTTTGAAATACATTCCTAGTGCTGTGAACACACAAAGAAAGTACCATGCACCACCACTACGAAGACAGTATATCATACTGTGTTCACATTAAACATGAAGTATCAAGATATCTGCATGGATAATTATATTAAGAGGTAAGTTGGGAAAATATGATTGTTTGTCTTTGCAAAGGCCCTTGTGAGGTGCACATTTCATGACCTACATGATGAAACTTAGCAGTAAATATGTTCAGTAAAATAAATATTAGTAGTTTAGATAAGATCTCTGAGGTTTGGAATGTAACTTTATTACAAAACTGGACACAAATACAGCCTTTTACATATGGAGACTGCATACAGTTTCTATCAGTGATGATATGCCAAACATCATCTTAAATGATATTATATAATGACTCTCTTGTGTGGCTGCCTCTGCTACTTTGAGTCGCTGTAGTTCCACCAGATCACATGTTTTCTTTCTTCTTTTAGAACTACTATTCACCCTGAACACACTTTAACATGATGTCTCCAGTACAACTGCAAATACTTGTAGTAACAAATAATTCCATGTATTGTATCTTACATTTATCCTCATTCACTAAATTGTATATATGCACTGATTACTGTTTATTTTAAAGAGTCCCCCCCCCCCCCTCAGGGGCCAGCCTTCCCATAACACTGTTTGAGGATCAATGATGTTCAGGCAGCTGGCGTAACTGTAGTTTCCCAAACATGATGGAGAATAACAGGTGCCTTCAGGAGATGATCAAATACCAGAAGCCATCTACACTATCTCTAGAGTTGCCTGATTGACAGGTGTCTGCCTTTAAGTCTCTACTCTTAAATAATCCATATCAGCCAACACACACACACACACACACACACACACACACACACACACACACACACACACACACACACACACACACACACACACACACACACACACACACACACACACACACACACACACAAACACACACACACAGACAGACAGACAGACAGACAGACAGACAGACAGACAGACAGACAGACAGACAGACAGACACACACACACACACACACACACACACACACTCTTCAAAATAAGCCTACATTTGGACAGAGAAGCAATCCTACAGAAAGATAAAGATAAATAAAATAACACACACACACACTTGCCCTCCCTGTTGCACAGAATAGAGGCTTGTGTGTGTGTGTGTGTCTGTGTGTGCATGCGCGTGTGAGTCATCACACTGCTCAGGTTTAATTGACCAGCCTTGTTGCCATGCCAACAGGGGTGTGGCAGGAGCCTGCTGACCCACTTTGCCTGTAGCGTTGTCATGGCAACAGTGCTGCTCTTCTAGCATTACAGACACACTAATGCACATTTTCACACAGGGATGAACGCACAGAAACACTCACACACAGCATCCATTCGCACAGAAGTTCAGTCTCATTTCCATTATTGTCTTAATTTGTGAAAATTGTCAATGCACAAAATGTGCTTCTCGACAAAATATGAGCCTGTAATGGAGGAACAAAAATGGCTGCTATGCCTGGGAAGGTACCATTTTGCTCTGACTGACTCCATTTAATAAAAGATTCATCGCTGAGATCTGAAACATGCTAATTTTGCTTCCTTTTACACAGACCTGAGCCATTCTATGTTCAGAAAGCCTTAAAAGACTCAGAATGAGAACTCTGAGGCAGATGGCCGCACGAAGAGAGGTGTGATAGAGACAGGGTTAGAGGAGTGTGTGGTGTGTCTGTGAGGCTGTTACGCAGTGAGTGTCTTACGTCTACATATTTGTATTTCTGAATGTGTATGTCTGTGCAGTTCTGCTTCTGTCACTCTTTGTATGTGTGTGTGTGTGTGTGTGTGTGTGTGTGTGTGTGTGTGTGTGTGTGTGTGTGTGTGTGTGTGTGTGTGTGTGTGTGTGTGTGTGTGTGTGTGTGTGTGTGTGTGTGTGTGTGTGTGTGTGTGTGTGCTGAATTTCATAATCCCTCACCATATTTCCGTATTTGGGCTTAAACGCAGGAAAGACCCAGTGACCTGGTAAAAAGTGGGACAGGGTAAACACAAACGGCTGTGTACTGTATCTAAATGTGTGTGTGTGTGTGTGTGTGTGTGTGTGTGGGTGTGTGTGTGTGTGTGTGTGTATTTTCTTTGTTTAGTAAGGGGTAAACATTTTCAGACGGATGTGACAGACAGTCTCCATTTGATGTCCTCTTATTCCGAATGACCTTAATCCTAACGTGTCTGCAGCATTGATAAGAACGATGATCGTCACAGTGTTATTTAGAGGTGTACACTGAAACTTTAATATGTTGTTTAAAAAACAGCAAACATATAAAATAGCTGCTAAATATTATTCCCTAATAGCAAAAGGGTATCTTATCCAGATAAAATTACTGCTATTATATTTTATATGATTTTAATATTCTTCCCAGTGGATCATTTCAAATTTTAATTTTAATATAGGACTAATCCAAATCTAATAGACGAATATGTGATGAAGTTGATGGTGTATAATCAGGTGGATGGATCTCTTAGATTAACCTCCTCCAATGATCTTTGATTAGCATCCTCTGTAGGACCGCATCTGCCGAAACCATCACAATGGTCTGTGATCATTGTGTGTTAATTGGCTATGGTCAGGCACCACTCCTCTAAAACATACACACATTATTTCCTAAAGCTTTCCCAACTCAAACACACTTTAATGCTTTCCCATTGAGAACTAGTGCTCATGAAGTAGGGCCTGATTGTCTAAACACACGCACACACATACATGCATGCACGCACGCACGCACACGCACGCACGCACACGCACGCACGCACGCACGCACACACACACACACAGTGCCCTGAAGATGCACTCAAGAGTCAAAGGCCTGTTCTAATGGAGAATGACAAGTTGAGCCCCGTTGCACCATTTACAGAGAGTTTACCTAAAAAAGGATCTAACTGACATCACACACACACACACACACACACACACACACAAACACACACACACACACACACACACACACACACACACACACACACACACACACACACACACTGTTAATGGCAGGAGCCTGTTAGCAGAGAATCCTGATATGATTCACCTTACTGTCAATCAATGTGTCTGTTCATGCTCAAATCCTGGCTGCCCCCCCCCCCCCCCCCCCCCATCACCGTGTATCAGTGATGCTACTGAGACGCTCGTTCCCCGAATGATTATTTAACCTGTATTTCTAAAGGACTATACAGGTCAGATGAGAACAATCTCAAACCCTCTTCCTGTTCCTGTTGTGAGATTAACATGAAAAACATTACTAGATCTCTAAATATACTAAACATTCGAATAGATGTTGATCTGGATATCATTTGTCGTTCTGGAGGCCTTTCACCTAAGTTAGAAGAGTATTCAAAGATAAGTACAAAAGGGTTGACTGCATGAATTTTGGTCCATAACCAAGAAATTCTTCAGCTGCCTCAGTAATCAGTTAGAGGAGAACAAGTAAACACTTAGCATGTCATCTTCAGAGTTCATCAGCTGAGCAACTTGAGACAGGATCCAGAGCAGCAGTGGAGAGAAGGTGGGGGTGCGGAGAACAATCACATTTCACTGATGGCTTTCAGGCTGTAGACGTGAGCCGTCATTAAAGCCATAGCTGATATGGTGAAAGGGCACACCTTTGAAATGGTCATGTGCTGCTCATGTTTACTTGCCGTATTAAATGCATAATTACATTTAAACTGGGACTTCATTTTTTTGACATGATAAAACGATCTAGATAGTTTCCTTACTTACAAATGTAGGAATATCAGCATTTAGTTGCACATTTGTTCAAATAAGTTCAAAAACTGCCTCACATTTGATCTAAAAAGTTGTTCCAAATAAATGCATTAAAAGCAATTATAAAAAGGAAATCATGAACATTCTAGATGGACTGAGCATTCTCCTTATTGGTTAACTTCAATCAATGCATTCCATGCTGTTCAATACTCCCATAAGGATTGATACAGAGGCAATTATCTTACCGGATTAAGTTAGTAACTCTTTACTAGGTCAGTTTTTAAGTTCTAACAGTACGATTCTGATCTTTGACTGATCAAGATCAATATGTGGGTATTTTAAAAACTGCTGTTGAGTATGGATGACTTCATTTAAAAAAAAAATCTTCTTCATTGGACTCCATCATGTGAACATTGAGGTGGATAAAATGCTAATTAAAATATGAATCAACACAGCGATCAACTTCACCACAACGGATTGTATGGGCTATAGCTGATGTTGCAGTAGACCAATCACATGTCGCATTAAGTCAAAGAACAGCTCAATCGATGTGTGAGTGTGTGTGAATGAACATTTAGGTTAGATCCTGGTGAGGAAGGCTCTAGATAAAATGCAAGTCGATTTCAGCTAAAGAGCAGAGAAGCCTGTAGTGAACACTGGAACACTGACAGCATGCCCCCCCCCCACACACACACACAAACACAGTGAGGACACAGTATAGAACATCGCCTCTCTCAGCCACAGACGCTGTCACTAAACCACACCTCCATGTTTGTGTGTAGGTTCCTAGGTTCAATGATGAAATGTAAAAAAGAAGTTAGCGGCCAAAATAAGAGTCAACATCTCTAAAAGCTCTGCTTATCCAGCAACAGGGCCAGCAGAACTCACAAGTCATTTTTCTGGGGGACATTAATTAGTACATTTCACAGCAGTCTGCCTCTGTGTTCCAGTATTTGGTACGTACAAGTGGACTTGTTGGGCTCATGCTAGTGTTCATGTATTATGTCGGTGAAGGAATTGAGATCAGTCCTATACCTTTCCCTGGCTTCCTCCTGCCTCCCCCCTCCCCCACTCTCTCTCTCGCTCTCTCTCTGTGGGCCTGCTAAGGCAATTTGTATTGACTTATTCATTTCTCTGTTAGGTTCCTTTCTATTAGTGGTCATAATAATGAAATGGATATGAGGCAAATACACAAAGTCCACTTTCATATAATGGACTCCTGTCAGCGTTCCCACTGGCTTCTACAATACATTAGAAACACTTCATACTTTTTTGCTGGTTTAGGAAGTGGCTAAAAAACATATCCAGGTATCCCAGGAAACAATATTTGATACACCTGAAGTGAGGTATTTGTTGACCTGTTTCACTGAAGTAAGTTTAATAAAACTGTCTATGTTCATATGTGTTAATTGTGCGGTCCAACATAAAAAAACCTTCATAACCCTAAATGGTAAAGATGCCAGCTGAATGAGTGGTGTGGAGTACTGAAATCAGGTGTCAATGTATCTGAGTCCTGAAAGGAGCAGATCCCAGTACAGCTGTTCCTCTGTACCTGTCCCCTGTGCAAATCATTTGAACACTCTCAGATTAGATTTGAGAACGTAACACTATATCTGTTAATGCATCATAAACACGAGTCATTAAGTAACATAACACCTTTTTGTAAGATGCAGCTTATGGTCAACTTTAACACTAAGTTCTTATGGATCTTAAAATTAAATTCATATTTTTAAGACTAAAGACTCATCAGGATTTCTTTTATCATGGTAGGTGGGGTTACCTCTGCTATTCTGTGATTTGAATTTCACCTGGAATGTGTCTGGGTCACTTTTCATCCGCACCCCAGTAATAGTTGCATCTGTGATAGCCTGCTGCTGAACTCGAGGTTGTTTCTGTCATTTCATTGACTTCAACAGCAATGTATTGCTGAGATGATATTTTGAGGGGAAGAGCAACGAGTCCTAGTACTTCTTCATCAGCAGTGTTACATGTGACTTTGAAGGAAAAAAGACAAAGTGAAAAACACTTATCTTTAATAAAAAACAATAGTTGGAACATATAGGCTTATACCATGTTCATTGGCAAGACCTCTTAAAATGACATCAAATGGGATGTTTTCACCTTTCCATTAAATCTCCTGCCCCCCCTGGGGAGGCTTTCACTAGCTCCTGCTGTGAACGCTGCCCATACCCTGTGACCCCCTACCCCGACCATTCAAATGCTGTCTGGAACTCTCACTGGGATTACTCACATCATTACATTTCAACAGATTTCCTATTTCAAGATCATTCATTGAATCCATTTGTATCATTACATCGGGTTAATAATAAATTGAACCACTTATGAGTGTGCTGTATAATAATTTGTCATGTTGCACAGATTATTTTGTATTATTAAAGATAAAAGCCCTCAACACATCAGCATCACACCATCATCTCTTCCCGTCATGTTCATCAGAAGAAGTTATCACAGTGCAGAGCGTAGGGACACAGTCCTAACAGCTGAAGCTTGTTTTGAAAAGATTGAACACCTAGACCTAGACCTAGAAACACTTTGACAGAGCCTCTAAATAAGAAACCAATATCCATCATTTATTAATAGCAATTCATCAATCCAAAACGATGTCCATGTACACGATGCAAATGGACAGCTGGTCTGCATCTGTCTCTGTCTTATTGATCACACACACACACGCACGCACGCACGCACGCACGCACGCACGCACGCACGCACGCACACACACACACACACACACACACACACACACACACACACACACACACACACACACACACACACACACACACACACACACACACCTTCCAGAAAAAGACATCAGTTAGACTTTCACAAAACAATTCCATAAACATGTTACCATGGATACAGTGTTAATACATTTTAATATGGAGATAAATGCAAATAATATTTTTTCATCAAACCACCTCCATTTGCATTTCTACATCCTGAGAGCAGCACTGCTTATCTCTCATTTCACACCAGAGCTGCAATGAAGAAAATGGACACGCCCATTTGTACCGCCAACAGCAACAACAAAATATGGGAGGATGCAAGAAAAAACATGTCTACGCTATCAGCAAGGCAAAAAATGGATGTAGGAAGAGAAGGAGGGATCTGATGGAGGTGGGCGAGAGATGAGTCAAAGAGGGTTAGAAAGAGAGGGAAGCCAAAGTAAAGAAGAAGCAGAGCAGAAGCAGACAGACTGATACACCCAGAGAATCCAGTTTCAAACCTAGGGGGTCAGAATGATTTAAAAATGACATAAAGAAACAGGACTAGTGATACGAAAATGGAGGGACGGGAGAGAGCCACACGAACGGCAGAGAGAAAAGGAGACATGCAGAGAGCGCGGGAGAGGGAAAGACGTTCAGACAAGCGTGAAGCATCAACAATGGAGGCTAACAAAGAAAACCCAATGGAGGCATCAATCACTGCCCCACTTATCCCTCCTCCCTGTGATGTTTTAGTCTTTATTGGAAGCTTTTGCCCCACACTCTGTCACCCTCTTCTACCCCTTTCCTCCCCCCTGCCACTCCCACCTCCTCCATACATCCATCCATCTGTCCATCCATCTGTCCATCCAGCCTCCAAAACAACACCAACCCTCCAGTGTCTGCCATCTCATCCTCCACCCAAACAATCTGCTTATTTATGCACCCATTCATCGAAACACACGAAGAATTGGGTTATATAATCTGTGGTGTTATCATGAACAGAAAAATAGATGGCATGATTAAAAAAAACTGCAGACGGTTCCATTTCTGTTGAAACGAGTAGGAAGAGTCTATGAGAATTGTGCCAAAAATCTGCAATACAAATCTATGCTTATTTTTGTTTCTGCAGGACATGTATGCTGCCTTCTTTCTCCCTGCCCACAACACACACAAAGGAATCCCATTAGAGCGAGAGGAATGGATGGACAGAACAATGGCACAGCTGATTAAAGATAGAAATGCACTGATTATTCTTCCTTACCTTTCTGGCTTTGCGATTCATCCATGTTTTCCTCCATTGTGGCAAGTTACAGTCCCTTTGTCTCTACTGAGTGTGATCTGTTTAAAGCCCCTTGCTAGCTCTCAGCACAGAGTGCGTGTGTGTGTGTATGTGGGAGGCTGTGTGTGTGAGAGTGTTTTTTCTCTCGGTGTAGATGATGGAGGCTCAGGGAAGTCCCTGTTTCAATGCTCTGCTCTCTCTCTCTCTGGGCTTCTTCAGCATCCCATCTTGGCATCTATCTTTGGCTTCCAATGCAGATACTCTTTTACACTATGTATGTCAAAAAATGACAACCTAAATGTTAACAGCAAATAAATGATCATTTCAGTTAAAAGCCATTCTTATACACTTCAATACTGTGACATTAGAAATAGAATAAGAATAAAGTGTCAAATACAAAGTATGCTAATGAGCCATGAGTTAATGTCAATGTACCTTTATGGTAAGTGTGTAAAAACTCAAACAAGATCCAGAATAAACACACCAAGAGAACATAGAATAGGACACATTGAAAGCATCCCAGAACTCTTCTGAGAAAATATACGAGAAGACACCATCAAACATAGCAGCTCTACACACTGACATGACGAAGATCTTAAATGTCATGTACAACAAAAGGCCCATCATCATCATCATCATCATCATCATCATCATCATCATCATCATCATCATCATCATCATCATCATCATAAAAACACAGATACCACAAGTGTTTCTTTCTCAGAATTCACACAGCTCTACATTGTGAAAAAAACTCTTATATACACTGTACCTCTATAAGAGTTGTGTATTTTATCTCAAAGTTCTATAAGTGAAGAAAAAGGTTTCTGCCTCTATCCCAGTAAAGTAGGGGAGTGACACGTAGAGTGGTGCAGCAATGAGTCCTAAAACCTGGAAATGAGTTAGCATGTTATCAGTTCCGGCTTCATTGTCTCGAGGTCAATGATTTTTTTCAACAGGTTTTAGATCATATGGCGGAAATAAATTGCAGTTACGCTTCAAACATCCTCAAAACTGTGAATCTGTGGAGATTATCCCGCTGAGTATCACAACAAGTGTTTGTCGCAGATCTGATTTTCTGGAATATTCCAAAATCCAGTGGAAAACGCTTTTGCTTTTAGTCGATGGACCCCTTGCGTTGCTTAACGTCGTCACCGCACCGCTCTATTCACACGTCATTATCCGGACCAATACACTGTAGCTTGTCCTAAGTGTTTTTTAGCTTTTGAGGTTGTTTGTATAGTTACATTTAAATTTGGTGTAAATACTTCCCTTTAGCATCCTTTTTTTAACGCTAAATAGTTTCTTAAAAATGTGTTTACTTACTTTGCAATTTACTTTTTGAGATTGTTTATGTTCGCACCACCAGATACTAAAGCATATTCCTTGTATGTGTAAACGTACCTGGCAATAAACTGGATTCTAATTCTGATACATAGCAGTCAAGCCACTAAAGTCTCACTCCCTGATAGTCCAATAGCGACGCTTGGTCAGGGTCCCGTGGCGTGCAGTTGTGACGCACCGAGGCTCCTTCAGCTTCATAAACGGACGCAAAGAGCTTTCAACTGATTGCAATGTATTCCCATCGGTGGCGGTATTTGACGCTCAGGGAAGCACCGCATCGGTCCATGTCGGTGGCAGTTAAAGGCAATGTGAGCGTCCATTCCCATTGGATAACGGAGAATTGTACACCCGGAAGTAAGTATTGATTTTACAGTGATATCTGCACTACTCATCAACTCAAAAACACCAGATTATCCTTGTTAATTACACAACATTGATTGGTTTAAATTGTGTAAAATGCTTTTGCGTTTTTCTCCTAGGATTCTGATAGTTTTATCGAAGTTTAGGATGGCCGAAGACGCTACACTACCCATAATCCTCAGCTATCGTTTGGGACGACGCCAGTCCGCTTTGCTCGACAAACCCAGTGATTAGTCCTCAAGCTCTGTGATTGGTTGACCTTCGACTTTATTCCATATGAAAAAAACGTTTCTTAAAAGATAAAATATTCAGCTAGTGCTTGCTTTACTCTTTGAAAGTCATCACATAAATGCATTGTAGAGATGGGCGAGTCCTGATTCATCCGGATCATTAACCCGGATCCTAGTAATGAGCTGGTCGTGACGAGTCTCCCCTCTCGATTAACCCGAGTCCTTTGAGTCCTACACCTGGTGACGTACAAATTAAAACTATAAATTGTGTCACTCGCTACTCTCCTTATAACATGTAAAATCACATTACAACGTACCCCAGTCCATCTGCCTAGCCTTTAGCAAGTAGGATAGCTGCCAGAAGTTATCGTTTGGCTCAGGAGAGTGGACGCAGATCAGTGAAACTTCCTGCACTCAGAGCCGTAACCGTAGCAGATCCAGAGATCCAGAGATCCAGGCAGACTCATCATGCACGAGTCAACAGCAGACTCAGATTCGCAAATCCTGACTCACTGTTCCAGATATTTGGAGCATAATAACTGAACGCTGCTTCTCCATGTTTAGTTCTGACTCTGGGGACAGAAAGCTGACCAGTCCCTGATGACCTGAGAGTTCTGGATGGTTCATAATTTAGCAGTAGGTCAGAAATGTATTTTGGGCCTAAACCATTCAAAGTGAAACCATTCACTCAGAGCCGTAACCGTTTAGCAGCAGATCCAGAGATCCAGCAGACTCGTCCTCATGCATGAGTCAACAGCAGACTCAGATTCGCCAAATCGCAAAATAACCCTTTTTTTTTGTGATCAACATTTTTTATTAAAGCAAAAGACACTGTGTAGCGGAGGTTCATGTAACGTTAGTTTAATATGCTCGTGAAATGCAACAACTTTTCGGTTTCACCGGTAGGATTTCTACGCTCTTGGTGATGCTGACTCATATGACTCAAAGGACTCGTATGATCCGGATCTCTTCAATGACTGACTCAGAAGACTCCGAGTCCATAAAAGGATCCGGATTTGCCATCTCTAATGCATTGTAATAAATGGTTCGGCTGCATTAAATATTACACATCTGCCGTAGTTCTTTATCTATCTACAGAGATTGGGCCTCAGAATATACCAGAAACTATTCTTTTACCATTCTGTTTTAATTTCACAATAAAGTTCACAATAATATTATTATTTGTTATTAACTAGACCGCTGGGTCATATTAAGACCATCTTTTCTGTGTTGCTGTGGGTTTTTTCCATTGCTTTTGTGTTACAAATATCAAAACTATCTATCTAACACTCCTCCTCCCCCCACCCCCACAATGAATATCGACCAATCACGTTCTTGCTTGATTTGCGGGACCAGCGTTGCAGTCGGGAAGAAAAGCAATGTGGAGCAGCAGCTCACCGCTTCATAAGGAGTTTGACCGTGATTTTCCTTCAGGCAGAATCTACACAACACATCAGCCCCATTGAACAGCCTAGTCGTGCCAGCCTATACAGCACATGTACACAGAGTTTTACTGTGTGTGTGTTGCAACTTGCATAGGCCTGGCTATATATTTATTGCACTTGACGCACACACACGCATGGCACTTTTCGAAATCCCGTTTGTGTCCCCCCACTTTACAAATATGTTTTTATTTTTTTTAACGCAAGCCGTCATCGCCACGGAGGAGCACACAACCTCTGTGAGCGAGCGAGACAGAGGGAGAGAGAGCGAGAGAGCTAGGGAGAGCACACCTTTATCTATTTAATATAGATAAAGTCAGAAATCATTCCAATGTGTATAGGACAGTAAAAATAACAAAAAACTGTTTAAAAGGGGAGTGATTAGTAAAATATGCATACATAGAAAGAAAGAATGCTAACTGGTAACATAAGATAAGAATAAACAAGTTTAAATGATTTGTTATTGGTTGTGATCATATTCTAAAGATGTTTGGATTATTGAAAAGTATACAGCTCCCTTTCATCTGAGTGTTGAGAGCTGTATCCATCAATTCATGTTGTGCTCAAAGTGCACCAGATTGATGCATTTCACTTCAACATTTAAAAATAATCTGGAGGTCCACCTAAAATAAAGCAGGTTAAAATAATTAAATTGCATACATTTTCTTTTAGTAAACACTGAAAACGGGTCCCACAGACCCAAACAGCACACAAAGGGTAAAGGTAAGCATATAATAATGTTAAAATGTGCTAAATATATACACTGCAAAAAACAAAAAAAAGAGGAGTAAAAGTAGCCCCCAACTTGTTTTATTTTGTGAAAGTAGCTCTCATCCTAAAAAAGGTTGGTGACCCCTGTTCCAGACCTTGCAGAGGTACTCATTACATGTTTATTTCAAGCAAAATTGTATCAACATAATTTTGGCCAGTGTTCTCAAACTATTTCAACTCAAATATATTAGACCAAAGTATTGTGCTTAAAACAGCTTAACAAAATTAAAGGAACTCCATTAAACTGCCATTAATTGGCATTGCCACTGCATGTTCACTGTTCATTAAAGGGGACCTATCATGCAAAATGCACTTTTGTATGTCTTTTATACATGAATATGTGTCCCCGGTGTTCCAGGGAACTCACCAAGTGTCAGAAAACACAACCCTCTCTATTTTCCTCCATACCCAAATCTCTAAAAAAAGGGCCGCAACGGATCTGATAAAAACTGATCCAGATTTGAACACTGTCCTGACATCAGGAAAGTGGCGCTACGGCTATTGGGCCAACTCTCCACCTATCAGGGGAATGTGGGGTTGGGCCACGGCCGGCCATTGCTGCTCGAAAGCGCTGGAGACGCTGTAGTACATATGCCAGGCCTGTAAGTGGCGCTGTAGTCTGCCACAAAAGCAGCGAAGAAGACTTCCGGCGCATATTTACCATGGTTACCCTTCTGTTTATTCTCCGCTGTGGCTTTTTTCTCCCTCCCCGAGGCAAGCGTTTGCTCCCGCTGCTTTAATTCAATGCAATCCCTCCCCGTCGAGGCAAGCACTGCAATTCTCTCCGGTTAGTCCACCAGCAGATGACAAACACCCACCTCTCCGCCTCTTCCAAGGAATGAGGGGACCGTGCGGCAGAGTTTCAGTTAGGTTTTCTTTCGCCGGTCAAGAAGTCCGTTAAAGTTGAAATCTTCCGGACAAAATTAGAAAAGTGCCGGTCAAAGGTCTTCTTTGTTATTTATTGAGCTTTAAAACAAATGAATAACGACTCTATATAATAATATAATAAAACACGGAGGACGGAGATCTATTTTTCTCCCCCTCTTCTGACAGCCCAGCAGCTGTTCAGAGCGCGCTCCCCTCTCCTGCAGGGGGGCGTGGTCCGCTGCAGCTCACAGAATCAGACCCCTGCAAAAACAGTGCTGGAGAACAACAAATAGAGCGAAATGAGGCATGGCTTAAAATCATGATCTGTTTGGTATTTTGAAAACAGAAATGTATAAATATACCTTATATAGGTATGGCCCTACAATATATCATTTAAATATAGCATGATAGGTCCACTTTAAATTAGTATTGAACCTTTGGGCTAGGAAAAAAATATATTTGTCATGTTTCAATGGAGTTTACAATCACTAGCATCAAATAAATGAAAGATAGATATTTTTCACTTGCTTACTAATATAAATGTGACATGTTAAAATGCAAAGCATGAGACTGCACTTGAAAGACCTCAACATCACCTCTTTTGATAGGTGTACCGTTGAAAAGGCAAAAAAGTGTTGCGTTTTTATTCTTTACATTCTCTAGTGTTTGTGGTGCTTAAAGTTATTCTTGGTCCCCTAAAATCCATGACTGATATTTAATTTTTATCAAGGAAATGGAGGATGCAGATCTTGATTTCAACACTGCCAGTGAGCCAGATGAGACCAGTTCTGGAGTGATTCTTCCACCTGTTGAATGTCCCCTCAGTGAGCAGGATATGGCAGGACTTTTGGTCAATATTGATGTTACAAGACCATCAGGGTCCTACGGCCGAGACATTTATTTAGCTGTATTGAACCATGTACTAAATCATGCATCCTAAATGCAAACATGTTTCAAGGGTTTAACCATTTAGACATCAACACCTTTACACCCTTAACATTTTATCATATTCCATATCACAGTTCTGGGTAGCAACATGTTAAGACAACATTATATCAATTTGTTTGTTTTTTCTTTAAGAAATGTTTAACCAAGTGGTGCAGTGATGACGTATTTGTGTAGTTCAACCCGGAAGTAAGCTGCAAGGGTTCCCTCAACAAAAAGCAATGGGAGATCCTATGGAGAAATCCCACTGCTTTTTTTCTCGAGGGAACCCTTGCAGCTTACTTCCGGGTCAGCCTACAAAAACACGTCATCACTGCACCACTCTATTGCTGCCATTACATTTTGTTTTAAGATTACTTGACTGGAAGCAGTCAATGCTAAACCTTTAACACTTAAACAGTAAGGTTAACTTGGAACAGCAGATATCTGGGTACTGACTCATCAGTGAAAGGAGCCCATACAGCTGCAAGCCTTCCCTTGGTTGTTCCAACATAGGCTGCAGCTGCAGCACTGCGTGGAGTATGATGGCACTACAAACTTACAAAGTAAATGCAATCCTTAATAAAAGGTAGTCATGTAACATATTTTAATATACAAAAATAAATAAGTGTCAAGCATACCGAACAATAGTGTCCTTGTTTTGAATGGAGACATTTCCAGTATATCCACAATTCAATATTTCCTCAGATAGGCCTATAATTGAATGTTCAGTCGCCGACTCAACCTGAAAACCGAGAAGTACATCTCTTTACCATATTGAATATAAACCTATGACTATCATTTGAAAATAAATGCTTATTTTTTATTAACCCAGCATTTACATAATATAGAACTCATACCTGGTCAATTAACGCTCTCAGCTGGACATCTGCCACTGAATCACTGTTGAGAACCTTCTGGTTTATACGTCCACTACAGAGGTAACTAGAGAATGCAATTCCTGAAGAAATTGCTAGTGGGAATGCTTTATGCTTTAATCTGACGCTAAACTGCTATGCTGAAATGTAATGTGTAAGAAGAAAGTGAAGAATTTTGATTGAAATGATACATGAACACTGGGGGCTTGAATGTGTGATGAGAGAAGAAAAGAAAGTAAAAAGGCTTGGAAAAGCAGCAGAATATTTATTATACGTTTGGAGCATTTTCACTGAAGTTATGAGATGTTTCATGGCGAGCCTTGTGTTACCATGGCAACGGCATTTGAAGAAACCCCATAATTGACGTAGAGCTGTTGAGGGCTGGACCGGTGATATACAAGCGAAGTTTGGAGGACGATCGGACCGTGTCCATTGGACTTACAGCGACATCGTGCTTCATGGCGAGTGGTCTGTCACCATGGCAACGGCATTTGATGACACCCCATAATACGGTTAGATGCGTTGATGGCTGCATCGTTACCAAACCTGTGAAGTTTGGGCCGTTTGAAGCATTTTCACTGAAGTTATGAGAAAACCGTGTTTCATGGCGAGCATTGTGTTGCCATGGCAACGGTATTTGAAGAAACCCCATAATTGACGTAGAGCTGTTGAGGGCTGGACCGGTGATATACAAGCGAAGTTTGGAGGACGATCGGACCGTGTCCATTGGACTTACAGCGACATCGTGCTTCATGGCGAGTGGTCTGTCACCATGGCAACGGCATTTGATGACACCCCATAATACGGTTAGATGCGTTGATGGCTGCATCGTTACCAAACCTGTGAAGTTTTGGGCCGTTTGAAGCATTTTCACTGAAGTTATGAGAAAACCGTGTTTCATGGCGAGCATTGTGTTGCCATGGCAACGGTATTTGAAGAAACCCCATAATTGACGTAGAGCTGTTGAGGGCTGGACCGGTGATATACAAGCGAAGTTTGGGGGACGATCGGACCGTGTCCATTGGACTTACAGTGACATCGTGCTTCATGGCGAGTGGTCTGTCACCATGGCAACGGCATTTGATGACACCCCATAATACGGTTAGATGCGTTGATGGCTGCATCGTTACCAAACCTGTGAAGTTTTGGGCCGTTCGGAGCATTTTCACTGAAGTTATGAGAAAACCGTGTTTCATGGCGAGCATTGTGTTGCCATGGCAACGGCATTTGAAGAAATCCCATAATTGACGTAGAGCTGTTGAGGGCTGGACCGGTGATATACAAGCGCAGTTTGGGGGAAGATCGGACCGTGTCCATTGGACTTACAGTGACATCGTGCTTCATGGCGAGTGGTCTGTCGCCATGGCAACGGCATTTGATGACACCCTATAATACGCTTAGATGCGTTGATGGCTGCATCATTACCAAACCTGTCAATGTGACATCATCGTGTTCCATGACACAGGTGTTTATATTTGAGCTAACGACGACAGCTGTGTGTCACCAATAATGTATAAAATAGGTGGAACATGCTGAAGTCAGTATGAAGTCTCCATCAGACAGAAAAGAATAGGCTCAGACAGTCTGTTAAACTCCAGTGACCACGTCGTTAGCTCAAACACGAACACCTGTGTGTTATGACATCATCGTGTTCCATGACACAGGTGTTTATATTTGAGCTAACGAGTTGTGCAGAGAATGTAGGGTTTGGGAATTATGGCAGTTTAAAAAAAATATATGAAGGCAAATTTCAAGATTTCCTCCACTCTAGCTGTGACATCACGCACTCTAGTTAATGTTAAAATCTGAAGAAAGCCTCTTTACCAAGGTCTGAACAATGTTTAATATCTCTAAAAGTAAGAATCCGATTTAAAAGTTGTGTTACACGAATAATGTCAGAAAGATGTGTAACATTTTAAAGTTGGAATGAGGTTTCTGAGTGAAAGTATGAATGAACAGTTAGCAGTTGAAGTCGCATGAAGATTGGTTGAAGTCTGAAGAATTTCTCCATTGACTTCAATGGTTAAAAATGTGATGAATTATGGGATGTATCTCTGGAATTATGAAAGTTATGAATGATAAAAAGTAATAGCCATCGATTCCCGACCGAGCTGAACGTTTTGATGTTTGAACGGAGTTTCTGCGATGTTGAATGTGGGAGGAGAAGAGGGCCAAAATAATTGGATGGAATAATAATAATAAGAATTTTATCAGCATTCCCACTAAACTAAACTAAGAAGGCAGGGGCGGGGCCACCTTGTGCCAAGCTAACAGCCAAAATCTCTCCCACTGTCCTATTAACACAGATTGAGCATGAATGCATTTTTTATGTTCTATAACATTTATCAAAGATGAACAGTTGGTCCTTATTGTTTTTGTTTGAACAGCAGAGGGCGCCATAATACTAGTCAAGAAGACAGACTCCCATCATCCTTTGCGTGCAAGCAAGCATGCTCTCAGACCCACGAGAAAATGGCGAACGAAGACGAATGTGCTGACCAACAAATGAGGTTAAAATGTTAACATAGGTTCAGGAGCATGGCCACGCCTAAAACTCCGCCTCAAACCACGACCACCCCTATTTATATCCAGCAAAACTTCCGGCCACTGCTTGTCTCCATCCTTTCAAAGACTGACAGGCAGACCGTGATTCACGCTGCGCGTCGTCACGGTTCAACACAAGCAAACGCTACCACGAGAAATTCTACTCACCATGGATCCCGAACTGCTGATCAACTCGCCGGAGTCAGATGAAGATCTCTTCGACATCGGCTACCCGCCATCCTCGGGTCAGCAGTCGGATCCAAGCCAAGCATCCGAACGGAGCCGCGTGCGCTCGGCAATCAGTGTCCCACACACCAGCCGCCACCGCTCCCACTCAAGCTCCCCCAACGAGATACCTCCAACTCCAGACAGGTCCCAGGCTTCGTCTGCTCCGCCAGCGAGGGCAAACACCGGGGCCACAACAGGCACAGCCAGCTCCAATCTCTCCACCACCGGCAGCCTGCCTCACTCGCAGCCCCCAGCCACTCGCAGCGGCGCACTCGACACGCCTCTCGGACAGAGCCGCGCTCCGAAACGGAGCCCGAACTACGGAGCCCGAACTACGGAGGTGGACAGTCATTCAACTTCAACGTTTCCTGAAGGAAAACGGCATCCACTTTCACCGAAATGACAACAAGGCTAGACTGTTCAACCTCTACAAAGCCTACAGCAGCACAACGGCAAGAACAACAACACACACAGCTCTTCCCGCTCCAGAGTCAACCACCACGCGGCGCGCGCGCACCACGGGTCGTGACGTCACAGGCCCCCGTCCTCCTCCACGGACACAGCCCGACTCACCAGCACCCCCTGGTGGGGGCCAGGTAGTATCGCCCTCCGTGCCTGCTCTCTCTGTGTCTGACATGTCGCAGCTCATGTCAACCTTTCTCTTATCCCTGTGCCCACAGGCTTCACAAAATCCCCTTGCACATACATCCCTTCATCCCTCCATCCCTTCTTCTTCTCTACCTTCAGCAGTCCACAGCTACCCAGCTTCTGCTTACCTTCCTCCTTTAGCAGCTAACCCCGTAGCAACAGCGCCCCACCCAGTAACCCAAGGGGCCATGTTACATGCTAACCCATTAGCCGACTCTTACCCAGTACCTTCTTTTCCAACTGGTCTATCGTTTCCCCTTTCCCCCTCCCCCCATCCCTACCCCATCCCTTCCCCAACACCCAATGTTTTTTCCTCCCTGTGCAACCAGCTACACCCTAGCCACAGCTCTCTCTGACCCTCGCAGTGAGCAGACGCTCCGGTCTCTCTCTCTCTGACCCTCGCAGTGAGCAGACGCTCCGGTCTCTCTCTCTCTCTGACCCTCGCAGCGAGCAGACGCTCCGGTCTCTCTCTCTCTGACCCTCGTAGCGAGCAGACGCTCCGGTCTCTCTCTCTCTGACCCTCGCAGTGAGCAGACGCTCCGGTCCCTCTCTCTCTGACCCTCGCAGTGAGCAGACGATCCGGTCTCTATCTCTGACCCTCGCAGTGAGCAGACGCTCCGGTCTCTCCCCCTCCGACCCTCGCAGTGAGCAGACGCTCCGGTCTCTCTCTCTCTGACCCTCGCAGTGAGCAGACGCTCAGGTCTCTCTCTCTCTCTGACCCTCGCCGTGAGCAGACGCTCCGGTCTCTCTCCCTCTGACCCTCGCAGTGAGCAGACGCTCCGGTCTCTCTCTCTCTGACCCTCGTAGCGAGCAGACGCTCCGGTCTCTCTCTCTCTGACCCTCGCATTGAGCAGATGCTCCGGTCCCTCTCTCTCTGACCCTCGCAGTGAGCAGACGCTCCGGTCTCTATCTCTGACCCTCGCAATGAGCAGACGCTCCGGTCTCTCCCCCTCCGTCCCTCGCAGTGAGCAGACGCTCCGGTCTCTCTCTCTCTGACCCTCGCAGTGAGCAGACGCTCAGGTCTTTCTCTCTCCGACCCTCGCCGTGAGCAGACGCTCCGGTCTCTCTCCCTCTGACCCTCGCAGTGAGCAGACGCTCCGGTCTCTCTCTCTCTGACCCTCGCAGTGAGCAGACGCTCCGGTCTCTATCTCTATCTCTGACCCTTGCTGTGAGCAGACGCTCCGGTCTCTCCCTCTCCGACCCTCGCAGTGAGCAGACGCTCCGGTCTCTCTCTCTGACCCTCGCCGTGAGCAGACGCTCCGGTCTCTATCTCTATCTCTGACCCTTGCTGTGAGCAGACGCTCCGGTCTCTCCCTCTCCGACCCTCGCAGTGAGCAGACGCTCCGGTCTCTCTCTCTCTGACCCTCGCTGTGAGCAGATGCTCCGGTCTCTCTCTCTCTGACCCTCGCTGTGAGCAGACGCTCCGGTCTCTCTCTCTGGAAAAATAAATAAACTTCGCTAGCCATGCCGCCGGCGGCATCAAGCAGTTCAACTAGGGAACATACCGGGGCGCTCTAGACTCCGAGCTTTACTGCCGCATCTTCGCAGCACGCGCATCCCTCTCTTGCCAATTATGTGGAGCCCCCTCCCACCCGGCCTCAGCATGCTTAGTCAGCGCTTCACCATCTCAAACACCTCACTCACTTTCCTCTCCATCACGCAACGCCTCAGACTTTAACCGTCTATCACCCGCAGGGAGGCAGGATGGCGCGTAATAACTTCAACGAACGAGGCTGCTTGCTCTCTAACTGCCGCCTAATTCACATCTGCTCTCTCCGCGGCGTCGCTCATACCAGGAGCACCTGACCCCACAACCCAACCTAACATTTATGGCATAAACGTATTTTCCCTTAGAGTGTAACGGAGGCCCGGTTCTGGGCAAACCGCGCGCGCATCATTCTAACTCCTCAAAGGTAATGTTTAGTTGGATTTAGAAGTGAAGATGTAGTCACTCGTTCCGGGCATGTTATCTTCAAGCCACACGTTTCTGGTCCAGAAACACTTTCAGAACATCCCGCACATTTTGGGGGCACTCTCAGAATTAGAGCCATTTCTCCCGCATCGGCGCAGTGTCCACAGCAGCTAGACCGGGCATCTCTTATCCAACCATCTAGGCCCTCGGCCGCTCGTCATTCCAAGCGTACCACGCTTACATCCGCAACCATCTAAACGACGTCCGACATGCACACGCTTAAGTCAGCTGCTTTTAATCCGACTCTTTTGGGGGCCCGTAATCAGCCCACGCAGATCATGCCGGGGACGGAACCCGCACTCTGACTCCCCCACTGCACGGACCATAGTCGTCCTCCCAGATCATCCCTTCACCCCCCTCATATCATTCACATGTTACTTCTATAAACTTACAAAGATCACACTGTTGTGGCGTGGTTCCTGCTAGTGAAATGAGGTTAAAATGTTAACATAGTTTCAGGAGCATGGCCACGCCTAAAACTCCGCCTCAAACCACGGCCACCCCTATTTATATCCGGCAAAACTTCCGGCCACTGCTTGTCTCCATCCTTTCAACCCACCCTCCCTCTCCCTTTCTACCCATACAGTTCCCCTTCCGACTCACACCGAGCGATACATCCTTCCATCCCTTCTTCCCTCCCCCCCTCAACATCCCTACATCCCTCATCCCTTCATCCCTCATCCCTCAATCCCTTCATCCCTCATCCCTTCATCCTCATCCCTTCATCCCTCATCCCTCCATCCCTACATCCCTTCATCCCTCCATCCCTTCATCCCTACTCCCTCCATCCCTCATCCCTCCATCCCTTCATCCCTCATCCCTACATCCCTCATCCCTTCATCCCTCCATCCCTTCATCCCTACTCCCTCCATCCCTACATCCCTCATCCTTCATCCCTCATCCCTACATCCCTACATCCTACATCCCTCCATCCCTACATCCCTTCATCCCTCATCCCTCCATCCCTCATCCCTTCATCCCTCATCCCTCAATCCCTTCATCCCTCATCCCTTCATCCCTCATCCCTTCATCCCTCATCCCTCCATCCCTACATCCCTTCATCCCTACTCCCTCCATCCCTCATCCCTCCATCCCTTCATCCCTCATCCCTACATCCCTCATCCCTTCATCCCTCCATCCCTTCATCCCTACATCCCTCCATCCCTACATCCCTCATCCCTTCATCCCTCATCCCTACATCCCTCATCCCTTCATCCCTCCATCCCTTCATCCCTACTCCCTCCATCCCTACATCCCTCATCCCTTCATCCCTCATCCCTACATCCCTACATCCCTCATCCCTACATCCCTCCATCCCTACATCCCTTCATCCCTCATCCCTCCATCCCTCCATCCCTTCATCCCTCATCCCTCATCCCTACATCCCTCCATCCCTCATCCCTTCATCCCTTCATCCCAACATCCTCTGCCCATCACCATTTATATTTAAACGGTGCATATTTATATACTGTGTATACTAACATTCAATTCCAGGTATAGTCTGGGGGCCCGTAATCAGCCCACGCAGATCATGCCGGAGACGGAACCCCCACTCTGAGTCCCCCACTGCACGGACCATAGTCGTCCTCCCAGATCATCCCTTCACCCCCCTCATATCATTCACATGTTACTTCTATAAACTTACAAACATCACACTGTTGTGGCGTGGTTCCTGCTAGTGAACTAAATAAAGAAGTGAAATTGAGGATGCTCCATTGACTTTTAAAGCTGATGTGTGGCAGCATTTAGGTTTTCCCGTTTCAATAAATGACAATGGTGAAAAGCAAACTGACAAACGCAAAACTATTTGCAAATCCTGCCGGGCAACGGTCAACTACAATTCGGGAAATACTTCGAACATGAGAAGTCATTTGTCAAATCGCCACCCAGAAAAGCTCCGACCACAACAACCTACTGTGAGGAAAAAGCTTAAGCCGGGCCAACTGACTCTGAAAGAAGTATTTGGAGCCCCACTTTCCCCTAACAGTCCAAGAGCTGAGGAAATAACAAGGTGCATCGGCGAGTACATAGATAGATAGATAGATAGATCGTACTTTATTGATCCCAAATTGGGAAATTGTTGTAGTTACAGCAGCATAAAAGGCATTTAACAATAAAACAAAACTACAAAATATACAAGAATAGAAAGAAAAATAAAATAAAATATAAAATATAAAATATACATGTCGAAATAGAAAATATACATGCAGATATTATATATATATATATATACAAATATATATATATATATATATATATTCAAAATATATGGAATATGGAGTATAAATATTGAACAGATTATAGAGTGAAATGTACAACGAGGTTTTATTTCTAGAGAAACTATGGAGCAGAGAGTTCTCTTCCAGCCAGAGGTGATTTGTTGTACAGTATTATTGCAGTGGGCAGGAATGTTTTCCAGTATCTGTCCTTGTGACAGGGGAGCTGCAGCAGTCTGTTGGAGAAGGAGCTCCGTTGACTGTCCAGCTGCAGGTGGAGAGGATGGGTGGGGTTATCCATGATGGACAACAGCCTGTTCAGTGTCCTCCTCTCCAACACAGCTTCAAAGGGGTCCAGCTTGATGCCGATGACTGACCCAGCTTTCCTGATCAGTTTATTGATCCTGCTGGTGTCACCGGCTCTGATGCTGCCCCCCCAGCAGACCGCAGCAAAGAAGAGTGCACTAGCCACCACAGACTGATAGAAGATCTCCAGCATCTTGCTACATACGTTGAAGGATCTCAGCTTCCTCAGAAAATAGAGTCGGCTCATCCCCTTCTTGTACACAGCGTCAGTGTTGATCCTCCAGTTCAGCCCATTGTCTAAGTGCACTCCCAGGTACTTGTAGTCCTCCACAACTGCCACATCCTCTCCTAGAATGCACAGGGGCTGAGGAGGAGATGTCCTCTTCCTCCTGAAATCAATGACCATCTCTCTGGTCTTGGCCACATTCAGAAGCAGATGATTTCTTCCAGTCCACTCAACAAAATCACCCACCAGCGCTCTGTACTCCTCCTCCCGTCCATCCCCTATACACCCTACCACTGCAGAGTCATCCGAAAACTTCTGCAGGTGGCATGACTCTGAGTTGTATTGAAAGTCAGAGGTGTATAAGGTGAACAGGAAAGGAGACAGCACAGTCCCCTGTGGGGCTCCAATACTACCAACCACCACATCAGACAGCACACTGCCCAGCCGGACGTACTGTGGTCTGTCCGTGAGGTAGTTGGTAATCCAGGAGATGGTGGATGTGTTTACCCTCATAGCCTGCAGCTTGTCACTCAGTAGCCGAGGCTGGATCGTGTTGAATGCACTGGAGAAATCAAAAAAGGTGATTCTCACAGTGCAACCCGATCCATTCAGGTATGAGTGAGCACGCTGCAGCAGGTAAATAAAGGCATCGTCCACCCCCAGGTGAGGCTGGTAGGCAAATTGCAGAGGGTCAAGGAATGATCTCACCTGCGGTCTGAGATGGGCCAAGACCAGTCTCTCAAGCACCTTCATCACATGAGATGTGAGTGCTACAGGGCGATAGTCATTGAGCCCAGAAGGAGTCGTCTTTTTAGGGACCGGAACAACGCAGGACGTCTTCCACAGCACCGGGATGGTCTCCAGGTGCAGGCTGAGGTTGTACAGATGTTGGAGAACAGGAGACAGCTGGCGGGCACAGGTCCTCAGGACCCTGGGGCTGATACCATCAGGGCCAGCAGCCTTGCCTTGGTGGAGTTTTTCCATCTGTCTCTGGACCTGTCCTGTGCTCACAGTGAAGCGGGGGGGGGGGCTTGATGGCAGGGGGGATAGAGGGGGGGGGGTCAGAGGCAAGATGAGCAGAGGGGGGGGGGGGGTCAGCGGCAATGTGATCAGAGGGGGGGTGCAGAAGCCAGGCTGGGTGGAGGAGGAGAGGTGTGAAGTGGAGGTGGTGAGCAGAGGGGGGATGCTGACGCCAGGCTGAGAGAAGGAGGTGAGGTGTGAAGTGGAGGTGGAGGAGACAGCAGCGGGCGGAGAGCTAAACCTATTGAAGAAGGTGTTCAGCTCGTTGGCCCTCTCCAGGGTGCCCACAGTCAGTCTGTCTCTCCCTTTGAAGCCAGTGATAGCCTTCATCCCAGCCCAGACATCCCTGCTATTGTTCTGCTGGAGCTTATGGCGCGTTTCCACTACAGCGCGGAGCACGGTTTAAGAGGGCTGTGACGTCAGCGGCCCGTCTTTGGTTGCGTTTCCACTTGGCCTAGTACCGGCCGGCGGGTCCTAATTCACAGTTTTTCTGGCCTCATAAAATCGTGGGTCTAGGGCCAGAGACAACGAGGCTGAGTCGGGCTGAGTATGCTAAACTAGAGAGAGCATCGCTGGCAAGGGGCTACAACTACAACAAGATGGACATATTTGACCGTGATTTAATTGTAATACACGTTTCAAAATGATGCCGAAGTAACAACATACTGATACCGGTTAGTAAAAACCATGAATTAATGCTTTGTCAAGTCTGCAGACAGACGGCAGGCGAAAAACCTTTTAAAATGCGTGTTGTCTGAATGGAGATTGGCTAAGCTAACGCAGTATATGCTCCGACCGTCCACACTCACAACAACGGCCTATACAGACATAAATAAAGCAGCGACTGTATTCGCCATGACACAGGCAGTCTGTGGTTTGTACTTGTTTACATTTTGTCTAGTTTCTGAACATATATGAGGAGCTGTGAACTCTGAGTGCTAACAGCTAACGGCTGTGTTGTTTTTCTGGGGTTCTCATTGAAGATGACGTCATGGCTCCGCCTACACTGCGTTACTATAGATACTACCCCAGTTCCTAAACTGTAATGGAAATGCGCCATAAAGTGAGCCAGTCCTAACGAGGCCTAGCCATACCGAGCGAGGCAGAGCGAGGCCGTGTAGTGGAAACGCGCCATTAGTCCCCAGCTTCTTCCTGTAGGAATCTCTGCCCCTCCTCAACTTGTCTCTCAGCTCATGCTGGATACTCTTCAGCAGTGATTTGTCCCCAGACTTAAAAGCTTCCTTTTTCTTATTTAAAAGAGTTTTCAGGTCACTAGTAATCCAGGGTTTATTGTTGGGGAAACAGTTGACAGTTTTAGTAATATTGTTTGTTCACAGAAGTTGATGTATTCTGTGATGCAGTCAGTCATGTTATTGATGTCCTCTCCATGTGGCACACAAAGCACGTCCCAGTCAGTGGTCTCGAAGCAGTCCTGTAGAGCCTCATTAGCCCCTGGAGTCCATTTCCTCACAGTCCTGGCTGCCTCTGCACCAGAGGGACATATTTAGGAGCCAAGAAGACGAGGTTGTGGTCAGATCTGCCCAGGGGGGGAGGGCAGTGGCACAATATGCATCCTTGGTATTAGCATATAAAAGATCCAGTGTATTATTTCCCCTGGTGGAGCATTTCACATACTGAGTGAATGTAGGCAGAGATTTGTCCAGTTTTGCACGGTTAAAATCCCCAGTTATTGTGATGAATGCATTAGGGTGAAGAGTTTGGAGTTTGGCCACAGAGGAGTGAATGACGTCACCAGCCACCTCCGCGTCCGCGTACGGTGGAATGTAGACAGCAACTACGATGACAGAATAAAGTTCTCTAGGTAGATAAAATGGACGTAATCCCACAGCTAGCAGTTCAATGTCCGGGCTACAGAAACGCTCTTTCACAGTAACATGTCCAGGATTACACCATCTGTCAAGGAGTGAACTCTGAGGCATGAACTCAAATGCACGACTCAAACTCAGACTCAGGAGAGGTTCAAAATAAAGACTTTACTGGAATTTACACAGTAACAAAACAGGGAAAACAATAACTCTCTTTCGAGGAAAAACAATGACAATAACTTTGAAGCTTAGAGATACGTAACACGTCTGTGGAGTACGCTTGCTCAAAGTCCTGAATGAGGAAACGAACCGACAATGGACAGGAGGGAACTAGCAGAATATATACACAGGGTAAATGGGAACAGGTGGAAACAATCAGGGCGGGGAAAACAATCACAGACGCAGGAGACAGATGGGGGCGGGGAGCATGGAGGTCTGAAATGAGAGGGAGAATTACTATTCAACATAACCTAAAGCACAGGACAGAAAGACATGACAAAAACTAACATAAAGAATAAACTTTCACAATAAGTTTCTTAGCCATGACAGTACCCCCCCCTTCTAGGGACGGCTCCTGACGGCCCAGGCTCCTCCGAGTTGAGGCGGTCAAAATCCTCACTGAGGCTCTTATCGATGATGAAACGGGAAGGAATCCATGACCAGTCAACAAGGAGCTGTCGCCCTCTACCCCGTTTCCTAGCAGCCAAGAGTGTCTTGACTGTATAGACTGGACCTCCATCGATCATCCTGGGAGGCGGGGGGGGTTTGGCGGTGGGAACCATGGCGCTCTCCTTCAGGGGTTTCAATTTCCCCACATGGAAGGTGGGATGTACCTTCATGGACCTGGGAAGCCGTAGTCTCACTGAAACCGGGTTGATGACCTTGGTGATGGGAAAAGGACCCACAAACCGGGGAGCCAACTTGCGGGAGAGTAAGTGGAGGGGAAGGTTGGCTGGCTGGTATACAGGCCTGGCTGGTATACAGGAGCTGGACGGCGTCTTCGGTCTGCTGCTCGTTTTACCAGCTTAGAATTTCTGCAGAGGATTTTTCTTGCCGCAGCCCACACGCGATGACAACGCCTGACCATAGCGTGGGCAGACGGAACCGTGACCTCTTTCTCCGTGGCTGAGAACAGTGGCGGCTGGTACCCATAAACACAATGAAACGGGGACAATCCCGTGGCAGATGTGGGAAGGATGTTGTGCGCATACTCCACCCAGGTGAGGTGCTCGCTCCAGGAGGATGGATTCTGGGACACCAGGCAGCGCAAGCAAGTTTCCAGTTCCTGATTCAGGCGCTCTGTCTGGCCGTTTGACTCCGGGTGGTATCCAGACGAGAGACTGACCGTGGCACCGATGAGTCTGCAGAACTCCTTCCAGAAACGAGACACAAACTGGGGCCCCCGATCGGAGATAATATCCTTAGGGAAACCATGCAGACGAAAAACATTATGCATCATGACCTCAGCCATTTCCTTAGCTGAGGGCAATTTGGGCAGAGCAATGAAATGTGTCATTTTGGAAAAACGGTCCACTACCGTGAGAACTGTGGTGTTACCTCTAGAGAGGGGCAGGCCTGTGACGAAGTCCATAGAAATCTCTGACCAGGGTCTGTTGGGAATAGGAAGTGGTTGTAACAAACCCATCCGTGCCCTGGAAGAGGTCTTATTGCGAGCGCAGACAGGGCACGCCTCCACATACTCCTTCACCTCCTTCTCCATGGAGGTCCACCAGAAACGTTGTTTAACAATGAACATGGTTCTCTTGACTCCGGGGTGACAGGTGAGTAGCGACGTGTGAGCCCAGTGGATCACCTGTGGTCGCTCGGCTTCCTGAACGAATAGCCGGTTAGGCGGGCAACCCCTGGGTGCAGGAGCTCCCCCGTTGGCTCGTATCACCTCCTTCTCCACTTGCCAAGTCAGTGCTCCTACCACACGGTTTAACGGAATGATGGGTTCCGGCTCCTTGACTGAAGGCACAGGGTCAAACAGACGGGACAGAGCGTCAGGCTTGACATTCTGAGACCCCGGCCTGTAAGAGAGAACAAAGTCAAACCGGTTAAAAAACAAAGTCCACCTGGCCTGGCGGGAGTTCAGTCTTTTGGCCTTCTTTATATATTCCAGATTTTTGTGATCAGTCCAGACCACAAAAGGATGCTCGGCTCCCTCCAACCAATGCCTCCACTCTTCCAACGCTAGCTTCACAGCCAGCAACTCACGGTTTCCCACATCGTAATTCCTCTCTGCCGGGGAGAGCTTCCTGGACAGGAAAGCGCAGGGGTGAAGCTTATTGTCCTTCTGTTGGCGCTGGGAGAGTACCGCTCCCACCCCCTCGTTGGAGGCATCCACTTCCACCACAAACTGGCGAGTGGGATCCGGCAGAGTAAGTATGGGAGCAGAGGTGAACATCTTCTTGAGTCGAGAAAAAGCCTCCTCAGCCTGAGGAGACCACACAAAAGGCACCTGGGGGGACGTGAGGACATGAAGAGGGGCTGCAATAGAACTGAAGCTCCGCACAAAACGCCTGTAAAAATTAGCAAAGCCTAAAAACTGTTGCACTTTCTTACGAGAGTCAGGGGTAGGCCAGCAGGCTACTGCGCTAACCTTCGCTGGGTCCATCCTAACCTGACCTGGGGAAATGATAAAGCCCAAAAAAGTGACTGTCTTGACATGAAATTCGCACTTTTCGGCTTTAACAAACAACATATTTAGGAGCAGTTTCTGTAGAACCTGGCGGACATGTTGTTTGTGGGTGTCAAGGTCAGGGGAGTAGATCAGAATGTCATCCAGATAGACAAAAACGAACCGGTTCAGAAACTCCCTCAACACATCGTTGATCATAGCCTGGAAAACTGCAGGAGCGTTTGACAGTCCAAACGGCATGACGAGGTATTCATAGTGGCCTGAAGGAGTGTTAAACCCCGTCTTCCATTCATCGCCCTCCCTGATCCTGACCAAATGGTAAGCGTTACGCAGGTCTAACTTGGTGAAAACCTTGGCATCCTGAAGCTGCTCGAAAGCGGACGAGATGAGAGGAAGGGGGTACCGGTTTTTAACCGTAATGTCATTGAGAGGTGAGTAGTCAATACAAGGCCTAAGAGACCCATCCTTTTTGCCAAAAAAAAAAAACCTGCACCTGCTGGGGATGAGGAAGGACGAATAAGCCCTGTTTTGAGAGAGGCATCAATGTAATCCTTCATGGCCTCTTTCTCCGGTCCTGAAATTGCATAAAGTCGACCCTTAGGAATGGGAGACCCAGCAATCAAGTCAATAGCACAGTCATAGGGGCGGTGAGGAGGAAGAGCCAGAGCCTTGGACTTACTAAAAACTTCACTCAGATCGTGATAACAGGAAGGGACTGAAAGTACATCAGGAAGATATATTTTAGAGATAGTATCCTGTCTAACACTCCCAGTGTTACATCTCCTGTCAATCTCTGCAACCGGTCTTAAACAGTGATCAACGCAAGTCTGTCCCCACCCCTCCACCCTCCCAGAGTGCCAATCTATGTGAGGGTTATGAAGTTTCAACCAGGGGAACCCCAATATGAGAGGATGTTGGGCTGAGTTGAATAAGTGAAATGACATTGTCTCGTGATGGTTATCATTACATCTTATTTCTAAAGGCTCTGTTTGGTGAGTCACTTTGAACAACAGCCGTCCATCAAGAGCACTTGCTTCAAGAGGCTGGGGTAGAGGTTTAGTTTTTATGTTCATTTTATTTACTAAACCCCAATCCATTAGACTTTCGTCTGCCCCCGAGTCAATAAGAGCACCATGAGTAAAAACATTGTCTCTGATTTTTACCTGGATGCGAGTCAGGGTGCGAGGAGGAAAATCAGAGGAAGAGATTCGGCTCACCAACGTCCTCCTCTTTATTGATGAGCCTTCTCTTTTACCAGACAAGCAGCTTGTGGATGTCCGCGCTGACCGCAGTAGAAGCACAGACCCTCCTTTAACCGACGCTGACGTTCTGCCATAGACAGCTTAGCACGGCCCAACTGCATTGGCTCCTCCACGGAGCCAGGGGGCGCTGATGTCTGGAACGCAGGTGGTGAGGGGTGACGGGGCCTCCAAGAAGAAGTGGAATCCGGCGGCGAGCGTCTCCTCTGGAGAGACGGACCAACCGCATCCTTGAATTTATTCCTTCTCCTCTCTGCCAAACGATTGTCTATCCTTATTGCCATGGATATGACGGAGTCCAAGTCAGCGGGCAGATCCAGAGGCGCCAGCTGGTCTTGTAGAGGATCCGAGAGACCGCTGACGAATGCGTCAAACAATGCAGCGGAGTTCCAGCCGCTGTCGGCTGCAATAGTCCGGAACTCGATAGCGTAGTCAGCCACACTACGCTGATTTTGCCGCAGCTTAATCAGAGCCCGAGCTGCTTCTCTGCCCGGAGTGGTTTGATCAAAAGTTTTTCTCATCGTGTCTATGAAGTCGTCCAGAGACCCGCAGATGGGAGAGCCTCGGGACCACTCTGCCGTAGCCCACGCTGCTGCTCGACCGGAGAGATGGGAGATCATGAAAGCCACTTTGGAGTCATCCGTGGGAAAAGCAGCCGGTTGGTGTCGATAGTGTAACTCACACTGTACGATGAACGGCCGGCAGCCTTCCGAACTCCCGGAATACCTCTCGGGTGGAGCCAGACGCATGGAAGGAATATGCGACTCCGTAGCCGGGTTGGGGTCGGATCTGGTCGCCGCTGGAACCGGAGGAGAAGCAGCCTGCAGGTGAGTGAGCACACGCTGAACCTCAGCTGCCAGCAGATTCACCTGAGTAGTCACCGATGATTGTAATTCCGCCTGACTGTTGGTTAGGTGCTGCACTCCGTGCTGTATGCCAGCCATCTGGTCCTCTTGTTGCCCAAGACGTTGGCCCTGAGAACGGATGGCGTTCTTTAGTTGGTCTGAGTCGGCTGAGTTCATTTTAATGGTCGGTTCGTACTGTCAAGGAGTGAACTCTGAGGCATGAACTCAAATGCACGACTCAAACTCAGACTCAGGAGAGGTTCAAAATAAAGACTTTACTGGAATTTACACAGTAACAAAACAGGGAAAACAATAACTCTCTTTCGAGGAAAAACAATGACAATAACTTTGAAGCTTAGAGATACGTAACACGTCTGTGGAGTACGCTTGCTCAAAGTCCTGAATGAGGAAACGAACCGACAATTGGACAGGAGGGAACTAGCAGAATATATACACAGGGTAAATGGGAACAGGTGGAAACAATCAGGGCGGGGAAAACAATCACAGACGCAGGAGACAGATGGGGGCGGGGAGCATGGAGGTCTGAAATGAGAGGGAGAATTACTATTCAACATAACCTAAAGCACAGGACAGAAAGACATGACAAAAACTAACATAAAGAATAAACTTTCACAATAAGTTTCTTAGCCATGACACCATCGTTCGTTCACATACAGTGCAATCCCTCCTCCTTTCTTTTTGCCGCTCAGAATAACGTCCCTGTCCGCCCGAACACTTGTGAAGCCGGGGAGAGCCGTGTTATTATCCGGGATGAGCGTGTGCAACCAAGTCTCGGTAAAACACATGATGCTACACTCACGGTATTCCCACTGCGTCTTCGTCAGCACGCGGAGCTCGTCCATCTTATTCCCCAAAGACCTCACGTTCCCCATTATAATGGCCGGTACACAGGGTTTGTATCTCCTCTTCTTCTTCATCCTCAGCTTGGCTCCAGCTCTGCAGCCCCGCTTAAGCCTCCGAAGCTCCTCCGGGATGTCATGCCTGGCTCCGGGCAGCAGCACGGGTCGGCACAGCGCAATCAGCTGCTCACGCAAGTAAACAATGCCATCACTCCTCAGAGCATGGCTCTCCGACAGAAAAAGTGAAAAAAGTAGTAGAAGAATGACCAGAAAACGTTCGAAGTAAAACGTGGCCATAGTTCGCTGCAAGACAAAATAAATATCCAAAGAAAAAAGTACAACTAAGAGGAAAAAAGTAAACAAAAAGACAAAAATCAATAAAACACCGGGAGCTGCAAGCAACAGGCAGCCACCAGCACGGCAGCATGGCCAAAGACTTAAGATCGTTTTCTGTGGTCGACAACGGTGGATTTAGGAGGTTAGTTAACACGCTGGAGCCCAAGTATGCCATTCCATCACGGCCATACTTTAGTCGAACAGTGCTACCAGCTCTGTACAAAGAGACAAAAGCTAAAGTGACACAGAGCCTCAAAGAAGCAGTGTGCATCTCAATAACCACAGATGGGTGGACTTCACGAGCTACGCAGAGCTATATTACAGTCACAGCTCATGTTATGACCAGCGAATGGGAAATGAAAAGTTTTGTCTTATAGACGCGGCCTCTTTTCACATCACACACTTGACTCAACATAGCTGAGGTCTTAAAATCTGCTGTTTTGGAGTGGGGGCTCAACATGACGAGCAACAACAATCCAGGCATTGCTGTCGTAACAGACAATGCACGGAATATGGAAGTAGCGGTGAGAGAGGCTGGACTTCCCACCCCACACATAAAGTGTTTTGCACACTAAACCTCGCGTCAAAAGCGGTGTTTGAACGTAAATCGGGCAAGCCGTCTGCTTGGTAGAGTGAGGCGTGTAGCTGCGTTTTTGCACCGCAGTTCAACTGCCACAGCTGTGCTGGCCACCAAACAGGGAATGTTAAACCTGACAGCGCATAAATAGATCATGGATGTGGTCACAAGATGGAACAGCTCGCTTGACATGCTCGAGCGCTACCTGGAGCAACAACAAGCAATTGCTGCAACGCTACTCAGTGCTGAAGTCAGGCGCAACGCACGCGAGATAGACACTCTGGAACCAGCTGACATCACGGACGCCGAGGAGATGGTTCGGCTTCTTTCACCGCTGAAAAAAGCAACCACCGTGCTGTGCGATGAGTCTCAACCTACAGTCTCTCTCATTGTGCCCCTCAAGCACATGATAGAACAAAGCATGGCACAGTGCGATGAGGACTCCTCCACCATCGCCCAAATGAAGAGAGCCATACTGAAGGACTTCACAGACAGATACCAAGGGGAGCAAAAGAAGTTTCTGTAAGAAAGCACTGCGTTGGACCCCCTGTTCCGGAGCTTGCACCAGCTAAATGACAGTCAAAGGGAGGAAGTTTTCGACAGGCTGAAGTTGAAAGCCACACAGATGCAGAACCAGGTACATATTTAAATATTCTTTGTGTGTCTGTGTAACTTGTTCAGATAAAGTATACGTTGTGTGTATGCCTCTGTTGTTTTTGTGAAAAGAAAGATAAGACATTTAGGACGTTTTTTTTCTACCTCTGCTTGCTTGCACAGAACCCTAGTGAAACAGAAGGGGAAAGAGCAGCTGTGCCACACACAGCACATGACGCTGATAAGGAACAATCTCCTCCTTCCAAAAAGACAGCACTCGAAGATCTTCTTGGGGAGTCTTTCAGTAAAGAAGTGCCATGCGCACAGCACAACGCTGGTTTCGAGGCTGAAATTGACTTGTACCGCAAAGCGACCTCTATCTTACTCTCTGACTGTCCTCTCAAGTGGTGGAGAGACAGTGCAACGCTTTACCCACTGCTGTCACCCATGGCCAAAGCATATCTCTCTGTCCCAGCCACATCAGTACCAAGTGAGAGAGTTTTTTCCACAGCAGGGGATATTGTAAACGCCCAAAGATCCCAGCTTCTACCTGGAAATGTGGACATGCTCATCTTCCTGAAAAAAAACCTGTCTGATGAGTGAGTTAGTGAGTTTGAGTTGAGTTACTTGAAATTTATTTTAATTTTATTGCAGGGTCTGATTATTGAATTTCCTTGTTGCACAAAGAAAATGCCTACTTTGTTAGTACTAGTATGTAAAAAAACACTGGTTTGTTCTTGTTCCAGTCTGTTACTGTCACTTTGTTTTTGACCCGTTAAATGTACTCCTATACTAAAATGCTGTACAAATCAGATTTATTATTTAAAAAAGAAAAACATTTCAAGTAAAAAAGAAAAAAGAAATTCACAATTTTTTTCCCTTTATTTTTCAATATCGCGATAAATACCGTACCGTGGACTTGTTATCGCGATATTATCGTACCGTGAGTATTTGATACCGTTACATCCCTACAAATAATGCATGTGTCAATGTAATGAGTATTATTTACGTTAACCAGGTAAATAGGCTAAAAGAAAAACATGTTTTCTAAAAGAACTACGCATCGTGTTCTCTCTTGAATGAAAATATGCCTGCGCTGCACCTCCAAGGTGCGCAATACATTATTGCGCAAACTATGCCTGTGAGCGTGCTGCGCAAGCCGAGATGTCTGTATGCATAGTTGAACCTTTTCATATTTAAGTTTGTAGCAAGTAGAGGGCTGCTGGTGTGTGTGTGTGTGTGTGTGTGTGTGTGTGTGTGTGTGTGTGTGTGTGTGTGTGTGTGTGTGTGTGTGTGTGTGTGTGTATATGTTGTTTTTCCAACCAGGGGGAAAAACACATTAGACCTGTATGCACCAACATCAAGGGAGCATACAAGGCATCCCCCCTCCCCCACATCGGCCTCTCTGACCACCTCACTGTTCTGCTGGAACCGGCCTACAGACCCAGGGTAAAAGCCACCAAACCGGTTTCAAAACAGGTTCGGGTGTGGTCAGAGGACAGCACAGCTGCACTCAGAGACTGCTTTGACACTACAGACTGGGACATGTTCAAGCAGGCAGCCACATACAACCATCACACCGACATACAAGAATACACAGAGACAGTCACGGGCGACATCACCAAGTGCATTGACGATGTGACACAAAACAGAGCCATCACCATCCGGGCTAACCAGAAGCCATGGCTGACAGGGGAGGTCCACACGCTGCTGAAGGCCCGCAACATCGCCTTCAGAGCTGGAGATCCAGCTCGGCTGAAAGCAGCCAGGGCTGACCTGTCCCGTGGCATCAGGAAAGCAAAACAAGAATACACCCGAGAAATTACAGGACATTTCAAATCAAATCAAATCAAATCAGGTTTTATTTATATATATTTATTTTTGGTCGAGCCAAAGTGCTGTACATGTAATAAAAACACATTACTACAATCACAATAAACGACAATAAGTTACAACAGATATATATAAAAAACAAAATTAAAATAAAAACACAAGGAAAAGTCAGGAGTCGTGCTCCGCTCTAACTAGAAGGCCAGAGAGAAGAAGTGTGTTTTTAGTGTAGATTTAAAAACCCCTAGGGTCTGGGCCGACCTCACATGGAGGGGCAGAGTGTTCCAGAGCCTAGGGCCAGCTGCTGCGAAGGCTCGGTGCCCTCGGGTTTTAAGCCTGGTCTTGGGCACTACCAGCAGCAGCTGGTCAGCAGACCTTAAAGCTCTGGCTGGGGTGTAGCGCTGGAGGAGTTCAGCTATATAGGCCGGAGCCAGCCCATTTAGTGCTTTAAAAACAAATAAAAGGATTTTAAAATCAATTCTGAACCGAACTGGAAGCCAGTGCAGTGAGGCCAGAATAGGGGTGATGTGGTCACGCTTTTTGTGGCCAGTCAGCAAACGTGCAGCTGCATTTTGGACTAGCTGCAGGCGTTTAATTGAGGCCTGGTCCATACCCACATACAGAGCGTTGCAATAGTCCAGTCTCGAGGTTACAAAGGCGTTAATAACCCTTTCTAAGTCATTAAAAGATAAATACGACTTGGTTTTGGCCAATAGTCTTATTTAAAAAAAGCAGGATTTGACTACAGTGCTGACCTGCTTGTCGAATTTAAAAGTGCTGGTGAAGGTCACTCCAAGGTTCATGACCGAGGGGAGGATGTTTTTTTTGAGAGACCCCAGAATATCAACCGGAGAGGCTGGAGGTTGCGGTCCAAAAAAGATGACCTCAGTCTTGCTCTCGTTGAGGTTGAGAACGTTTTTGCTCAGCCAGGATTTTATCTCTGCTAAGCAGTCCATCAGCTGCTGTAGTGAGTGTTTGACATTTGCTTTTAGAGGCAGATATATCTGTACATCGTCGGCGTAGCAGTGGAAGGGAATATTATGTTTTGTGAGAATTGAACCGAGGGGCAGTATGTACAGTAGAAAAAGGATGGGGCCCAGAATCGAGCATTGGGGAACCCCACAGGTAAGAGGGGCTTTGGCAGAGGAGAAGGCACCTAGCTGCACTGAGAAGCTACGGTCTGTCAGGTAGGACCTGAACCATGCAAGGGCAGAGCCTGTGATGGCAGCGGACTGTTCAAGCCGTGACAGCAGGATGCTATGGTCCACAGTGTCAAAGGCAGCTGTCAGGTCTAACAGCACCAAGACAGCTGGGCTACCTGAGTCGGCGGCTAGGAGCAGATCATTAAAAACTCTTAAAAGGGCTGTTTCAGTGCTGTGCATGGGTTTGAAGCCAGACTGAAACTTTTCATGGATTCCATGGATGGTTAAAAAAGACTGCAGCTGGGCGTAGACTACTCGCTCCAGGGCTTTTGATAAAAAAGGTAGCTGGGAGATGGGCCTAAAATTTGCGAGAATGGAGGGGTCGAGATTTTTCTTTTTAAGTAGTGGCTTAACCACGGCATGTTTGAAGGCAGCTGGGACACATCCTGAGCTAAGAGAGGTGTTTAAAAGTAATAAAATACTTGCTCCAACTGAATCAAAAACATCTCTGAGAAGGCGAGAGGGAATGCTGTCTGAGGTGCAGTTTGTCGGCCGCAGGTGCTTGACTACATCCGAGAGAGAAGAGAGGGATACAGGCAGTGGTCGAGGACAGCAGGGCACAGAAAAGTAGCAGGATCTGGGGTAGCACTAGTGTGGGCTAGCCTAAGAGCAGATACTTTTTCAATAAAAAATGTAAGAAACTTATCACAGAGGGTAGTCGATGGGACAATAGAAGAAACATCACAGGGATTAATGATAGAGTTGAGGACATTAAAAAGAACCTGAGGTTTATGGCTGTTTTTGGAGATGAACAGAGAAATGTGCTCTGTTTTGGCTGCTTTGACTGCCGTCTGGTAGTCAGAAAGGCAAGCACGAAGGATTTCTAGGGAGACATGGAGTTTATCCTTTTTCCATTTTCTCTCTGCACGCCTGCAAGCGTGGATAGCAGGGACTCACGGAGCCTGTGGCAGGGCCCTAACGGACTACAAACTACCGCCACAGACCTGTGACAGTAATACCTCCCTGCTCAACAACCTCAACGGCTTCTTTGCACGTTTTGAAGCACAGAACAACACACCTGCGCAGAAAACCACCCCCCCCCACCGACGACCAGGCTTTGCGTCTTTCACCAGCCAGTGTGAGGAGCACACTGCTGAGGATTAACCCCCGCAAGGCTGCAGGACCTGACAACATTCCTGGTCGTGTGCTGAGGGACTGCGCGGAAGAGCTCACAGATGTCCTCACAGACATTTTTAACATCTCCCTGAGCCAGGCTGTTGTTCCCTCGTGCTTCAAGGAAACCACCATCATTCCAGTGCCAAAGAAGTCATCTCCATCCGGCCTCAACGACTACCGTCCCGTCGCACTAACTTCCACCATCATGAAGTGCTTTGAAAGGCTGGTCATGAAGCACATCAAATCCACCCTCCCCCCATCACTGGACCCGTTTCAGTTTGCCTACCGAGCTAAACGGTCCACAGAGGATGCAATCTCCTCCGCTCTCCACCCAGCCCTCACACACTTGGACACTAACACTAAGGCTAAGACTAAGGACCCTTATGTCAGAATGCTATTCATAGACTTCAGCTCAGCATTCAACACCATCATCCCCCAGCAGCTTGTACAAAAACGTACAGACCTGGGCCCCAGCCCCTCTCTCTGCAACTGGTTGCTGGACTTCCTCACAGAGAGACCACAAGCTGTACGGGTCAACAATAACACCTCAGACACCCTCATACTGAGCACGGGGGCCCCCCAAGGATGTGTGCTCAGCCCCCTTCTCTTCACTCTGCTGACCCACGACTGCAAACCCACCTTCAGCACCAACCACATCGTGAAGTTTGCAGACGACACTACTGTGGTGGCTCTCATCAGCAACAACGATGAGACTAACTACAGGAAGGAAGTGAACCAGCTGGCCCTGTGGTGCCAAAACAACAACCTCTTCCTCAACCTGGAGAAAACAAAGGAGATAGTTGTTGACTTCAGGAGAACCCACCGTCGACCCCCACTCCCCCTGACCATCAACGGCGCTGCTGTGACGCAGGTGACCAGCACCAAATTCCTTGGTGTGACCATCACTGAGGACCTCACCTGGAAAAACAACACCACCGCTCTAGCGAGGAAAGCCCAGCAGCGCCTGTACTTCATCCGGAAGCTCAAGCGAGCCGGAGCATCACCCCCCATCATGCTGTCCTTCTACCGAGGCGCCACCGAGAGCATCCTCAGCAGCTGTATCACGCTGTGGTTCGGAAGCTGCACCGCCGCCGACCGCAAGAGCCTGCAGCGCATAGTGAACTCTGCCCAGAGGATCATCGGTGCCTCACTCCCATCACTACAGGACATATACAACACCCGCCTCACCCGCAAAGCACTCAGCATTGTGGGTGACTCCACCCACCCCTCCAACAGCCTCTTCAGCCTACTGCCTTCAGGAAGAAGGTTCCTCAGCCTCAGCTCGCGCACCTCCAGGCTGGGCAACAGCTTCCTCCACCAGGCGGTCAGGATGCTGAACTCTCTCCCCTCCCTCCATCTCTTCCGCCCTCTGACATCTCTCCCCTGAACTCTCCACCCTGCCACCGACCTTTCTCCCCTGCCCCAAATGGTCCTGGACTCTAACCCCCTAACTCACTTTTCTGCCCATCTCCCATGCTACTGCACTGAAACTGTACTTTGAACACTTAAATTATATTATTAACATTTTAAACTGTATACCCTGGTTATCGAGGCCCTTTGTTTTGTTTAATGTATACCATGTTTATATAGGCCCTTTTTGTTTTTTTTGTTTGATGTATATATGTCACACTGTAGGACTGCGGGAAACGATATCTCGATATTTCTGGATGTACAACATGTAGAATTGTTGACAATAAAGCTGACTTTGACTTTGACTTTTGACTTGACTCAATGGTGTGTTACAACTGTCCAATTTAGTGGTGAAGGTATGTTTTGATACAAATCTGTCAGGAATTCATTGTCTGACACTGTCTGTAAACTATATCAACAGGTAGGCAATGGGTGCCTAAGACTGGTCCAAGACATGGCTAATACGCAGGTGTGTTTGTATTTATTTATGAAAGATATTTTTATACTGAAAAGTTTATGTGAAAAGATCATGGCTTACATGCATAGTTGTGTTCAATACATAGCTGGTATTCAGACAGATATTACATACCTTTTTTTAGCATTTCATAATTTTAGGTATGGTTGAATTCTATACAGGGAAAGGATGTTTTCATTAGCGACCTTCATCTACCCCCAACGTGGCTCCCCCCTCCAACTGTGATCCTTTGCTCCATTTCCCAGTAAGTGAAATGATTGAGCAGATATGTTCAGTCTAATATTAAACATGATGAACCGAGATCTAGACAAGATGTTATCCTTAACTTTACAATTGGCTTGCCCCTCATTGGATATGGGCACATTGGCTGTGTTGGTTCTAAATACTAAACTAAAATTAAATGGTTTCCACACTTGACTAAAAGGTCTTCCGATTTTGCAACAGCACATTACTAAATTACTTTATAAAAATGCAGTACATCATTTTCAACAGAAGGATGCTGATCAGAGGGAAGCCCTGGGGCCTCATTTATAACGCCTTGCGTAGGATTGACGTGGGAAGGTTGCTTACGTAGTACAAAGCAAAAAAATAGGTACAGAAATGTTCCGACATTTTCCGATTCACAAAACATTGCGTACCGGCGAGGGAAGTGCGTACCGGCACTTCCTACGCCTGTTTCCCTTTATAAATCACAATCGACTCATAACGCCCATATTTGCCTATAAATAGTCAAAGAAATGCCCATTCATTCATTCATTTTGACTGACTGCATGAAGAAGATCGCAGGAAATGAGGACAGAACAGCTAAAAAAGACGTCTCACACCGTGTCAGATTTAGGTTATTTTGGGGAGGTGGAGATAAATCATATTGTTTGGTAAATGCAGTTTGAACCAGAGTAGCAGCATGGAGGTCGGATCGTCACCAAAATAAATAAATAAGTGGTCCGAAAAAAGTTAATGACAAACAAAATACACATAACCTTCCTCAGGCAGTGTGTTTGTCCCGGGGACAGGAGACACCCCCTTGATGAGAAACTGTAAGAAATGATTGGGGAATCCCTCCGGAGTGGAGTCATGACGACTGGATCTGAATTATGTTGTTGTATTTGGTGGTTTGTGTTCCAGCTGTCGATCAGCAACTATATATCCATAATCCACCAGTTAAAGGAAATACAACTAATGTGTTGTGTTATATTAGCTGTACAATTTACCACATATGGTGTTCTTAGTTTCCATACCTCCTGTGTTTTACGAGCGACTTATCAAGTCTTGGCAAACGGCATAAAACACGATTAAACGTGATAGTATATAAAACCATGCTCGTATCTACAACTTATAGAAATGCAAAACGGCGTCAGTTTAGACGTAATTCTGTCCTCCTGCTTACCGCATCATTTATGATCATTCCACTGTGGGTTCCAGGGCATTTTCTCCTGTGTGTAAGTTCATTATACCCACTGACAATATACAGACTTTGTATGCAGCATATGACATCCACAGTTGTACATTGAAAGGATGTGGTTGTGAATTTCTTAGCTTTAACCTTCATTACTCATGCCATTTGCTTGTGAATTTGTTGAGGCAATTGTATTACCCCCAAAGTGTACTATTTGCTTATTGTCCAGACTGCATATTCCCTGTAGGTGATGAGGCCAATCCAGAAAGAAATGTTCTTTCTGGATTCGCAATATTTCAGAAGAACAGGGGGTTTCCCCTGTGAGCCCTACAGGAATCTATTAAGCAGTGGCGAGCCGTCAGGGCCCTCTAGGCCCTCTGTGAGGGCCTAAGATATTCCAAAAAATAATATTTAAAAACATTAAAAAAAAATATATTTTTTTTAAAAATATTCTTTTAATATTATTTTTGTTATATTTTTCATTAGTTTTACCGAATTTTTTTTTGATTTAATTGTATTTAAAATAACATTTCCAAAGAAATAAATCCTTCGAATCTGCCTGTTCAGTCTCTGTTGAATGTGAAGGGTTACATGAAAGAAGCTCGTCTGGCCCTCTCTGCGATTCACAGAGGGCCCGCTATAGTAACTGAACGAGAGAGTAATGTCAAATGACAGTACAATTGACCAATCATATCTTCCCTCTAAATGGGTGGGTTTTATTATCGCGGACTTTATGACAAGTTCCGCCCGCTGTGAAACTTTTCTTGTTTCCATAGCAACAACAACTTCCTGTCAACAGCGTGAACTCGCCTTCAAAATAAAAGCATGCCAAATTACACTTAAAGGGCCCATGTCATGGCCATTTCCACTGATCATAATTACATTGTTGAGGTATACTAAAATAGATTTATACTGTGCAATTTTCCAAACTCACATTGGTTTCGCATACAGCATCTCTGTCAAGCATGTGTATTCAGCAGTATTCACTTTCTCCACTAAACGACTCGTTGGAGCTCTTGCCCCCCCCCCTCCCTGTGAGCCTAGTGTGCTCCGATTGGTCAGCTCGGCCACTCGTTCTGATTAGTCAACCACCAGAGAGGCTGCGCCCATGTCAGTGCTTTTCCCGGCTGCTCTCAGCGTAACATCAGTCTTATCATGGCGTCGGTACAGCGGTATATTTTATATACATATATATTTTTAACTGTTGTTATAGAAGAGTGTGACGGCCCCAGGGCCTTTGTCTTACGATGGGGTGGAGCTGAAGAGGCTAATCAGCACGATCACGGACACCTCCGGACACAGTCTCTCTCCAAAGCGGCTGCAGGAAGACTAACTCTGCGATCCTCTCAACCACCTATCTTTGCATTTACCACAATAAATGTGCCGTGGTTTTGTAAACTCGTGTATGTCTCCTTGTCTTTCCGTTGTGGCCTACGAGCTACTCTCATAACAAAGAGTAAGTTATTTTTACCCGTTATAAACTACTACTGTTTGATGAGAAATCAAATCATGGTTTGCTATATATGAATTCAGGGAAGAAAGGATAGGCCTACTAAGTATTTCCATTAAACTTTATTTTTAGAAATGTACAAAATGAACATAAATATACATATATACACACGGTATATCATTCATTCCTCCTCCTCGCATCTTGCCTGCGCACAGTCGGTGCGGTGCCTTTTAGCACCCTCAGTAGTAGTAGAATCCCTTCCCCGTCATGGATTGTCCGCCAGGATCTGGCTGGACGAAATCAAATGCAAATCACAAAATATTAGAGAAACTTAGTTGTTTTAGATTAGTTAGTAGTAGTTGTGTAATGAACAGCTTGCCTGCTAATATGCTAACCTAGCTTTGTTTACCTTGGTAGCTAACACGATATGAACGTTAGCTTGGAGGAAAGGCAACTATAATGCAGTGTAATAAAACTACTATGAACAAAAGCTAGTGGTTCATATTAGGCTAGCAATAACGTGTTTATAATTGCAATCGTATACGGGTATTCTGCTACCATACAATGTAACTTGCATGAATACATTGTTTTGCGCTAGCATACAGCTAGCCTCGTTAGCTACATGCAGTATATGTACGGTCACAATGTACGGTAAATCACAGTACAGTATACTGTATGAGTATTCCGTGTGTGTGACTGCAGACATTCTCCTGCCATGACAAACATGTAAGGCCATCTGCTGACATTGTAGTTGATATATTTAAACGCTAGCAACGTAGCATCACAAAAATGTTTTTCTGACCGAAACTAGCTCTAGCTCCGTGTGTTAGATCGCTACGCCAGCTATAATGTAATTACGTTTCGCGACTGACCGGCAAATCACCCGGAGTATACTGTCAATAGGTATTTTGTGTGTGAATGCAGACATTCTCCTGCTATGAGATACATGTATGCAAGGCCATCTGCTGATATTAGAGTTGATATATGGAAACTCTAGCAACTTAGTTAGCACTGTGTCAATGGCTTAGCAGTCCAACACAGTTTACACATTTAAACAGTCTTGTTTGATAAATACACAAATAACAATGCAAACTTACAGGTTGTATACCCAGATCTTCCCCTGCTCCAAACGGTCCAAACAAGCTGTGCATATCCGGCCTCAAACTGGGCAATGTTTTGGAAGCTTTCGTCTGTGAAATGCCGGTTCTTCGAACCTCTGGAGGAGGAACACGCCGCTGCTGGTGTGGCCATAGCTCTTCGGGATTGGTCCATTTCGTTCCGGGTACCGCATGACATCATGCGGTACCCGGAAGAATCAAATGGGCAGTGACGTATCTCCAACGAGGCGTTTTGGGGAGGTATTTTCTGTGTTAGAGTTTTACTCGCTACAGGGTGTACTTTGAGGGTTTTGACTCTGCACACCGTTTACATGCATAAAAACCTTCATAACACACAAGGGGACGGGTAATAACCGGAAAAGCATGACATGGGAGCTTTAAGACATACAACGGCAACGAAAGTAACAAACACAATGCAATATCATTTTCAATGTCAAAGAACACAAATTGGGTTCACAGGTGTTGTTTTGTGTGGTAGAGGGTCGCTGTCATTGATGCGTTTTGCACCCTGGGCCGTTGTTTTGATATTCCGCTGAAGTATACGCTGTGATGTAATAACTCTTTTTTTTTTCGAGGGAAGGGGTGGGGGTCAGAGGGCCTAGGTATAAAGCTCACGGCTCGCCACTGCTATTAAGGTTACCCTATATGAGTGTGTTCTGGCGGTCACGTTACCCTGACCTGTCTATAATGTTAAGAAAAAAAAGTTCAAACAGGAGGCACTGTAGTCATTAAGTACAGAAGGATTGTTATAGTCAGAAAAGATTGGCTTCCTTAAAGCTGAAGTTGAATGAAATAGCCAAGTGTCAAACACAATCAGAAGGGAGACAGAGAGAAATCTTCCTCGTTGAACTTTTTCCAATAACATGATTTACTTTATTTGCATGGTCTGAACGTGTTATTGGCTGTTATTTTCTACAACTGTGTTCCCCGTTCTGTGGACTACAGTTGGCGGTTCATGTTCTGAATCTGAAGCAACAACGTTTTGTTCCCCTTCTTTTTTTTTTTTTCACTCCTAATTTCTGACGTTTGACCTAGTTTTGCTCTTGCTTTCCCAGGGGTGTTGCACAGCAAATCATTGCAGGATCCTGGACAGAGAAGACTGCTCTGGATTTTGAGGTGTTTGCAATGTCACTATCGTATTGTCACAATTGACTATTATGCTCTTACTAACTTTTCTTCATGCAGGGGCTTCCGAAGCAGACCCATGGGAATGACTGTGGTGGCTTCATGATAATGGTGAGTAAGGATAAGGCCATAATATAGTGATATGGCACAATTATTATGGCTCCTTAACACCTTTCATTTGTAAATGCTTGCAATAGTGATTCACCACCACTTACACCTGACAAACATTCTGTTTGAATCCCAATGTTCTCTCACTATATGCACTTGCAAATAAAAAGGTGTGCAATAATAAAAGGATTTGCCTCTCGTGCATCTTTCTTGTGGCGTTATCAGCCCTGCACATTTTATTGGAGGTGTGTGACTACTTTCTCACTGAGTTATAAGCCGTCACATGTAAATGATGTCTTGCAAGTCTTAATAAAATGACATTCTCATTACAGTATGCCTGGTATTTTGCCATGGAGGCCAGCTTTGACTTCAGCATTGTAAGTATTAAGGAAAGAAGTCACATTAAAATGCTATAACAAACTTAATGAAAATTGGTGCTCTTTCTTTAGCATGACATGTCTCTCCTGAAAAGGTGGTTGTGTGTTCTCCTGGTGGAAAACTTTGGACTGGAAGGGTATGCTGCAGTGCTACAAAAACATTTGAATTTGTAGTTGTATTATGAATAGGATTTTGGAGGAACACCTGGCTCTAAAATTCAACCTTCTGGTGAAGAAAATGTGTCTTAATTGCAGGTATGGAAAGAAGTTTGCTCACTATAGTGAGGAAGGCAGGACGACCCTTCGCGACAATGTCCCACCTACATTTAGGATCAGTCGTAATAGGACGCATGCAAGCAGCACCATGGTCAGTGTATCGCTCAACGTATCTATGACCCTGTGCCTGTTTCAGAATGAGTTACTACTCCTAAAACACATACTACATAGAACTTATGGTACATGCAACATTTGTTTTGTGTGGTACTGTGTCATTCTGAATCGAGCCTGGATCATTTTTGGAGGAGTTATACCTTGCATGTAAAGCACTGTCAAAATAATGGTTGACTGTCTACAGATGCCCCTGGACACTGATGAGGACCACTCCTATAACAAGAGGCCTTACAGCTTCCTTCCTAAAGAGTCGGTTAGTGTGAATGGAGTTTATTTCATACAAACATACTATCCGCCATTCAAATGGAAATTGAGGATTTCGAATCCTCTTTTTAGCGTCACATGTACACAGCACAGCAGACACAGTGAAATAGACTCTGCATTCAACCCATCCTAGTATCAGGAGTATCTAATATTCAGAGCATTCCACTCAATAATGCTTGTGTGGCCCAATTCCATGTGGAATTTGGCCTGTGTACCCATTAAGGAAAGTCATGTTACCATGGACAAAGAAGACGGAAGCCTGGATGGCGAAAACGCATCTTTCAAGATGCTTGAGGTCAGTAAGGAAGTGCAAATGTTCATGGAAATGACTTATTCAGAGTTGAATATAACATGTTTAAGCATTGTCAATTACATTTTAGGAAAGGGCTCAACAAGCTCGGCACCATCGAAGACTGACCAGTGGCTTGTTAATGGATTGGATCACTCAGGACAAAGGCTTACTGCAACATCTTGAAGTGAGTTTGCAATTGAAATGTCTAAGTAAAGGGACTCATTTTAAGCACAATATAAATAATGAAAGTGAAATATACATGTATGTTTAGCATTCTCCCAGTAAAATATAGCATTTGCAGGCAATCATCACTGGACAAGTCAAGTCTCCTTGGGCAAAGAAGGAGGAAAGGGTCATCATCTTCAAAGAAGATGATGACCAGGTGGACCGAGTGTTGTCATTCCTCTCACAAGTGGTTGAGAAAACACAGACAGAGAGAAGGTTCGCAGATGAGGTGGCATTCGTCATGGATGTGCTTCTGCCAGAGGTTAGATTTCACTGACTTTTTTTTTTTCATTTGTCGACTACACATTGTATAAAATGACATATGTTGCACTTAAAGTCATGGTCAATGTCCAGTAGAATGTTGATGCTAATTGGTCTGGCATAATTGTCACCTGCAGAATGGCAAAACCTTTATTGGATGTCTACATTTTACTCTAACTGTTAAACGTGTGGCTTTAATCCCTTCATGACACAGGCGACAATCCACGCCCTCGCAGCTGTACTCTCGGTTTCCCTTGAAAGAGCCAAGGAAAAATATAAATGTGGACCCGAGTATGACTGGAGGTAAGCTGGAAACATGAGGAGAATGCTAATACAATTTCCATTAAAGTGTACAACCCCTGATGCATGTGAATTTATAATATTACATGTATCACTTTTTTATACCATCTTGTCTTATCAGTGAGATGGAACTTTGTGCCCATGACCTCGCCAAGAACATGAGTGAGGAAGCACAACAAAGGCTGAAGGACTTCAGTGAAACATTTCGAAGAGATTTGGGTTCTGGGGACTTTTTAAATAGGCTTTAACCTCCTGCAGGTCAATCCTGGATGTTATGTTTACATTTTTATTTTAAATCATGTTGACTTTGCTGTTGGGATACATTTTTTTATTTAAAAGGTTATTTTTAGTTTTTTTTTTAAAGCAGATCAGCTTGGATGGTGCCCCTCTGATTTTCACACAGTGTTCTGTTATGGTCTTTATTTTTTATTATTATTTTTCAATAAATGGTCATTGAGGAAAACGGTTCAGTGTCTTATTTTATATTCATCACAGTGAATGCTGATCTTGCCGGACCATATACTGTAGTTGAAAGTACACAATGAAACACTGGCTTGATTGTATCAAATCAATCATTGGAACAGGAAGAATCTCAGCTACAACACCAACTAAAGCATTTCCACCTCCAGTAAACACGGCTACATGGCAAGCATTTTCATAATATACAGTAATGTACAGTAAACATATCTTTGACTTATTGCAAAATTACAACATGAAATTCACCCCTGGTGTCATTCTGGCTTTGACTGTTTTAATGAGATGTCAACCATCAAAATGGGATAAGGGGTTCCAGAAATATCACCAATTTTGAGCGAAGATAGTATGGGAAGGGGGGTATGACCGAACGCAAGAGAAGGGTTAACTTGTGCATTGAAAACCATTGTTAGGTCATTGCAAATAGAACTTGTTATACAGAAGATGTTGTAGGAATTATCTTAAAAGATACAAATATTCTCATTTAGCAAACATACTATAATTGTTAGTCTTATATTCATACTTCTAACATCAGATGTAATTTCAAGCCTTTATTTAACCAGGTGAATCCCATTGAGATCATCGATCTCTTTTTCAAGGGAGACCTGCAGCACGTTGGTTACACATGAAAACAGAAAATAAAAGGACATCATACAACATCATTACAGGGCTACATACCTATCGACAATGACAGGTACCAACAGTATCAAATTGCATAGCATCTATCTGAGCTTTAAAATCATGCAGTGGAACCAAATAGCTCATTTTCAATTATTGTTCCAAGCAAGAGGAGCTGCGCACATAAAAGCTTTCGTCCCTAAGTCAGTCCTTGCACTTGGCACATGTAATAACAACACATCATGTGATCTCAGGCAATAGCTACTTGCCACTCTCTGTGAGATCAGAGAGCATATATAAGTTGGTAGTTTACTCAGCATGGCTTTATATATGAACATGTACCAATGACTGAGCCTCCGTACAGTAAGTGAAGGCAGACCTGCCTTGGCATACAGGGTACAGTGATGAGTAAGTGCTTTACAGTTAGTAACAAATCTCAGTGCGCTGTGATAGGCAGCATCTAACTTGATCAGGTAATGGGCAGGTGCATTCATATAGATCAAATCACCATAGTCCAGCACAGGTAAAAAGGTCACAGTGACTAGCCTTTTCCTGGCCTCAAGTGAGAAACAGGACTTGTTTCTGAAAAAGAAACCTAGTCTAACCCTCAGTTTTTTAAGCAGATTATTGACCTGAAGTTTAAAAGAGAGGCAATCATCAAGCCAGATACCAAGGTATTTATAACAGGTAACCACCTCGAGTACTTTTCCTTTATGTTATTGTTATTTGGTTTTTATCTGTGCTTTTGACGTTTTGAAGGAAATTAAAATACTGTATTGAGTTGGTTTCTTCTGTTTTGGAAGCCTTGTATATCTTTTTGGTCTTGTTAGAAATACCCCACGGTAAAACTGTGTTCTAGCAGCAGTTAAAGAAGCTTAGTTTGCTGTCTTAGACTGCCAGATGTATTAAGATGGTTTGCTCTATCACAATTTACACATAAAACCTAAATGTTCATCTGTTTATTGTTCTTCTTGCCTTTATATTCAAGCATGTTGATTGTATATTGCTATATCTTGACATTATGTTCATTTTATCATACTTGACATACATTTATTTGAATTGATGCGATTCCTGCAAAAGTTTTGTAATGGACCCCTAGTACTCTTAATTTATAAAGTAATAATAATACATGATTGAGCTCATTAGTGGCCTGACTGACCCTCCTAATTTGGTCTAAAGTAAGTCAATGATGATCATTGTGAAGGGGTGTCCAGCCCATATCAATAGCATACCAAACTACGGGCTCATGTTATCATGTTATAGTAGGCCTACCTTACATGAACCTGTTTGAAACCTTAATGACCCCATGATGTGATTATTTATATCTTAAAACCTGTAACAACTATATTTAGATGTTCATAAATATCTACATTTATGTATAAATACATGTGTAGCAGTTAGACAAACATAATTAATAGATGATCTCATTATTACCTATTTTATATGTACTAAAAAATAAAGTTGACTAAGCCACCTTTTTGTTTTAATTTATTAATTAGACAAAATGATTTGTGCTTAAAGTCATATACTGTTGTGTCTCAAATGGATAGTCGAGGTCAGGGGTACTCAAATACAAATCTTAAAGGTCCAAAAAAAAAATGTCAATAAGACAAAGGTCCGTTTATTACGGTCATTCAAACTTTTAAACAACTGCAACAAGATTCTTAACACGAGGTTGCAAAAACAAAAATAATCTGTATGCAGCAGTTTTCATTGTTATTGTGTCTGTGCTTGATCCCTCAGAGTCGCAGTGTAAGAGCTGCACAGTTATGAATAAAGGCAGCTGCACCCTCTTTCATTCAGCATTCCCATTCTTGCTTTATAAATGTCTTGCCCCCTTGTGTGTCCACTGAGGTTCCTCAGGCCCAACACATCTTCAACAAACTCCCCCTTTGCCTCATCATAAAAACTCACAAACACCAGCAACTGAGCATTGTCAGTGGTGTCAGTGGACTCATCCACAGCTAAGGAAATGCACTGTGCATTTTTTATTCCCTCACAAAGCTGATTAATCAAATCACCAGCCAGTATTTATGTTCTTCTGGTTGCTGTGGAATCTGAGAGGGGGATTTGCTTGATTTGACCTGTTATTTCCTCTTTTTGTTTGCCTTCAAACATGGTCTCCATCACTTCAGTCATTCATTCTTTTATACTTCAGTTATTATCCAGTGGAATGTCCTTACCTACTGGCCTACTTAAATCAAAGTGGTTACTGTTTTTTGGCTGGGCAGTGTAGTTTTACACACCGTCTTATTTGACTTTCTCAGGACTTAAAACTGTTTTTTGGGGGCAGACCCCACAAAGAAAAAAAAAAATTTACACACGTAAGGTCATCATCTTAACAGTTTTGTATGCTCATCCGTGAGCAGAGCATCAAGTTGACATGTCTATTACAGCTGAATGCGGCGATTACCATTTTGTTCAGCAAAACGCCTCACAAACTGATTAAGTTCAACAGCTTTAGTGCGTTTTGATTCAATGCCGAGTACAGCCAAACTTGACAGTCTCTTCTCTGTCATTGTAGACCGCAAATACCTCATTCCTTCAGTACTTGGGTCCGAATGCTTCTCATTTTGCGCCGTACCGTTTAAATGAAATCGCCGGCAATCATATTTCCACGCTCGCGCCAGGGCCGGGGGAGGGGTTACAAGACGTGCGTCTTGTGCTGCATTCACTTGCACTCGGACATTAGAGACTTTCTCTCATAAATGTCCGATGAGCCCATAGCTGTGGGAACATGTTTCAAATGGGGGGTGCTGTGGGGATGACACCAGGGCCGGTTCTGACCAATTTGCTGCCCTATAGGCAAGATTTTAGCTGGCAATGAAAAACCTCTACAAAAGACCAATACACTACAAAAAGAGAAACGCATCGACATGGTGGACAGCTTATATAAAAAGGCTTCAAATGTATTTAGTAATGTATGAACATGTTTTAATTGGGGGGTGGACTTCACATCCTCTAGGGGGGTCCGGGGGTATGACCCCCGGGAAGATTTGTTTGAACATTTTAAAGTAAAATGCTTCAATCTGGTGCACTTTGAGCGCCCAATTACTAGAGACCTGATCTAGGGGGTACAACTCTAAAACACCCATATGAAAAAGATCGGTTTGCATTTTATTAATCAAATAAGTATGTGAACATAACCAATAACCTACCATAGCCAATAACAAATAAATGTAGGCTAACTTATTTTATTTATGTTGTTCATTCATATCTTATTTTACCTAGTTAACATTTATTTATTTATGCATATTTTTAAATCTCTCCAGTTTTAAACGATATTTTTGGTTTACTGTCCTATAGTATACATTGGAATGATTTCAAACCTGTTTTTATTTATCCTAATAATTATAAAGGTGTGCCTTGGAAATATTTGTTTACATAAATTGTGATCAAAACGTTTGAGACCCACTGAGATAACTTAGACTAAAGTGAACTATCTAAACCCTCAGAGTCCTTTACAGATGGAGCATCTTATTTCAGACAGTTTGAAACGCGAGGGTCGTGATTGGGTCGTGATTGGTCCGTGATCGGCCCGTGATCGGTTCGTGATGAAGAGCCGGCCCCCAGTCTGACTTGATACCGCCCCCGTGATAAATAAATTTAATTATTGTGAAGCCAGCTGCAATGGATCATTGATCCACCAGGGGGTGCAGTGGGGTTCCACACTGGAGCTCATGTGAAATCAACTTCGATACAGTAAACTGGATGTACAGTATGTCTGGTACTAATGTATAGCGGATCTTTGTTAAGATCCATATGTCACGGATAGGATCATAGTCTGTGCTAAATAAGACATGTAATCATTTACAAAACATCACCATGTTGTTATTTAACAAAATAATGTTGTTTAGTCGAAAAAAACGAACGAGACGAAATGCAGCCGGCTCTCCCGATTTTTAATCCTAATTTAATCATCATCTTCACCACGATCATTTATGTTTATGTTCGCCGAATTTACATGAAATCACTGACAAATATGAATATTCTGTATTCAACTTCATTAAAATAATCAGGATCCCGACGTGTAGTGGGTCGGATCACCGCTTCTTCCAAGACAATGACCCGAAACACAGCGCGGCTGCAGCTGCAATTGCGGCTGAGGGAATAAACTGGGTTAAAACTCCACCAGAATCTCCGGATTTGAATCCCATCGAGTTGGTCTGGCATCTATCAGCTATCATACTGAATAAATATTTACTGTGAATGTAAGCTGCAGTACATATGCCGAGCCTGTACGTAGCGCTGTAACTTCCTCCACAAAAGCAGCCTTCTGTTTATTCAACGTGGTGGGGGCTGTCACTACCCGATCTGTCCCCCTGCCCGATCTGTACTGCGCATGTGCGAGATGGTCCGCCATATTGGACAACTATATACGGCAACTCTACTAGGACACTTGACACAGTGGCTTTTGGCAAAGCAGAAAAAGAACCGAGAGAGATGAGTTTTTGTTATTACAACGTGACTTCACTATTATTTAACAACTCTTTTCATTGGGTTCTTTTATTTGGAGTTAAATACATTGTCAGAATAAGTGAGACATGGATTTAACTTCTGTTAGACAGCTATATGCCATACATTTTTGCATACATTCACAGTAAATATTTATTCAGTATGATAGCTGTCTAACAGAAGTTAAATCCATGTCTCACTTATTCTGACAATGTATTTAACCCCAAATAAAACAACCCAATAAAAAGAGTTGTTAAATAATAGTGAAGTCACGTTGTTGTAATAACAATAATCTCTCTCGGTTCTTTTTCTGCTTTGCCAAAAGCCACTGTGTCAAATGTCCTAGTAGAGTTGCCGTATGTAGTTGTCCAATATGGCGGACCATCTCGCACATGCGCAGTACAGATCGGGCAGGGGGACAGATCGGGTAGTGACAGCCCCCACCACGTTGAATAAACAGAAGGCTGCTTTTGTGGAGGAAGTTACAGCGCTACGTACAGGCTCGGCATATGTACTGCAGCTTTTTCCAGCGGTATCCATAAATCTCTTAATTTTGCCCTCAAAGTGCACCAGATTGATGCATTTAACTTCAATATAAAGAAAAACATCTTCTGTTGTAACAACAATAACATTATAAATAGTAACATAGCTGAACATGGTATTGCACATTTAGCTTTCAGTGTTACTGACCTGAGATGTTTTTATTACATGAATTAAGGTGACTGAGGCTTTTTAACATAGACTTTTCAGTGTCCCACATTTTGCACAGAACTGTCCCACATTAGGAAATGCAGATTGTCTGAGACAACTTGGCACTAAGAGTAGGCTACTGATATGTCTACCATTTCTTTTATGAGTGTAATATCTGCATTTTCTATTTTGGTTTGATTAGGACACATCCTGGGGATTGTGTTTACAAACATTGACCATACCGTTCACCATCCCCCACCCCCCTACTGTATGTTGATTTTTGACTTTGTTTGCCTACATGTAAATGGATGGCATTTAGTACCTACCCCCCTCTGAGTGAATACCTGTTGACTTCACATCTTGTCACAAACTTTTTGGAAGACAAGACTGACCCAAGATACCTGTACATAGTACATCGTTTGAATTGGAGAAGGGCAATGGTTATCGATGGTGCTTTTAAAGCCTATTGTATACTAACTGTGTGATTTATATTGCTTTTCAAATGCATATAGGCCACTATTTACACTGCTCTTCCCGTCAAGAATATGAATAGAACTTAGTTATATCGCTTCACATTGAGGGGAAGAGGCATTTTCCCATTGGTCCCAGTCCAGTTGGTTCTTTTCACCATTCTCCCATATGTTACAAATGGCATTATGAAAATATTAGCAGCATAGATCTCAGGGCGATGCTGTCCCTTAAAAAAGCTGTCCTGATAAAAATGTTCCTCTCGCTCTGAGGAAACCGCCCTGGTGGGTTCATCAGGTGTGGCCGCCGACCCTGGAGTGACCACTGGGACTGGAATGACCGGTGGCAATGGTGTTTTTATTTATTTATTCATTTATTTAACAGGGACAGTGCACATTAATGAACATTTCTGTAAATGTGCCAGAGTTAGCCAAGAGGCTATTTTTCATCTGTAGTTAGTTAGATTTTAAAAGTCAATCTAAAACACATTTCATTTTAAACAAGTAAATACAATACATTTAAAACATGCAACATACATTACTGGGATACTTAAATAAAACAATTTAAAATACAGAACATTAAAATAAAACAAATAAAACAAAACAAAAGAACATGTTAAAACATGTTAAAACACAGGCAGTGGGCTGTAAGGAGCAGAATATTGGGTCAGTGTTGGCAGAGCGTCTCCCCATCCCATTCAAATTCAAATTCTTGACTGAAAGAGCCTACAGTACATGTAAATGGATAGCATTGCCTATATGCATTTGAAAATAATTAGTACCCCCCTCTGAGTGACTATGTGTTGAGTTCACATCTTGACTTTACTTCCTGATTTTTGGAAGACAAGACTGACCCAAGATACCTGTACATAGTGGAAAGTGAAATTGACATTGTCAAATTTAATAAAAATACAAAATAATGTTCACATTTGGGAACCGATTGGAAACATAGGACTCAATCTTTTGCTTCACATTGAGGGGAAGAGGCATTTTCCCATTGGTCCCAGTCCAGTTGGTTCTTTTCACCATTCTCCCATATGTTACAAATGGCTGTCTAGCCCTGTTTGTTTTTTTGACTAAAAACTAAGTCTTAGTTTGGCCATAGTTTGGACACTCATTTTTAATCACACACGTCTCCCCATCCCATTCAAATTCTTGACTGAGCCTATATGCATTTGAAAAGAAATAGTAGCTACCCCCCTCTGAGTGAATACCTGTTGACTTCACATCTTGTACTGTGATCTGCATGCACTTATCAAAACATTTAATTAGGAGCAAAACACACACTTCAAGTCAGATCACCACCCTTAGCTATTTTAATTACCTCTCAAACAACCTAAACTAGTTATAAATGTTTATTTTTACTGTCGGCCGGGTCAGCTGCTGCATGAGACAGACACTGAAAAGTATTATCATCTGAAATTAATCATTATGTTATTAGTATTAAATACATATAAGTATTTTTACAGCTTGTATTTTTTTACCAAGTGTTTTTATTGCTCTTGGGGCATTAAAAACAAGATTTTAACTTTAGTTTTTTATATAATATCTGCATTTTCTCTTTTGAAAAACTAAGTCTTAGTTTGGCCATAGTTATTTAATATATAAAGACTATATATTATTGAATTACAAGATTAGATATACTTTATTTGATCTAAAATATGGATGTGTTCAAATGCTCTTCTAAACAAAACTGAAAGTCCATGAAAAGTTGTCTTCCTGTTTTTGTGAATGAAGCGCCATCTCCTGGTTAAATCCTGAAATTGAAAATCTGGCAACGCCCTCTTGGAAAATAGTGGGAGGGCTTAACATTCCCAGATACTGGTCTTTGGCAGGTCTTAGGCAGGTAGCTGGCAGGTAGCAGGCAGGAAGCTGTAAGCTGGAGTCTGAAATAAGCTGCTCCATCTGTATGCAACTATAATTTGCTCAGAGTCCAGAGACAGTTGTGGTTCGGTCCGGATCAAGAGGTCTCCCTGAAGTGGGGACTCTGTTTATTTCACACTTCCAGGAGAGAGTCCGGCAAAATCCCGTCTCTTTGCCGGCCTACAGGCCCCCAAAGGACGGCCCTCTTTTCCGGCCTACAGGCCCCCAAAGGACGGCCCAGAGACCTCCAAGAGGTCTCCCTGAAGTGGGGACTCTGTTTATTTCACACTTCCAGGAGAGAGTCTGGGAAAATCACCTCTCTTTGCCCGCTCACAGACCCCCAAAGGATGGACTAATGACCCCCAGCATGTCCCCATAACAGTGGCACCTCCATAACCTTGCACACCGTGAGTCCCCGGGCCCCCGCAGTTAAGCACTCCCCCACGGACTAAACCCAGGTATTCACACCCACCAGAACCTCGTGCCCCTGGTGACCCTAAAGGGGGGTGGATTTTGTGGTGCTTTTATGTCCGCCCATCAGCATCCAAATTCGGCCTTCTTATTGGCACCACCACCCCCCTTCTGGGCTGGAGGTTCAAACACTTTAACTTTTTTTCACCCTCCTCTGGCTTACATCTCCTCCGCCAACACTTGAGCGCTCATCACATGGTTCAGCACCAAGGAGAGTGCCTCCCCGGTACTGATGCAAAGTGGCACTTTATCTGCCCCTGGGAACCATCAAGGTTATTTTTTTTTTATTCGAACAAAAACAGTACACACAGCCACATAACATTAACTATTTACACGGTACACTATTACCATTACTACTACAATGTTTACACCAGGATTCAGGCACCTTCCCTGGCTTGTAAAGTGCAGTTATGCGCCCTGAAGGTATTGCACTATTTACAAAATGTATACCCAGGATTCAGGCACCTTCTCTGGCTTGTAAAGTGCAGTTATGTGCCCTGGAGGTATTCTACTATTTACAAAATGTATACCCAGGATTCAGGCACCTTCCCTGGCTTGTAAAGTGCAGTTATGCGCCCTGGAGGTATTGCACTATTTACAAAATGTATACCCAGGATTCAGGCACCTTCCCTGGCTTGTAAAGTGCAGTTATGCGCCCTGGAGGTATTGTACTATTTACAAAATGTATACCCAGGATTATAATAATAATTATAACAATTTATTTGAACAAAAACTATATACACGGTATACATATTCACAATGTTTAGCGGGGTTCCGGGGACCATATTAGGGGTCTAATTCGTACGGTGCACCAGGGCAAACAGGTTGAGTCCACGGCCCCTGCCCCATCATCAGGAGTGTCAACCAGCCCCGGTCCCGACTTCATTGGCCTCTTTCCCTCCCGCTTCCGCTTCCGCTGCTGCTGCCGCTCCAATGACTCATCAGGTTGCTCGTGCTCTGAAGAAGAGGTATCGTTGGGGTCTTGTCTGCTGCTCTCAGCCCCGGAGCCCTCTTCGGAGGTCTCCCCATCTGACAGCGGTAGACATCCTTCTGATGCTGATGCAGCTGCTGCCGCAACCGATGACGCCCTGAACATGGAGCGGATTTTCAATGCCTCCTTTATTCCAGGCGCATTCGCGTACAACCGGTCCGCCGTGGTTACGTCGTGACACATAAACCTGGCGAGAATCGACCGGCTTTCTGGATCTTGGTGATGCTTGATATTGTCAGCCAGGGCAGTGCGCAGGATTGTGAAGGTGACGGCTGTTTCTAGCCCAGCATCAGCCCATGCCTTCTTCAAGTGAGCGTTCAGGTTCTTGGAGGCCCAAATCCCCGTTGTGAAAAGGAAGAATTCATTCTGAGGACCCAGCAATGCCTCTTTAATCCCCATCCACCGCATGACCCAGCTAAACTCCTCTACTGTAAGCGCCAGCTGTGCTTCGCCATATGTCTTGGCCGTCTTGTGTTCCTGCACATGGATGATGTAGCCCTCAGCAGTTCCCCTTTTGGCCGCCTCTAAGACCTCAGTGTTTTTCATGTTTGCGTACACGCCCGGACGGTGGCCATACAGGAGGCTCCAATGGAGGGTGAGATAGCCATAGAGAAGGTACTGGGTGGTTGAGGTTGGCTTGCCGGCCATCAGGTCGAGGAGCTCCGGGATGCGCTTCTCAGCGGCCGCCATGGCGGCGAGAAGATCCGCCTGGCTCAGCAGACGATCCAGTTTGTTCCTCTTCACCTTAAACTGGTGGAGAGTGACTGCCTTATTCAAGTGTTTCATGTTGGCTTTCACCTCTCTCATTATGTGGGTCATATCAGACTGGGTGAGCCTGCACCCCCGGGGCTTTGACTCAGACATGTACCCCATGAACTGGTTCACATTCTTCAGGAAGAACTCTGATGTTGTGACTGCCCGGCCCGACTTTGCAATATACTTGCTCCAGCCACGGATCATCTTCATGTTTCTTAGGAACAGCCAGTCTGACAGGCGGTTAACACCATGGGCCATGTATACTATGAAGTTCTTTATCCGGCTGACCTTCGACAGAACATTGTCTTTCTGTTTTACTGTCGGAGCGACACCCAAACAATGATCCCAGTATGTCTGAAGGTACGCCTCCATGCTTTTAGGCAACGTGATTTCACGCATGGTACTCCCCCGTCCATACCCAGTGGACCAGTAATTTGAGGGAGAGGGCAAGTCCTTAGCCAGCTTAGATGCACGGGTCTTCCGGCATACAGGGTTCTCGCTACCGGAGGCTACTGGGGACTGTGGAGGAAACTTCTGTTAATGTCATTTATCAAACTATAAAATCAAAACCAGCTTGCAGCTTAAAGATTTGCTTTAAGGCAATCACTAGTCAAAAGCATTTAAAACTTAGGATCATAAGAGATCCAGCTAAGGCATAACATTCACAGTGGTGATTTGATCAATCTGTAATCTGCAAAGTTGCAGTGTCCTCAATTTTAGGATTACTTTACGTTTACTTCATTACGCTTTAGCCAAGAGTAAGGCACTTAGTCTTAGTAAAATCAATACATTCATTTTAGTCAAGTACATTGTTCAAAATCTGAAAAGGAAAAGTTAGGCAAATATTCAAAGACTTTTGTAAAAACCTGGAAAGGAAAGATTAAACATTCTTAAAACTTTAATTCATACATTTGTAAATGCTACAACTGATCTGTACCAAATTAAATCTATCAATTATTCTTATTAGCCATACTTACCTGAACATCTACTTATGGTACTTGGAAAGGGTTATTCATTAGTTATCTAATGTTGAATATAGAATATCAATTTCTTTAAATTATACTTCTCTAATTTGAGGATCAAATATGCTACATAATTGTTATATGAATTATTATAAATATTTGTTTTGAGCCAAAACTGAAATTAATCCAGTACTTGAAACATCATTTTAGGTCTGTCTGTGCATGGGTAATACATTAAAGAGTAGTGTTGTTAAGCCTGATTGCTAGACAATTAAGGATATTAACATTATCTGTTATAATATTAGAAATACCTTATTATTCAATACCTTATAATCTGAAAATATTTATTTATTCATTTTGTTTAGTGTGAAAGTGTAATCTGATCTGACTAAATATATTTATCACCACTATTTAACACATGTCTGGTCATTGGAAATATAAAAAAAACAATCATTAATTGTACATCTTTAAACATCTGGTCATTCAATTCAAAGTTCATCTTTGTACGAGAGCTGGAAGAACATGTCCGTCAGTCTTCGTTCTCCTCCTCCCTTTATGACACCGAGTGTCTGGTGTGTAAAGGCATCCTGATACTGTAGATTAGCACTGAGGTGCTGATTGGCTCAAACTCTTCTTCATCAGAGCGCCATATTTCAACCCCCCAATTGCTCTGCTTTTGTGTGGCTCATTCAGTGAGCACTGTAGTTGATCCCCCAGTGAGACGGAGGCTCATCTGCCGGTATTCCTTCTGCTATCTGCTTGAGAGCAGTGCAACTGCGTATTCCTGATGCATCCAGGTGGGAGAGGTTAGGAAGACATCCAACTCCTCCAAGAAACATGGAACCTTGTATTATAGAAACCTCTGAAGCCCTCGCTCGTCCTGCAGGGTTGTCTGCTAGAGCCCACCGAGCAGAAAGATGAAGAGAAGAACCCCATCTTATCAGAAAGGTGAAGAGAAGCATCCCATCTCGAACGACCTCGTGCTTCCTTGCACGTGGCTGGGGGTGCTCTCTGCACCCGGAGAGTGTGACCCTCTCTCTCTGACCCTTGGCCTTGAGAGCTGTCCTAGTTATTGGGTTACCACTTGATAGGGATGTTTTCTGAGTGAAGACAACTCAAAGTAATGGATTAGCACATTGTCATTTAATTACAAAAATAGGATAGGCCCCTCAGAATTATTTGGGAGCCTTCCTGACACATGCACATTATCATTTTGAAGGTTTGTGTTAGTCATTGAACATGCAAGAATCATATACTCATCAGTCCATAGCAGAGACATGTTATTGTAAGTTAAAGGTGAGCTTGTCCCTGTGGATATAACCCCTTCTCAATAATTCTAAATGTATATTAATTCACCATTTACCTTTTGATAACATATTAGTTTATCAGAAATATTTTGTCTCTTCCATAAAACATAGGTTTGAGAAATAAATTACCCAATATAAAATAAATTACTCAATATAATTGACTCTTCCCTCCCTTTTCTTACATATGGTACATATGAAATAATAACTTAGGAGTCTATTTAAGCATGGTATAGTTTATAATCTATTAATCGAGAAGACTCAGTATCACCTGTGTGCAGCTTACAAAAACTATTGTGATAAACATATATTATGCAGGAAATTGATACATTTGTTGAAAAACAAAGCATATCTGATTTGGGAGGAAAAGTTTCATCCCTTTAACATCTGAGTTATTACTGATGGCAGCATGAATGATATTGGGTGTCTGAGGGTGTCATTACTGAGAAATGTCAAACAAAATCAAAACCTTACATTTGAAAACAGGTTTGCATTCCTCCATTTAAGGTGACGTTATCATTGGAAACAATAAAAGCTAATTGTTTTGATGTAGAATCTATAAATGTAATTGTTAGAGCAGAACAGAATGGTTGTATTGTAGCCTGAGTCTTGTGCAGCCTTTAGTTTTACCAGGTGGAAACATTGTCTATATAATGTGAATACATGTAGAACTAGACATTAAGAGACCCCTGACATTAGGCCTACTATTGAAACAATAGTAGGGGCTTTTACCAGCTCGCCAACTTACAGGCATCATAGCAGTATGAATAGCCTTAAAAACAACCCACTCTGCGGTAACGAGAGTCATGTATCTGAACCAAATGCCCTAAGTGAAGCCGTTAGTCTCATCTGACTGACCCACGGGTTGGTGCTGGTGTGACAGGGAGGCTTCCAAGTGTTCATAGCAGATGTCATGCTTTCAGTTCATGGCTCAGTGGGGGGGAGCAGACCCATGTGAGACAGTATCAACGGCTGTAATGTTCAGTTTGAGGAGTGTCATTCTCTCTGGGAGCAGGAAATGGTGTCCATTCAGACCAGACCATTAATGTCATGTAGAGCAGCCATAGCATCTCTGTGACTGCACTCAGCCGGACTGCAGCAGGGCAGAACTGGGTGACTTTTAGTGAAGCCGTCCAAGGCCATAGACAAAATGGAACCACGTACTAACAAAAGGGACACAAGGTCATCAATGTCTCTCTTTACCTTTAGCCTAATTGTAAAACAAATTAGTGGAATAAATGTGGAACCCTAATCCATCATCATGTGAAATTTAAATAATTACTTATGGGTTGAAGTCAAATTAACATTAACATTAGAACTAAAGTCAGTCAAAATTGGACTTGCACGGATCAGAATCTAATCAATACACCATTTTCCCAGCTCTGTAATGAAAAGGATATCAAGATTAGGTACATTACAGGAGTGATAAAACATCCAAACATGCACACTTATCTTATTCTAGTAGAGAGAGGACAGGTATAATGTTGTGAACAAAATGATCAAGTCAAAGTTATTTTTATTTATTTTATCTTATGTACCACATTTAATTTAATAATTAATCTTAAATTACTAATAACTTTAAAGAAGGCAACAATTTACAATGTGGATAAGGTGACTACTTATCCAAAGTGTGTGGGTGTGTGAACAGCTTGTCTGCCCAAGGTTAAAACATTTGGGACAGCAGTGAGAATGTTATGAGAAACAATTTGTTGCTTAGACTGAACTCGAAAGAAGCTGAGATTAGAACATTTTAAATAAATCAAAACACTTGCACCTTAATTAAATACATTTGACATTTAGCTTGAGCTGGGTTCAATACTTTCTTTATGGTATTTAAATTGGGCTCAAGTAGAACCTTTACATGGATTTGGCTTGCAACACAAAGTGATACCGATCTCTGTCTGTTATGATTTGAAAGTCTCATGATTTAAAGTGTAGGGCTGTGAAGGAGAGGCCCTTGGAAAACAACATCTACTTTTTTTTAACTGTAATTACTTATTGTAAAGAGATTGCAACATTATACTTTTTAAAGAATTGCTCAATTCATTTAACACATTTATTATGCACACTGTAATGAAAACGTCAACAAATATATTGATCCTGGCTTAACCAGCGACCTTTACTCTTTTGTTCATAAGCTCGGTTTCAGAAAACTTGTCAGTAGTTTAACAACTATTATAATTGTAGTAATGTCTATGGAGACAAATTGGTTGATACGAGAAATCATTTGAAGCAGTTTAATAAAGAATGTTAAACTATATTTAAAACTGTAATTAAACTTCAACTTATATTAATTATCTGAATCCAGTGGCCAGTTGGAACAGATAATCAATAAAGTTTCCATTTTGCAGCAACAGCGCAAAAGGTTTCAACAATTATTTGTATTATGTCTGAGTCAAGTTCTGTCTTATCAGCTTTGTTTCGGAATGTGTTCGATACATTACGTTTTTTTTCATTATTACCATACAATACATAGATTTAAGAATAAATGAAACCAATAATACAACATTGACCTAAAACAGCAGACAGATTTTGCCACCCTGACCTCCTCAAGCAGGTTGTTTACGACCAGCAGTGATGCCTCTCAGGGTCTCAGGGTGCAGGACGGGGTATATGGTTTATAAAAGGTCACAAACATATCTTAACATAACAGCAATACAATTTAAAATGTATTCTTAAAATAATATAATCTTATTTTCTTCTTACACCTACAGCGCACACCCTGAACAGTGTGCTCCTTGTTTACATGTTCCTCTGCACACTCAGATGCAGGACATAAAACACTCTTTTGCTATTTATTTTCATTTTGCAGCACATCTATACTACCAGAATTTTGCAAAACACTATATATTATTTATTTTTCTCAAGTCATTTACTTTTGGTGAGTTAACTAAAGCTTAGTTTACTTTACCCTGGCTATGGACTGATTCATTATTAGTTGTTACAAAACATGCACAAGACGGCGGTTAGTACAAGAAAAACCACACTGCAATTAGACGAACAAACATGAACTCATAATAAACACCAGCGTGACAGCAAAGTTCATCCAGCTCAATTTAGTCCGGATTAAAGAGGTTTCAGAGGGGGTAGGGAATTATCTCTCCCTCTATGGGGAACCCAGTGGGGCACCTTGACTCGCGCTCCCACCCTTGTATACAAGTCCTCGATCGGTGCCTGAAGACCGTCCAAGAGCAATAACTAGCTTATCCTCTTGCGACCCCACTACTCTGTTCTAGTGGTGCTATGCCCCCCCGATCTGGAGCGCATAGACCTTTTTCTCCGCTACCCTTTCTATCCAAAACTACACAGTTAACTGTAGTCCTACTCGACCAGCCTATTTTTTCATCATCCATCCATCATGTTCATCACAACGATGAAACACAGTTTTGTTCTACACTTGCATGCCACTGCCCACCCATGATCAATTAGCCTATCATTTTATGTATGCACCCCGGACCGGCACCAGTTCCTCCAGCAATGTAGGGAACTGTGGCGCATCAGGTAATGCACGCACCTCGCACTTGCCAGCACGTCGTAAACGGCCACAAGCCACGAGAGTGCTTTTAAACCGTCTCGTTTTTAATAGAGACGGCGGTGGTGTGAGTTAAAGCTATAGACAAAAGCTGTGACTTTCTCCCTCTGAGTTCACTTCACCAGCTCATGCAGATACGGGGAGGTATTTTACACACATCCCCCGGAGCCGCAGCTGGAGCCGTGTTTTTTTTAGAGGCGCTGGGGGTAATATCTCTGGCTGCTTGTGTTAACTGCTAGTGTTGGCCGCTGAAACCCCCGGAATCTCGGCGATTTGTTCATTACAAATCTCTATTTTGATTTCACACAGAAGTTCCACTTTACTGCTGCCCTCATTAAGGTCTTTTTAAACATCTCTGTGTATGCCTGCACGGCACATACGTCCCGAGCAGCACACACAGAGGGAACCAGCCAGGACAGAGTCCCTGGATGATCCCCTGGGGTTACTAGCCCCAAATGTTCATTAACCAAAACGAAACGCAGCCGCTTAGCTTCACAGATAATTTTAGGATACCGTCAATCACAGATTCTGGTAAGGCAATGTCCAAATGTAGATTTGAAATCACACTTACCAGTTCTGAAGATCTGTTGGTATCCTGCCGACAACGCCAATTTGTGGAGGAAACTTCAGTGTAGCAATGCATGGAGTCACCGACTCAGGAAGGAGACACGGTGAGAGTTGGAGCTTTGATGTCAAACACTGATGGGTTTATTCAGAGTATTCGGCCGGAGGATTCACATCACAAATCAAAGAGTCAGAGGTTCCGACTTCACGGTAGAGTTGCCACGTCAATTCTGAAGAGCCTCTCTCTATGTTAGACCTTTTAACTGGTTCACAGAGAATCAACATCTCTGAAGGAGTAGACTAAACAGCTGGGAACACTGAGCCACCTGCGTCCGACACTCATGGCCTCAAAGATTTCACATCTTAGAGTCCACAAACACCGATAAGGAAGTGCCTCAGCGTTCTCACAACAATTACCATTCGTGCCAGACAAGTTGACCGGTCACAAACTGGTGACAACAACACATATGGCACCAATGCCTTTCCTTAAAGGAGATAACAGACGTCAGAGTAGATCATAAAACGTCACAGAGCAAAAGGTTAGATATCTAGAAGAATTATTCCTTAACAGGGACTGCATGACAGTCTTCACCGGGCTCTTCACAGGGGTCTCGCTACCGGAGGCTACTGCAAACATGACAGTATTCACCGGGCTCTTCACAGGGGTCTCGCTACCGGAGGCTACTGCGAACATGGCAGTCTTCACCGGGCTCTTCACAGGGGTCTCGCTACCGGAGGCAACTGGGAATATGACAGTCTTCACCGGGCTCTTCACAGGGTTCTTGACCGGTCTCTTCCCACCGGAGGCTACTGCAAGCATGACAGTCTTCACCGGGCTCTTCACAGGGTTCTTGACCGGTCTCTTCCCACCGGAGGCTACTGCAAGCATGACAGTCTTCACCGGGCTCTTCACAGGGTTCTTGACCGGTCTCTTCCCACCGGAGGCTACTGCAAGCATGACAGTCTTCACTGGGCTCTTCACAGGGTTCTTGACCGGTCTCTTCCCACCGGAGGCTACTGCAAGCATGACAGTCTTCACCGGGCTCTTCACAGGGGTCCCGCTACCGGAGGTTACTGGGGACTGCATGACAGTCTTCACCGGGCTCTTCACAGGGGTCCCGCTACCGGAGGTTACTGGGGACTGCATGACAGTACCTCCGGCATAAACACAGTAGCCTCAGGCAGCAATACCCCTGTGAAGAGCCCGGTGAAGACTGTCATGCTTGCAGTAGCCTCCGGTAGCGAGACCCTTGTGAAGAGCCCGGTGAAGGCTGTCATGCAGTCTCCAGTAACCTCCGGTAGCGAGACCCCTGTGAAGAGCCCGGTGAAGACTGTCATGCTTGCAGTAGCCTCCGGTGGGAAGAGACCGGTCAAGAACCCTGTGAAGAGCCCGGTGAAGACTGTCATGCTTGCAGTAGCCTCCGGTGGGAAGAGACGGTCAAGAACCCTGTGAAGAGCCCGGTGAAGACTGTCATGTTCCCAGTTGCCTCCGGTAGCGAGACCCCTGTGAAGAGCCCGGTGAAGACTGTCATGCTTGCAGTAGCCTCCGGTGGGAAGAGCCCGGTCAAGACTGTCATGCAGTCCCCAATAGCCTCAGGCAGCAATACCCCTCTCAAGACCCCGGTGAAGACTGTCATGCAGTCCCCAGTAATCTCCGGTAGCGAGACCCCTGTGAAGAGCCCGGTGAAGAATGTCATGTTTGCAGTAGCCTCCGGTAGCGAGACCCCTGTGAAGAGCCCGGTGAAGACTGTCATGCAGTCCCCAGTAGCCTCCGGTAGCGAGAACCCTGTATGCCGGAAGACCCGTGCGTCTAAGCTGGCTAAGGACTTGCCCTCTCCCTCAAATTACTGGTCCACTGGGTATGCACGGGGGAATACCATGTGTGAAATCACGTTGCCTAGAAGCATGGAGGCGTACCTTCAGACTTACTGGGATCATAGTTTGGGTGTCGCTCCGACAGTAAAACAGAAAGACAATGTTCTGTCGAAGGTCAGCCGGATAAAGAACTTCATAGTATACATGGCCCATGGTGTTAACCGCCTGTCAGACTGGCTGTTCCTAAGAAACATGAAGATGATCCGTGGCTGGAGCAAGTATATTGCAAAGTCGGGCCGGGCAGTCACAACATCAGAGTTCTTCCTGAAGAATGTGAACCACTTCATGGGGTACATGTCTGAGTCAAAGCCCCGGGGGTGCAGGCTCACCCAGTCTGATATGACCCACATAATGAGAGAGGTGAAAGCCAACATGTTTAAGGTGAAGAGGAACAAACTGGATCGTCTGCCGAGCCAAGCGGAGCTTCTCGCCGCCATGGCGGCCGCTGAGAAGCGCATCCCGGAGCTCCTCGACCTGATGGCCGGCAAGCCGACCTCAACCACCCAGTACCTTCTCTATGGCTATCTCACCCTCCATTGGAGCCTCCTGTAAGGCCACCGTCCGGGCGTGTACGCAAACATGAAAAACACTGAGGTCTTAGAGGCGCCCAAAAGGGGAACTGCTGAGGGCTACATCATCCATGTGCAGGATCACAAGACGGCCAAGACATATGGCGAAGCACAGCTGGCGCTTACAGTAGAGGAGTTTAGCTGGGTCATGCGGTGGATGGGGATTAAAGAGGCATTGCTGGGTCCTCAGAATGAATTATTCCTTTTCACAAGGGGGATTTGGGCCTCCAAGAACCTGAACGCTCACTTGAAGAGGGCATGGGCTGATGCTGGGCTAGAAACAGCCGTCACCTTCACAATCCTGCACACTGCCCTGGCTGACAATATCAAGCATCACCAAGATCCAGAAAGCCGGTCGATTCTCGCCAGGTTTATGTGTCACGACGTAACCACGGCGGACCGGTTGTACGCGAATGCGCCTGGAATAAAGGAGGCATTGAAAATCCGCTCCATGTTCAGGGCGTCATCGGTTGCGGCAGCAGCTGCATCAGCATCAGAAGGATGTCTACCGCTGTCAGATGGGGAGACCTCCGAAGAGGGCTCCGGGGCTGAGAGCAGCAGACAAGACCCCAACGATACCTCTTCTTCAGAGCACGAGCAACCTGATGGGTCATTGGAGCGGCAGCAGCAGCGGAAGCGGAAGCGGGAGGGAAAGAGGCCAATGAAGTCGGGACCGGGGCCGGTTGACACTCCTGATGATGGGGCAGGGGCCGTGGACTCAACCTGTTTGTCCTGGTGCACCGTACGAATTAGACGCCTAATATGGTCCCCGGAACCCCGCTAAACATTGTGAATATGTATACCGTGTATATAGTTTTTGTTCAAATAAATTGTTATAATTATTATTATAATCCTGGGTATACATTTTGTAAATAGTACAATACCTCCAGGGCGCATAACTGCACTTTACAAGCCAGGGAAGGTGCCTGAATCCTGGGTATACATTTTGTAAATAGTACAATACTTCCAGGGCGCATAACTGCACTTTACAAGCCAGGGAAGGTGCCTGAATCCTGGGTATACATTTTGTAAATAGTGCAATACCTCCAGGGCGCATCTGGTGGGTGTGAATACCTGGGTTTAGTCCGTGGGGGAGTGCTTAACTGCGGGGGCCCGGGTACTCACGGTGTGCAAGGTTATGGAGGTGCCACTGTTATGGGGACATGCTGGGGGTCATTAGTCCGTCCTTTGGGGGTCTGTGAGCGGGCAAAGAGAGGTGATTTTCCCGGTCTCTGTCCTGGAGTTCTGAAATAAACAGAGTCCCCACTTCAGGGAGACCTCTTGGAGGTCTCTGGGCCGTCCTTTCGGGGCCTGTAGGCCGGCAAAGAGACGGGATTTTGCCAGACTCTGTCCTGGAAGTGTGAAATAAACAGAGTCCCCACTTCAGCGACACCTCTTGGAGGTCTCTGGGCCTCTTGTTTACCGGACCCAGGGGACCCCCCCCCGAGACCCCCGATGCGTCCCCCTATTTTAGAAACCAGAGTAAATGTGTTTAACTTACCACAGTACAGCCGGTGGCTGTATATGTTATGCGGAGAGGGATCTCGGGGCTAACTACTGGGTAGCAGCATGGCGGGCATTGCGCATCCCATTTTCCTTCAGAGTGCCACATTTTGTAAATAGCAGAATGCCTCCAGGGTGCATAACTGCACTTTACAAGCCAGGGAAGGTGCCTGAATCCTGGGTATACATTTTGTAAATTGTAGAATACCTCCAGGGCGCATAACTGCACTTTACAAGCCAGGGAAGGTGCCTGAATCCTGGGGTAAACATTGTTTAATTGTTTAAGTGTTTTTAAATGTATGGAACAGTGTTTTGTCTCTTTCAAAACTCTCCCGTCATTGGCCGGATACATGGGGACGATTTTATATTCACTATGACCGTTAATATTCCAGTGAGACGAAGTACGTCCGGTGACGGGAGTGATCCCATGTTAATTTTGTCCGAAAACCAATTCAAACTCTTGATGGGAAAAAAGGTGTAAATGGTTGGGCTATACTGTACTGTATACATACAAAGGCCATTCAAGCTAGACGTTCTTCTGGAAATGTTCACATCAGGCACCTTCAAGTTAAACAATAATACAGTAAACAATTAACACAGTAAATGATGTGGATTAAACCACATTTATTTCGTTAAAAATAAACTAAATATGATTTTGTTTGAATGATTAAATGTAGGGTGAATTGCCCTAATGTGGGAAATTTTTTGCATTTCAGACTTCGGGAATATATTGCAATATGAAGCCGATACAATAAATCAAAATCCAGTACCATTCTGAAATCCCCAGGATGTGTCCTAATCAAACCAAAAGAGAAAATGCAGATATTACACTCATAAAAGAAATGGTAGACATATCAGTACTCTTAGTGCCAAGTTGTCTCAGACAATCTGCATTTAATGTGGGACAGTTCTGTGCAAAATGTGGGACACTGAAAAGTCTATGTTAAAAAGCCTCAGTCACCTTAATTCATGTAATGAAAACATCTCAGTTCAGTAACACTCAAAGCTAAATGTGCATTACCATGTTCAGCTATGTTACTATTTATAATGTTATTGTTGTTACAACAGAAGATGTTTTTCTTTAAATTGAAGTTAAATGCATCAATCTGGTGCACTTTGAGGTCAAAATTAAGAGATTTATGGATACAGCTCTCAACACTCATATGAAACAGAACTGTTATAATGTGTGTTGGAAGGATTTATTAAATGACTATGCATATTTTATTTAAACTTGTTTAAAACATATCTAAATAAATATGTGTGTCCCGGGCCAAGGAGCGTATTGAGCAGGAAAAAATAAGAGATGGAATGATGGAGCAACTGCGCTGTCATATGTGTGGGCTGGACCTGTATAGTTTAATTTATAGGAAAGGAGTGAACAGAGGGTAGAGTTGCACTAAAGAGACGCGTTACCATGGAAACCAAACAATGGTGTAGCTGTATTGAAGTCCGAGTGGAAACAGTAATATTTGGAGCGTTATGTTAGAATGAAACAGCCAGGTCGTGACTCACAAAAAAAAAGTGTTACTTCACTAACTGTAAGCTTGTCACTCAGAGTAACCTACAGTTAAATCAAATCAAATCAAATCAAAGTTTATTTATAAAGCATATTTATAATGCACATTTAAAAGCGATTTTTGGTCGGGCCAAAGTGCTGTACATGTAATAAATACTACAATCACATAAAGACACATTACTACAATCACAATAAAAGACAATAATCAAATTTGACCGGTCCTGTTTTAACTGCTATTACATTAACACAAAAACCATTAATCATCACCAAATTTCATTTAACACCCTTTCAAACTGTAAATATTGCATCAGACTACTGGTATACATGAAACACTGCGGTAAATATACAAAGAATAGACACTGAACATGTATTGCGTGTGCCAGGTGTGATTAATGTGGGGGGATGGGCACATAAGAGCGGGAAATGTGTCAAATTGTTCTGTGTGTGTGTGTTTGTGTGTGCCAGGTGTGATTCACATGGGGGGATGGGCACATAAGGGTGGGGAACACATCTAGAGTATGTGTGTGTGGGTGTTTGTGTGTGTTTTATCTGATCCGGATGCAGTGCCGATTCTAGAGTGTGTGGGGGCCCTAGGCAAACATTCACTGGGGGCCCTCGAACCAGCTTTTCATCACCACGCACAGCCGACAGCACCCCTGAAGGAAGGGGCAGATTTTTTTCTTTTCGGTTGTGTATTTTCAAATTCTAGCGTATTCGAGGTGGTTTCTCCATTCTTACCTACCCCACCTTTAATCTCACTATTAAAGTATCAAAAGTAAGGGGACTAATTTAGCAGGAAAATGGATTTCATATGTGTTATATTATAATACATGACATTATTGAATTGTCAATATTGTTGTAACAATTAGCATTTTACTTCAGTTACTTACTGCATATTGTAATCCACAGATGACACACACTGCTCCTCTTTGTGCAGTAAAGCATGTTCCCTTCCTACCTGCTCTCAGCCAGCTACACCCTATCAAGGTATGTGATGGTTCCCTCCCTTTTATATCTTCAGGTATGAACAACAACATGCTGGTACATGCAAAGGCTGCTTCCTCCTTCACTGCATTAAGTGAAGCAGAGCAGGAGGAGACTTGCTGTCTGTCAGATTACTTTACTCTACCAAAGATGTACGACTTGCTGTTGTTGCCCATATAAGCTGTGGACAGCCGGCAGTCAGGGCGCTGAATCGGTGTTAGACGCCACGCATCCCTTGTGCTCGCAAACTGTTTTCTGTTAATAACCTGGTTAACTCTTTGTTCTGGACATTGTGCGTGAAGTAATGTGTTTATTATAAGACTGGGCCAACAGTTTTACTTTGACCCTGCTCAGAGAGCTTTATGCTAATGTCACCGCAGTAAGTGCTGTTTTGGCTGTTTGGTCCTTAATTGTTTAACCACTAGATTCAGTGAGGTTTTGTGTGCTTAATATTAATCAAATATTACCCTAAGTAGTCCTCTTTTGCACCCATCTTGGCTCTGTGTTTAGTTGTTAATTGTATTATCTCTTCGATTTACACACGGCACGTCACACGTCTGTCCGTCCTGGGAGAGGGATCCCTCCTCTGTTGCTCTCCCTGAGGTTTCTCCCATTTTTCCCCTTTAAAGGGGACCTATCATGCAAAATGCACTTTTGTACGTCTTTTATACATGAATATGTGTCCCCGGTGTGTCAGGGAACTCACCAAGTGTCAGAAAACACAATTTCTCTCTTTTCCTCCATACCCAAATCTCTAAAAACAGGGCTGCAACGGATCTGATACAGACTGATCCAGATTTGAAATTGTTCTGACGTCAGAAACGAGGAGCTCCGCCTATATGGGCAACTCTCCACCTATCAGGAGGAGAGAGCCACAGCCATTGCCGTTCGAAAGCGCTGGAGACGCTGTAGTACATAGGCCAGGCCTGTAAGTGGTGCTGTTTGTCTGCCACAAAAGCAGCGAAGAAGACTTCTCACAGAATCAGCCCCTGCAAAAACAGGGCTAAAAAAGAGCAAATAGAGCGAAATGAAGCATGGCTAAAATGCATGATCTGTTTGGTATTTTGAAAAAGAAACTTCACAGACATGTATTATATAGGTATAGCCCTACAATATATTATTCAAATATAGCATGATAGGTCCCCTTTAAACTGTGGGTTTTTCTCTGGAAGTTTTTCCTTGTACGATGTGAGGGTCTAAGGACAGAGGGTGTCGTATTGTCATACTGATATTCTGTACAAACTGTGAAGTCCACTGAGACAAATGTAACATTTGTGATATTGGGCTATATAAATAAACATTGATTGATTGATTAATTAGAAGGTTCATTTGTTTGCATCCATTTACTTAGTGTTTTGTCATTGTGTCATTAAACCACTTGATTTTGTGTTGCTTCCCATTCCCCAATGAGTTGTGTCGTTGTTAGAGAGGTTCTTGGATGTGGATCCTAAAAGTGTATTGTGGGTATTGTTTGTGATGTCAGGCTGTATGCAGTTAGCCCTGAGCAGTTTGTGTGAGCAGCCACCAGAGGGCAGCATGGTGCAGGTTTGAACCAGCACCTGACAGGAGGCTGATGGGATGTTAAACCCAGCAAAGATAACAGCATGCAGCTCGCTCTGTAGTATGAAACAGATTGATACACATAAACAGAAAGAAATACAACATACAGTACAGGTTGATGTGTTGATGGAAATATACACAAAGGATGCACTCTGTTTAGTAGAGTGAAGTGATGTCTTGATTCATTTTGAGGTCCCTTTGAAGTAGTGTAGTAGTCTTGGGTCCAGGCTTGGATTTTCGTCATTTTAGGGGCAAGGCCATTTGGCCTTTGGTGTCAAACATTTTTTCAGGGCGCAAAGGCCACATGCCAGGGCACAAAGGCCATTGAGGGAAACATTTGGATTTGGAGCTTACAAATAAATAACTTCACTTTCTGATAAGAAAAACACACGAATGACATGGAAAACAAATCACTTTTTTAATATCAATAATGTCAAACATTATATCATCATAGAGGCTTATGCCTCCTTAGTATTACCGTATATAAAATGAAATACTCTACTTTGAATAATTAGTGTTTGGTATTTTTTCCATCTACTACTTCTCCCATTCACAAATCCAAAATCAAATCAAAAAATCTAAAATTCTATTAATATGTAACAAATATATTCCATTTCAGAGCAGAAGAAACAGCCTTCCAGGGTCAAACTCTGCACATACATCCAGAGGCACGGGAAGTTATTTTGAGTGGGGGTGCTGAGGTGCTGTCCGATGTGCTAATTACGCACTGGACAGCACGGCGGTGGCGGGGGTTGGCAAAACTACACACACACACACACAGTGGCATTACAATGGACTCCAGTGAACACTATTACGGGCACTATAGAGCACGCACAAGAGCGCGAGCGCACACACACACACACACACACTACAAAGATGTAAAATATTATTTTACCAACAATGTGGAATTTATAGCAGCAATAACCATAAAATAATCATTCAAATACCACAAACATGATATTGACCAATACAGATTATGCACGGCGGCAGCAGCAATAACCATAACACAATAACTCAAATATCACAAACATGATATTAACCAGTGTACAGATTATGCACGGCGGCAGCAAATAACCAAAAATGATTAATAATGCATGTTTTACCTATTTGAAGACCCCAAATGTGGACTTCTGTTCAGGGGTGTTGTCGATGAATCTTTTCATCAGTGGCTGGATGTCCATCCGATCAAGAATGTCACTGTGTACGTGCATTCCGAAGCCAGGTTTTGAGGCGGCGAAGGGTGGAGAAGGAACGCTCAGAGGAAGCAGCAGAGACAGGTAGACATAGACAAAGTTTGTTCAACTTTTCCACTTCTGTCAGGAGTTCCCTGGTTTGAGGATGCAGTGCTCCGATGAATCCTGCAACGTCTTGAGCTGTCTTGAGTCCTTTTGTCTTGGAGAGGTCACCCAGCAATGTGAGCTGTATATGTAGACGAGATTTATCGAACTGATCGGGCACCTGTGCAGCAGTGATCTCTCTCATGCCTGAGTATTCTCCGTTTGCGGCATTGATGACAGTTTGCTCTCTCAGGGCAGCGACTTGTAGGCCTTCTTGGTCGAATCGGCGATCCAGCTCGGTTGTCACAAGATCCAAGGCCTCATAGAACTCACGCCGCCACTGCTGCTCTCCTACATCAGTCACGACTCACGATGGCCTCTGTCTCCTCCGTATCTCTTAATCGGGCAGGGGTTCTGTTGGTTTGTGGAGGAAGGGGCATTTTCAGGTTGTTTCTTTCTGCACAAGCAGTCACTTTGGCAGTCATCTCCTGGATAAATCCATCTTCTCTCAGTCCATGCATCACTGTAGTAGCACACTCACACACTCCAGTGCCCCCTTCGCACTTGCCTTCTCACTTTGGAGAGCTCTGGCTACGGTCTCGCATGGTCCAAAAAGAGCCTCACAGCACAAAAGGCCAAAGTATGTTTTGACTTCTGTGGCTTGTTTGTATAGACCAGATACTTTTGCCCGAGTATCTGCCCTGACTGTCTTGTCTTGCTCAAGCATCTTCAGTGTCTGCAAAAGGGCTGTATATGAGGAGAGAACGCGTGAAATCGCCCTTGTGCGTACGGCCCACCGAGTCGGGCATAATGACAGCAAGTTGCAAACCGCCTCATCATCACCAAACATGGACTGGAACAGCATCTTGCGCTTTGATGACTCCCCGACCACCACTGAGACACTCCGTACAAAGTTTAATGTGTCTGCAACAACACGAACTTCCCTCGCCACTTCTTGTAATACCAGATCAAGTGCATGATTACTACAGTGCACGTATAGTGCAGATGGACACTGCTCTTTCAGTTTGGCTTGCACACCCGAGATGCGGCCTGACATATTCGCAGCACCATCGAAGCAAAATCCCCTGAGACGCTCCAGTGGCAAATTCAAGTGCAGAAAAACATCCTTTATGCAAGAAAAAAGTGTTTCTCCAGTTGAATCAGGTGCACTGTAAAATCCAAGGAAAGCATTCACTGCCTCAAGTTTTGAATCCACGTATTGCAAAGTAATGGAAAATTGCTCTGATGTACTTATATCAGTGGTCGCATCTGCAGTAAGACCATAGAAAGAATGCTCTCTCGCTTCGGACACGATTTCTCTTTGAACAGCATGGGCGAATATCTCCAGTATTTCATTTTGTACCGTGTCGGACATCCAGTTGTCTCTTCGCTGCAGTCACTACCGGCATTTTGGCAATGTAAATGTCCGCTCCATCATGAGTTTCCATAGGACCCCATCTCGATTGTTATGGCCTCTTAATGATAGTCCTAAGCTGCCGATGAATCTTACTGATCTGAATATTAGCTCTAGGACTGTTCTGGCCGTTGTTTGCTCTTTCTCAACAATCTCCGACAGTAGAGCATTAATGGGAGTGTTGAGCAGCGAAGAAAGCATTCTCTCCGATTCTGAGTGAATATCAGACAACTCGTGCTGGCTAAACTTTGTGGTTGCTTTACGCCAGTTACAAAAGCCTCCTACTGTAAATGAACTTGTCTTTCTGTCATTATGTCTTAAGCCCTTCTCCATGGCTTTGCAGCAGGTGAAGCAAAGAATGGTGTCTTTCTCCGTGACATAATGCACCCATTTCCACCGGGTAAACCAGCTTTTCTGAAATGACCGCTCGAAGTTCTCTGTCCCAATTTTCCTGGCAGTAAAACTTATGTCTGGTCGACACGGCTCATCAAACCCCAAAACGTTAGGTGTCGGGTCTAGCTTGTCAACTGCACCACCTGGTGTGTGGCCATGGCTAGCGTTAGCCACAGCTGAACTGCTAGCTCCAGTTTCCTCGGTGCTGCTGCTAGGAGGCTGGTGCTCATTGGTGGTTGTTGTGGTGGTAGACAAATGTCCTGCCCCTACATCTTCTAATTCAATATTTTTTGCAGATTTAGCGTTTTTAGAGAGATAAAATTCCGATATTCGTTTTTGCGCCATGTCAGTTACTGGTGTTGTGTGTCACGTTAAAAGTAGCCGACTAAAAACTAACAACAAACTTTTTTTCCACATCTTTATTATTTTTCTTCCCTGAGCCAAAATAATGTATTATATAGTTTTAAATCAGCATTTGAATAATAATATATAATATAAAATATAATCTCAGGCACAATGAAATGAAATAAATATATATAAAATAAAAAATAAAATACATTTGCAGTCAGGGGTGCTCCGCTCCATCAGCACCCCCCTTCCCGCGCCCCTGCATACATCATTCATCAGTGCACAGTGAAGCTCCAACATTCAAATGTATGAACAAGCAATACTTTGAAATGCTAAAGTGTGTGTGTGTGTGTGTGTGTGTGTGTGTGTGTGTGTGTGTGTGTGTGTGTGTGTGTGTGTGTGTGTGTGTGTGTGTGTGTGTGTGTGTGTGTGTGTGTGTGTGTGTGTGTGTCAGCCATCAGCTTATGTTTGACATCATATCTGCCATCCGCAGATCAGCAATAAAAGATGACATTAAGCGATGGCAGTAGCTGATCTAAATATGTTGTGATGGGCCATGTGAATTGCCCACATTGCCAACGTTCAGATCAGGGCTGGGAAATGTACTGATATTACTTAACCTGTTAAGCCCTGATATTTTTATTCAAAGTAATGATACATCTGTGAGTTGGATGTAGAAAAGTCAGAATCAATATAGATGTTTTTTATTTTAAAGAAAATTCAGATTTTACATAGTAAAAAACTGTAAATTATAGTGTTCGTCCAAAAATTCTTTTTTACTTATAGTGAAAACTACCCTTGGATGATGGTAAGGTAGACTAAAAGCTTTAGGAATCCAAAGTACAACACATAAGTACCCTGTATCAAGATTGATGCAAAACAAGTGACATTTGACCTTTTTAGAGAGATTTAGCCAAAACCACTCCACCTCTGAGGTGATTTGGGTGTAAATGTTTTTTTTTCTTCATATCTCTGGAACCCATTGGTCGATTTTGATGGTTGACACCTCTTTCTGACCGTTGGAGCCAATAGAATCGAAGGGGGAGTCCCCCCCACACACACGTTGTGAAACAAAAAGGTGGGGGCTTTGCTTATGTAATTTTGCATTAGAGTGGACCTATCTCTAGCTCTGACATCTAGAAACGGAAAAGCATGGATTATCCGTTTTATTGCTCATGGATTATCAGAAATCATTTCAAAGGGACACAGACACATTGGATTAACCTATGGATTAACTTCAGCAGCGTTTTTATCGTTTTAATGCCATTGAAGACCACTTTGGCGAGACCAAGGTCTGAATGTTAGCTACCTAGCGTCACCTGTCTGTTTTTGTTTATAACATCGCAATTTCGTATTTCAGTGATAATGAGGGTACCCATCGATTCTGTGTCACCTCACGATGTGTATCGATGTCATGGATGTGGAGAAAAGATAAATAATAAGGTTTTGTGAGTGATTTTCGGTGCAGCAATCTGTTAGCATTTTTCGCTCGTTGCTAATTCAGAGGCTCAGTGTTAGCATTGTGGGTTTTCTTTTGAAAAAAAATAAAAAGGATCAGTTAGATGAGTTTCTTCCCGTTACATGGATATAAAACATTCATAGTTTATTAAATGAACATGCCCTCAGACACTGTTTCCTGCAAGATGTTGCGGCAGTGCCCCGGTACCGGGGTCTCTCGGGCTTAACAGGTTAAAGATAAAAGGTTCAAAGATCAAATGGTTTTATCATCATATGCACAACAGTTGTAGTTTAGTTTTAGCCAGAATTTGAAGTGGGGATAAAAGTGCCAGTACGCCCTTATTCACGTATTAGCATGTGTATCAGTAAACAATTATTACAGTCCTTCTCAGTCTGCTCCAGGTTTAATTACACTGCCCTTCATTTGAAATACCAAAAATATATCTATAGCAGGGTTTCCGTTAGCCGGTAATTACTGGTTTTTAGCTGGTAAAATGTATTAAAAACCGGTAAATTCAAAATGTCCGGTAATAATTAGGGATGCTCCGATCGATTGGCCGCCGGTCATTATCGGCCGATATTCACTCTTAATAGTTTGATCGGTGTATATATATAAAGGCCGATCAGGAGAGCTGGATCTGATCGATATGGACATAAACGCGAGTGAAGTATAACCGGACGCAAGAGAGCGATCGGAGATCTGATCAGCTGCTGAGTCTGACGGAGATACGCAGCTCTGCATAATCACCTGAAGCCCCGCCCACTGTTTAGCGAGCTGCATGAGAAACTGACGGGCTGTCAGGAGAGAGAGAGAGAGGGAGAGAGGAAAAGAGAGGATCCGTTTTTCCCGTGTTATTATCCAAAGTTAATGTAAACTTTTGAATAATGTACTTCATCTACTACAAGTAGTTTGTTTGAATGTAACTATTATGTTGTTTGTGGAATCTGAATTTTTCGATCTGTTACGATTATAAACTGAAGCAATATAAAAATGACTCCCATTAACTGAGTTTTAAACATCAGCATATCCGGTCATAGTCCGGTAATTACCTGCTAACGGAAACTCTGCTACACAATTCTTATTATTATTATTGAAACATGACCGGTAAGTTTCAAATGTGTCCGGTAAAATAAATTCTGTCCAGACATTTGACCGGCGAGAAAAAATCACTCAGAGCTCACAGCTCCTTATATATGTTCAGAAACTAGACAAAAGTTAAACAAGTACACACCACAGACTGTCTGTGTCATGGCGAGTACAGTCGCTGCTTTATTTATGTCTGTATAGGCCGTTGTTGTGAGTGTGGACGGTCGGAGCATATATTGAGTTAGTTTAGCTAATCTCCATCTAGAAAACACGCAAAAAAAGGTTTTTCGTCTGCCGTCTGTCTGCAGACTTGCCAAAGCATTAATTCATGGTTTTTACTAACCGGTATCAGTATGTTGTTACTTCGGCATCATTTTGAAACGTGTATTACAATTAAATCACGGTCAAATATGTTCATCTTGTTGTAGTTGTAGCCTCCTTGCCAGCGATTCTCTCTCTAGTTTAGCAAACTCAGCCCGACTCAGCCCTGTTTGTTGGCCCCGATTTTTTTTTGTCGGGCCAGAAAAGAGGTGAAAAAGTACCCCCGGGCCGGAACTAGGCCTAGTGGAAGCGCAACCAAAAACGGGCCCGGCACGACACGGCACGCTTAAACAGCGCTCCGCGCCATGGTGGAAATACCCCATTAGAGGGCTGAGTAGAGTCCCGGCATCCTGTACGCAAATAAAAGTCACGATACGCCAACAAATAAAATGTGGAAGTGCCGGTACTGCGTAGCGGTGAATAGTGGCCCACACCGACCACTGGTTTTAGCAATAACAATCTAAGACCCAGGCTCCTCCAACAGTGCGACTTTGGAAAGAAGTGGAATAAAGCTGTGAAAGTGACACAATTGTTTACATAAATGGTTAACATCAATTATGCCAATCACAGCACTTCCCCTCTCAATAAATGAAAAGCTTGTTCTGTTTATTCATTATTTTATAAGATGAGTGATTCATGAATGGCATTTTATGTAAATTAAATATGTCTTATCATAAAAAGTAACATGTAATAATGGATTATGATGGACGACGAGAGTATAGTAATGTGTACAGCAGCTCAAGTAGCTTTTATAAAAGTTATCTTTGAATTTGTGCTTGATTAGAGTTAGTGTCAATTCGTGGAGTTTTTGTGTCTATTTGTTGAGTAAAAAGGTCTAATCAAAATGAGAGCATGGTTGGACATGATTACCAAATCATTGAAGTTAACTAACGAGCTGTTTTCGATTATTTTCAGTTCATTCGGAGCGATGACCTCTAAAGGCAGGGGGACGATGGAGGTGGCGGCGCTCGGACGGCCTTTCGGTCTTGGGATGTTGTACGACTGCCGCAACGACTCTCTCGTCCCTGGTGAGGAAAAAATATCACCTTTTTTAAATACAGAACAACAACATTTCTTTCATTCTTTTTGCCCCCACAAGGAAACACACAGATACAAAGTTATGAATCAGTTATTCCAGATGTCTGGTTGATAGCATGGATTTTACTTTTGTGATGTTGCAGAGTTGGTTGAAGCAGGTTTGGACTAGCTTGTTTATGTGAGGCCCAAGTTCAGATTCTGGTCAAAGATCACACCCAGGTTTCCTGAGTAGGGTTTGACGTTGGGGGGCCAGGGTTCTGATGCAGGATTTATGTCAGACACAAAGTTACCAGGAACACTAAGAAAGTCCTCTGTTTATATGAATTTAGATGAAGAAAGTTAAGTGACATCCATACAGGCAGTAATGGAGAGTACCAGTGTTGTAGTCAAGTCACCAATTCACAAGTCCAAGTCACTCTTGAGTCACCACTCTTCGAGTCCAAGTCCGAGTCACCTAGGCAGAGTCGTAGTCGAGTCCAAGTCCGAGTCACCCAAGGAGTGGTCGAGTCCGAGTCATCATTACCTGTTCGAGGCCGAGTCCAAGTCCGAGTCACCCAAGGAGTGGTCGAGTCCGAGTCATCATTACCTGTTCGAGGCCGAGTCCAAGTCCGAGTCACCCAAGGAGTGGTCGAGTCCGAGTCATCATTACCTGTTCGAGTCCGAGTCCAAGTCCGAGTCACCCAAGGAGTGGTCGAGTCCGAGTCATCATTACCTGTTCGAGGCCGAGTCCAAGTCACCCAAGAAGAGTTCAAGTCAGAGTCACAAGTCTTCATGTATTAATCTTCGCGGATATATGTGTTGAAATGTAGCTGCTCCTCTACATTGCTTTTATCTTGTCATGTTATACTAATGTGTCTATTGAACTGCTGTGAAGCGAGTTTGGCTACAATTCTTGTAATAGGTGCTATACAAATATATAAAGCTTATTACCAATATTAATATTATTATTATTATTATTGTAAATGACCTTTAATATGTCTAACTATATTTAAAACTCGATCCTTAGAGTAATGTGTTACGGAGCCTTCTCTTCAATCATTTTTCCACATAACGAGCATTTTGCGCTGCTCTTTCCCAATGTGGAAGCAGAATGTGTGAAAGCATACAGCACGATGTGGGGTGTGTCTCTAGACATCTTTAGACTGGAATAGCGGGGCCCAGTACGTGAACTCGCCTCGCAGGTGCACACGCCAGGATAGAGGACATCAGACTCCAGAGAAAACTTGCTCGAGTCCAAGTCGGAGCGTCAATGTACAAGTCGAGTCCGGGTCATCGAGGGGGGGGGGAATTCACGAGTCCAAGTCATCGTGCGCGAGAATTCACGAGTCCGAGTCGCGTCAATCAGTGCGCCACTCCAGTCCGACTCGAGTCCGAGTCCGGGACTCGAGTACTCCATCTCTGGAGAGTACTAATATTACCAATCACATTTAGTCTAACTGAAGGAGTAAATCTGCGTGTCGTTAGCGTAACAGTGGTGAGATTCAGGGAACTACACAGGAAGCACCACTGAGGGAATCCTCATCTTTGTTTCAGTATAGATAACAGACAGAGGCCTGACAGAAAGTAAGAAGTTGGCATTTAACAAAGGATTCTTTAAAAACATAGAGCAAGACAAGCAACAACTTGGCCCCAATTCTCTTCAAATATTTTAATAAACATCCATCAGTGCATGAGCCAAGTATCAGCTTTGGTGTCCTGATGGGGGGCATCCAGGTCTCATTTTAATTCAGCATGGAGACCAGCTATCTAGTATACTCCAGACGTTGATGAAAAGGGACCATCTTAATTTTTGACCACCTGTAGAAGCCCAGATCCAACTGTTTCCTGCTGCACAGGAAGGCATTTTACTTATATTTTGTTATATGACTTTCCCCTAAAGATAGTGTGTATTAAGCTTGGTTCTTTGTTCTTCTTTTTCAGGAATCACTTTGTGGGACCGTGAGAACCTTAAAAAACATACTGAAGAAAGACCACAGAGCTATAATGATTGTGATATGGTTGCATCTGAATCAATTGAGGACAAATCTTCAGCACTAAATGTTGAAGCATCGCTGAAGGCAAGTTTATTGGGTGGACTGGTAAAGGTTGAAGGATCAGCCATATACCTCAACGATAGTAAGACTTCCAAATATCATGCCAGAGTAACACTGAAGTACAAAACTACCACAAAGTTCCACGAACTGTCAATTAATCATCATGGAAGAGACAATGTGATACATCAGTATGTCTTTGATCAAAGAATAGCAACACATGTAGTCACAGGTATCCTTTATGGGGCTCAAGCCTTCTTTGTCTTTGACCGTGAGGTGTCTGTCAACGAGAACCATAGAGACATTCAAGGCAACTTGAAGGCGATGATCAAGAAAATTCCCTGCCTTTCAACAGAAGGTGAAGGATCGCTGAAAATGGAAGACGAGGACAAAGAAAATGTTGAGGAACTGTCCTGCAGATTCTTTGGAGACTTTGTTGTTCAGAAACCTCCTACATCCTTTCAGGAGGCAGTAGAGGTGTACCAAAGTCTGCCAAAGCTGCTGGGAGCCAACGGGGAAAACGCAGTACCAGTGAAGGTCTGGCTGTTGCCTCTGACATGTTTAGATTCTACTACCACTAAACCCTTCCGTCAGATAAGTATAGGATTAGTTGAAGAATGTCAGACTGTCCTGGAGGACTTCAGTGACCTGGACATGAGGTTCAATGATGCACTGAGAACCCAAACTGCACAGCAGTTCCCACAGATTGTAAAAAAACTCAAAACCTTTAAACAGAAGTGCTCTGAGTTCAAACTGGAATTCCAAAGAACCCTGGCAAAGAAACTGCCATCAATCCGAGGAGGAGGAGAAGAAGAAGCTGTGCTCGCAGAGATCCTGAGGGAGACATGTTTTTCTCCTTTCAACAGCAAGGACCTGAACGAGTGGATGGACTGTAAGGAGAGAGAAATATACACCGTGATGTCTCTGACCAACATGATGACAAACACCAAGATCATCTCATCTCAAACAGACCTGTACAAAGAAAGCTTCAAAGCAGAGGAGGCTGTGTGTTTTGTCTTCACCTCGCTGGGAAGTGATGAACCGTACCTCTCAACTTTATCAAACTACCTTCAACAAACACCCAAACCAGATGTGGCTCAAGATCCACATCCACCAGATCAATGGTACAACTCAAGAAAAGAAATGGAAGCAATGCGGCATAAAGCAAAGCTCTTCAGTGATTTTGCAGAGGCCAACAAGGATAACAAGAACATTACATTTCTGACAGTGGGTTTAGCAAACGAGACACAGAAAGGTGCCAGCATCCACCTTTATAAAGACGGCTTTCCTGTCAATGAGAACTTTGAGCCGCCTTCAAAGCCTGCAACAGTAACAGGAAGTGATATAAACCACAACAGTGTGACGCTGAACATTTCTCCACCCAGATTTGGAGCTGAGGACATCACCTCCTACTCTGTTGAGTACTGTGTCAGTGGAGAGGACGGCTGGAAACAAAAGACAGCATCCAAAGCTGAAGAAGTCACAGTGAGCGACCTGAGTCCTAACACAGAGTACATGTTCAGATGCAGGGCAGAGACACCAGTAGGTGCCGGGCCAGCCAATGAAGTCAGTGGATCCATTAAAACCTTACCCTGCAGCCCTCCTGGAAAACCCAACGTTGAATCTACCTCACGTGAGATATCAGTCAGCTTGGAGAAACCTGCTGAGCTCGGACAAGATGTCCACGTTTTGAGCTACATCGTAGAGTACGCCAAACCAGACCAACAGGTGAAAGAGGAAGATCTCCACTGGGAGCAAATGATGGCGGGAGCTGAGAAGGCGATCATTTCAGGACTTCAGCCAGAGACAGAATACGCTGTCAGGGTCAGGTGTGATTGTGGTGCAGCTGGAAGAAGCAAAGAAAGCATCGCTGTTAATGTCGGCACAAAAAAACCTGCACATCTTAAAGAATTCCTCAAAAGTCAAAGCAAAAGGATAAATTCTGAATCTCCCTCAGTTTACAAACTGCCTCTGACAGAAGTAGACATGGACGTTGATGGATGCCGGAGGTACAACTTTGGTGAAGAAAGCATGACACGAAATCGCACATTATGCTTCTCGGAGCAACTGGATCTGGAAAGTCCACTCTGATCAATGGACTCATCAACTACATAGTTGGTGTAGAGTGGAAGGACGATTTCAGATTCAAGTTAGTTGACGAGGATCAGTCGAGATCTCAAGCTGAGAGTCAGACCTCTGAAGTCACTGTGTACAAAATCAACCACCAAGAGGGCTTTAAAATCCCTTTCTCTCTGACCGTTGTTGATACTCCAGGTTTTGGAGATACAAGAGGAATAAAAAGAGACAAGGAGATCACAGAACAAATTCGTAATCTCTTCTCTTGCCAGAGTGGCGTCATTGAAATTGACGCTGTGTGTTTTGTAGTTCCAGCTTCTTTGGCTCGGCTCACACCAACACAGAAGTATGTGTTTGATTCTGTGCTCTCAATCTTTGGCAAAGATGTGGCAGAAAACATCCAGGTTCTGGTGACATTTCGCAGACGGCCAACGCCCACCAGTTCTAGAGGCGATCAAAGCTTCAGGCGTCCCATGTCCTAAAACAGAAGACGGGCTCCCAGTTCACTTCAAATTCAATAATTCTGCATTGTTTGCACAGAACCAGTCGTCTGCTGCTGCTGACTCGAGTGGAGAGGAGGAAAAAGGAAGCTTTGATCAGATGTTCTGGCAAATGGGGGCAGAAAGCATGAAGAGGTTCTTTGTCGCTTCTGATAAGCTAACAACTAAAAGCTTGACAATGACAAAGGAAGTCCTCAGAGAAAGAAATCAGCTCCAGATCTCAATTGAAAATGTGCAAAGGCAGGTTAAAGTAGGGTTAGCCAAGCTTGAGACGATTAAAGAGACAACTGAACAACTTAAACTGCATGAAGCAGAGAGCAGCAGAAATGAGAAATTTGAAATTGAAGTAGTCCTCATAAAGCCTTTTCAAGAAGATATATCTGGCACTGGAGACTTCATCACCAACTGTCAGGTGTGTAATGTCACCTGTCACTGGCCATGTGCATATGCCAATGATGGAGATAAAATGAAGTGTGTAGCAATGGGATCAGATGGAAACTGTACTCAGTGTAAAGGCAAATGTCATTGGAGTCAACATTTTAACCAAAAGTACAGATGGGAGTATAAGGAGGTTAAAGTAAAGCGAACAGTGCAGGAGCTGAAAGAAAAGTACCTGAAGGCCTCAGAGGCTAAGGGAACTGTTCAGGAAGTGATCGCCTGAATGAAGGTTCAATATCAGCGTCTTCAGACTGGAGTGGGGAATATAATGAAGAGGGCTGCTGAGTGTCTGAACAGACTAGGAGAGATCGCACTGAAGCCAAATCCTCTCTCCACTCCAGAGTACATTGACCTGCTTATTGAGGGAGAGGAATCTGAGGCCAAGTTAGGCTGGAAGGAACGAGTTGAGTACCTGATGGACATGAGAGGACAAGCAGAGCTCATGGGTAAAGTAGGCAGAGGAGAAGACCTGCTTCAAAGTCCTGAATCTCTAACAAAGGGAGAAAGAGGAACAAAATCAACATCAGTGCAGACTATGAAAAAGAGAAGAGCTGAAAAAGGCCCAGAAGAGACAAAGTATGTGAATGAAAAAAGGTATAAGGAAGGATTTTGAGTGATACTGATCAGGCCGAGGGGAGGAGGAAGCCAGAGGAACAGAGGAGTTAAGTCAGGATATTTTTTGTATTCGAACCGCATTTGTGATTTGCTGCTGATTTTTGTTGCTGTGTTGTAAGGCCAAAGTAATCTTATTCAGACCAAGTTAATTCTGCTCTTTATGTTATTTTCTTTGAGATTTGTAACTTGATGTGAATTTTGTTCATGATTTATTGTATTGTTGAGTGTCCTGAAATGATACGGTGGCTCCTGCTGGATGATACAATAAAACAATACATTTTTCAAAGTCAACTTTATTGTCAATCTCAGAATATGTTTGTAGACACAGAAGGATCGAAATACTGTTTCCCACAGTCCAGAGGTATAAAATAACACATTAAAATACAAAAACACTCAATAATTACAAAAAAACACAAAATAACCGTTTACTTCAAGTAAGCAGGATATATATAAAAAAAGATGATGTGCAAAAATTTCCATAGCAGCGTAAAAGTGACTGGTAAATCAGAATAATGGAAAGTTTATTTGAATCAGAACAACAGATATGAGAATAAGGAGATTAAAGAAGATCTATCAACAGCTGAAAGGAAAAAGTATAACTGTAAAATCTTGTATTTTTCAGATAAAGTTTGAATTTATTTCCATTGTAATCGGTTTACCCTGTTGTTTTAACCGGGTTATCAGCTTCCTGCTTATTTTAACATTTTTTTTAACTATTAGTTTTATAATCTTTGAGTTTTAAAAACATTATACCTGATACTGATGTGTATTGATTAACATTTACTGACAGATGGAGAAATGACGTGGTACCGAAGGTTTCTGTACGGACATTCCCAAATCAAAAGCCCTGGGTAAACGGTGAGGTGCGCGGCAAACTGAAAGCGCGCACTCTCGCGCACACAGCGGGAGATTTGGAGGAGTACAGGAAGTCTAGGTATGATCTCCGGAGAGCAATAAAAAATGCAAAGAGACAGTACAAAGAGAAGGTGGAATCTGACTTCAAAGGCTGTAACACTAGGAATATGTGGGCGGGACTAAGGACAATGACTGACTACAAAGGAGCAGCGGGGGGTGCTGCGGGAGTGTCTGCGTGCGCATCTCTCCCAGATGAGCTAAACAGTTTTTTTGCACGCTTTGAGAGCAGCCAGGCTGTGGAGGTACAGAGGGACCAGGAGCTACACTGCCCTTTTGTTTTAAATAGGGCAGATGTGTGTAAATCCTTTAAAAGGGTTAACCCACACAAGGCTCCTGGACCTGATGGCATCCCTGGCCGTGTTCTCAGGGTGTGTGCAGTTCAGCTGGCAGAGGTGTTCACAGACATCTTCAACAGGTCCCTGCTGCAGTCTGTAGTCCCCACATGTCTTAAACACTCCACCATCATTCCTGTCCCCAAAAAGACAATCATCACCTGCCCCAACGACTACCGCCCAGTAGCACTCACCTCCATCATAATGAAGTGCTTTGAGCGGTTAGTCAAATTATTCATCACCTCCTCCCTCCCTGAATCTCTGGACCCCCTGCAGTTTGCCTACAGAGCAAACAGGTCCACAGACGACGCCATAGCCCTCACCCTCCACACTGCCCTCTCACACCTGGACCCGAAGAACAGGAACACATATGTGAGAATGCTGTTCATTGACTACAGTTCAGCATTCAACACCATTGTGCCCTCCAAGCTGGCCATCAAGCTCAGAGACCTCGGGCTCAACAGCGCCCTCTGCGACTGGATCCTGAACTTCCTGACGGGCAGACCCCAGGCAGTGCGGGTGGGAAACATCACATCCTCCACCCTGATTCTTAACACCGGTGCCCCTCAAGGCTGCGTGCTCAGCCCTCTCCTCTACTCCCTGTTCACCCACGACTGCGTGGCCACACACAGCTCCAACACCATCGTGAAGTTTGCTGATGACACGACCGTCATCGGCCAGATCACAGACGATGACGAGACGGCATACAGAGAGGAGGTCGAAAACCTGACATCTTGGTGCCAGGAGAACAACCTCCATCTCAACATCAGCAAAACAAAGGAGCTGATTGTGGATTACAGGAAGCAGCAGGGAGAGGGACACGCCCCCATCGCCATCAATGGGACTACGGTGGAGAGAGTCAAAAGCTTCAGGTTCCTTGGGGTCCACATCACTGAGGACCTGACATGGTCTCTTCACACCACCACCATCACCAAGAAAGCTCGACAGCGGCTCTTCTTCCTCCGCAGGCTGAGGAGGTTCAAAATGGATTCCAGGATACTCTGCAACTTCTACAGGTGCACGATAGAGAGTATCCTCACTGGCAGCATGACGGCCTGGTACGGCAGCTGCACCGACCTCGATCGTAAGGCTTTACAGAGGGTGGTGAAAACTGCACAGCACATCACCAGGACGGAGCTGCCATCCATGGAGGACCTTTACTCCCAGCGGCTCAGGAAGAAATCACTACGGATTATCAAAGACCCCCATCACCCCCAGCCACAAACTGTTCTTTCTGTTGCCGTCTGGCAGACGTTACCGCAGCATCCGGGCAAGGACAAGAAGATTCGGAGACAGTTTCTTCCCGCGGGCAGTGAGACTGTTAAACAATTGAACTGTTGAAACAACATCAAACATTCAACTGCTACTCAGTAGTATGTATCTAATACCTAATATATATATATCATTCCAATAACTTGTATATAGACTCATACTGCACTATTCCACATCATAACTTTATTTCATTTTTATAACTATTACTATTTTTGTATTGCTCTTGCTCTTATTGTTATTATGTTATGTTATTATGTTGCATTGTTGGAGAAGCCTGTGACATAAGATTTTCAACTGCATAATTACTCTGTAGCTATGTCAGATTGACAATAAAGAACCTTGAACCTTGAACCTTGAATCATTAATTAACAATAAATACATTTTGTTACGCGTCAAATGTTGTCCGACCTTTAACTTCTCGCTGCAAAGTAACTTTTACTCCATTTACTTAAGAACTGAAGTTCAGTTTAGAGGTATTTTACTTTAAAGTCATACTTTATAACATTTTAGAAGAAACTATTTCATATTTTACTGCAGTCCGTCAGTGGGGTCCGTTCACACAGGCCAACATTGTGGAACAACTCTCTCACACCTCTTAAGAAATGATAAACTTGTCTCAATATAGTCTAGTTCACAACAAACTTAAACCATGACCTGAGTAATAAACATTTACTTCATGTATACATTTATGTTATTAGTACACTTATGTTCAGGAGCAGCGCTTCACCTCCAGCTGACCTCTAGTCCCCCAACCAGAGGTCGCGTCAACCGAATATATTCCGTCAATGACGGATTTTTTTTAACAATGACGGAAAAATCTGAAAGCAGTCCGTCATTTTGACAGAGTAGAACAAACTCGGAACAGAGCCAAAGTTTCCCCGCAGCGAGGCTCCGGTGTTATGCCGTGTTATGCATGCCCTCCAACAAGGAAATGATACCGTTTCCAAACCTAACTTTGCCGTACAAATCATTGAAATGTCTTTGAGTTTTGGCTTTACGCTGTGCGCACTCCCGCGAGGTGCAGTGGGCATGCATAACACGGCGCTAACAGTTCACGAGCGTGCTCTTCCCCCCTCATCAGAGTTGTGTAAAGGCCGACGGGTAATATTGGATTTTGACGGAAATGTTACGATCCTCTCCGTCAAAATGACGGACAGCGAAAAAGTCTAGCGCAACCTCTGCCCCCAACCCACCCTCACTTTCCTATTCATTCATCTGTTACGTCCCCACTAGGGGAAGAGGAAAGCAACATACACCAGTTGGAATTGGTAATAATTATAAAGAGTTTATTTAAATAGCAGTTTAACAAAAGGAGCCTGGAACAAACAAAAGTGGCCAAAAGGGCTTAAGTTTAAATGGGTAACCAACAAAGGGAGGACTCTAATAAGGGAGCCTACTTAAATACAAATAAATATGCACTAATCATACAACTAACAAAAAGGAGACTGTTCTGACACCATAGTGTATTGGCACCCCCTAGTGGCAAAAGTCGGTACTGTAGCTTTAAGGCACCAAATAGCGCGACTCTCCTTCTTGTGTTTTAGTTTACATAGCAAAGCCATGCAGAGCACATCGTAGCTCAGTTCTATGCCACAGATCATTTTGTTGTAATCCTTGGAGTAGATCTGTCTGTAAGTATACAAACTTACCTGTGTGCCAAGTTATGTGTTTCAAAAATGTGGTTTAGTTGATTGTGTGGTTTCAATGTTTAAGATAAGCTAAGCTAACTAGCTGCTAAGCTAACGGACATAGCTCATACTTAGCATAGGCTGTTGATTATACTGCACTCTGTTTGCATTGTGTTGCAGTATTATTTCAATTGTGTAACTTGTGTTGTATTTTTCTGTTTATTCTTGCAGTTTTACAATTTCAAGCCTCAGTAAATGGTCAAATCAACAACTGTCTTCTGAGTCTTTGTTCGCTATCTGCTAAACTATGCAGTGCGATGCATACGCAAGGGCATAATAGAGACTGTATGCAAACACAGCTATACTATGAGACAACAGTCAACATAATACTATCCTAATCTAACACATCTAATCACATCAATACTACACTAATTACGGACCACACGAGTTAACCACTGTTAACCTGTTAAGCCCGAGAGACCCCGGTACCGGGGCACTGCCGCAACATCTTGCAGGAAACAGTGTCTGAGGGCATGTTCTTTTAATAAACTATGAATGTGTTATATCCATGTAACGGGAAGAAAGTCATCTAACTGATCTTTTTTTTTTTTTTTTCAAAATAAAACCCACAATGCTAACACTGAGCCTCTGAATTAGCAACGAGCGAAAAATGCTAACAGATTACTGCACCGAAAATCACTCACAAAACCTTATTATTTATCTTTTCTTCACATCCATGACATCGTTTCACATCGTGAGGTGACACAGAATCGAAGGGTACCCTCATTATCACTGAATTATATGAAATCGCAACGTTATAAACAAAAACAGACATCAAAACAGGTGGCGCTAGGTAGCTAAAAATGCTAACATGCTTACCTTGGCTCTGTAGTCTCTCCAAAGTGGTCTTCAATGGCAGTAAAACGATAAAAACGCTGCTGAAGTTAATCCATAGGTTAATCCAATGTGTCTGTGTCCCTTTGAAATGATTTCTGATAATCCATGAGCAATGAGACTGATAATCCATGTTTTTCCGTTTCTAGATGTCAGAGCTAGAGTGTAGCTTCACTCTAATGCAAAATTACATGTGCAAAGCCCCAACCTTTTTGTTTCACAATGAGTGTGTGTGGGGGACTCCCCCTTCGATTCTATTGGCTCTAACGGTCAGAAAGAGGTGTCAACCATCAAAATCGACCAAGGGGGGCCAGAGATATGGAAAGAAAAACATTTACACCCAAATCACCTCAGAGGTGGAGTGTTTTTGGCTAAACCTCTCTAAAAAGGTCAAATTTCACTTGTTTTGCATCAATCTTGATACAAGGTACTTATTATATGTTGTACTTTGGATTCCTAAAGCTTTTAGTCTACCTTACCATCATCCAAGGGTAGTTTTCACTATAAGTAAAAAAGAATTTTTGGACGGACACTATCATTTACAGTTTTTTACTATGTAAAATCTGAATTTTCTTTAAAATAAAAAACATCTATATTGATTCTGACTTTTCTACATCCAACTCACAGGTTTATCATTACTTTGAGAAAAAAGATTATTAATTTAACCCTTTTAGAAGGGAAGATATGGTCATTTGTTCTGGGAATGTCATTTTCGAGCCTGAGACCTGAAAAACAGGCTCAGGGCTTAACAGGTTAACAGAATTTATCACAACCGAAGAGCACGTAGCGAGAGGCGTCTGTTCACATAACAGAGCCTCCCGGCTGATCGCTGTCCACAGGCTTTGTAGTCGTCTCCGGAAGGTGTGCGCCGGATGTGCGCGGGGATTGGAGCGCGTCGGGCCCGGCGTGCTCCAATCACAATCTTCGGGGGCGGACCAGGGGAAGGGTAGCCAATGACATCAGGGCAACCACATTTACATAAAACACATTCAAAACAGAGACATCCATTCCCCTTCCTACCTCGTCAATTCCCTCATCCCCTCATCCCTTCATCCTTACATCCCTTCATCCCCACATCCCTTCATCCCTCCATTCCTTCATCCCTCCATCCCTCCATTCCTTCATCCCTCCATCCCTTCATCCTTAGATCCCTTCATACTTAGATCCCTTCATCCCTCCATCCCTTCATCCCTCCATCCCTTCATCTTTACATCCCTTCATCCCTTCATCCCTTCACCCCTTCATCCTTAGATCCGCTCTAACCTTTATCCCACACTTAATGTATCCCCCCATTCCCTTCCTCCCTACATCCCATTGACCCTTCATTACCCTAAAGTGTAATGTTGGGTTATTTTATTCCAATAAAAGAAGTCCTCGACGTGTAGCAGAAGGAGTAGCTTTCTTTTAATCAATACAGGTTTGTACCTGCTTTTATTGCTACCAAATAAAACTGCAAATACAGAAATATAATGTATGGTAGTTAAAAGTATTGAATGTGTGACACATTGTTCTTGTTACTGTCCCTAATATACAGCCGTTAATGTTAGCTTCACTCAACATACGTTAGCTAACGTTAGCTTTAGAACATTGTACTGCACACAGAGCCCAGGCTGTTTAACGTGATGCTCTTATCTTTGTGTTAATATTTGAGGTTGTGGTGGTGATGGAGGGCTTTGTCACAGAGACATCTGAATGGCAGCCGTTATGCAGCGTTGTGCACCGCCCAAAGTTCAACTTGTTACCATTTTAACCTTGTTTACCCCTGACCTTTCGACAGGCAACCAATCAGAAGACAGCTCTGTTAAGCGGAGGAAGCTAGCAGGGAAGGTAACCATAGACTTAACTAGCTGTTTTCAACTCAAAGCGTCCTACCTCACGGTGAGCAAAGAGCAAATCTTGTGTCACTTGAATTCAGCTTTATAGTTCGGGGTATGGTCGGCCAGGGTTTGATATTAGCACGTAACTGACATAAGTGGGTTGAACAGATGAGTCAGGTTATGATGGTTGTAGCCGTAAATGTTAACTTCTACCCCAAAGAACCTGTGGTCAGCAGATACTAAGAACCCCTCACATTTATTAAAAGATAAATTCAGACTTGTTTACTGACTTTCCTGCTCTGCTAACTTTAGCTGTAGATTGTATTGACAGTGGTTGCATATTCTTCATACCAAGACACAACCATGCACGTCACAGGTGTGATCCGGTCCGTCTTCTTTTTGTGTTCAGTACTTTAATGCCTCGACTTCAGATAAAGGTGAACAGTTTATCAGAGACAGCATTTCTCTATTTCTCCCAATTCTCACTCTTTCTCTCTGTTTCTCTCTGAAGGAGAATCAACGATCTCAGGTTTTTCTCAACAAACAGCAGAATCTCTGGTGAGTTTCCTACAAATCTCAAACACACTGAATACTTCTGTTAGAACCACAATCTGATTTAAAGAAATCTCAAGGTAGGACTACTCTTTAACCTCTTAAGCCCTGAGCCTGTTTTTCAGGCATAATATTTTTTCTCAAAGTAATAATAAACCTGTGAGTTGGATGTAGAAAAGTCAGAATCAATATAGATGTTTTTTATTTTAAAGAAAATTCAGATTTTACATAGTAAAAAACTGTAAATGATAGTGTCCGTCCAAAAATTCTTTTTTACTTATAGTGAAAACCACCCTTGGATGATGGGTTAGTAGACTAAAAGCTTTAGGAATCCAAAGTACAACATATAATAAGTACCCTGTATCAAGATTGATGCAAAACAAGTGACATTTGACCTTTTTAGAGAGATTTAGCAAAAAGAAACCACTTCTGGGGTCATTTGGGTGAAATGTTTTTTTTTCCATATCTCTGGCCCCCCTTTGTCGATTTTGATGGTTGACACCTCTTTCTGACCGTTAGAGCCAATAGAATCGAAGGGGGAGTCCCCCACACACACTCATTGTGAAGAGAAAAGGTGGGGGCTTTGCGCATGTAATTTTCCATCAGAGTGAACCTATCTTTAGCTCTGACATCTGGAAACGGAAAAGCAGTTTTATTGCTTATGGATTATCAGAAATCATTTCAAAGGGACACAGACACATTGGATTAACCTATGGATTAACTTCAGCAGCGTTTTTATCGTTTTAATGCCATTGAAGACCACTTTGGAGAAACTACAGAGCCAAGGTAAACATTTTAGCATTTTTAGCTACCAAGCGTCACCTGTTTTGATGTCCGTTTTTGCTTATAACGTCGCAAATACGTATAATTCAGTGTTAAAGTCGGTGTCAATCGATTCTGTGTCACCTCACGATGTGAAACGATGTGTTGGATGTGGTGAAAAGATAAATAATAAGGTTTTGTGAGTGATCTTCGGTGCAGTAAGGTGTTAGCATTTTTCGCTCGTTGCTAATTCAGAGGCTCAGTGTTAGCATTGTGGGTTTTCTTTTGAAAAAAAAAAAAAAAAAGATCAGTTTGATGAGTTTCTTCCCGTTACATGGATATAAAACATTCATAGTTTTATTAAATGAACATGCCCTCAGACACTGTTTCCTGCAAGATGTTGCGGCAGTGCCCCGGTACCGGGGTCTCTCGGGTTAACAGGTTAAGGAAAACCAGAACTGGGATCTCTTCTAATGTCACATTTAGTGCACTGACTTTCTTCTCTTTTTTACAATTATTTACGATATTTCATTCATAACAAAAATAGACAAAAACCCATTGACTTCACGACGAGGCAACAGGAAGTGTTGAATGCTGACTCCCTTCCTGCAGCTCTCTTTTGCCATGTAAGGTATTAAGGAAGACTAACACACCTTGTTCTGATACATGAATAAAGGATCATTTACTTAAACTGTGATCTTGAAGTTTGTACTTTGTATTTTTATATTGCTCTTATCTTATCTCTTGTGCTTTAATACCACCTCTTCAAATCAGTCAAAGTCAACGTTAATGTCAATCTTACTCAGTTTGTGTTTACAGACAGAGAGATCAAAATGACGTTTCCAACAATCCCGAAAGTAAAATGATACAGTATACAGATATGTATACAAATATTTATAAGATATGTATATCCTATACACAGACACTTTTACTCATATGCACACATTAAGATAACAAAAAAAACACAACAATCAATATATACAAAATAACAGTCACTTCAATATCAACACTTTGGTGCAAGATTGTCCATAAAATGTGCATTTATTGCAGATTGTCCATAGCAGCGTAAAAAAAGTGTCTTGTGCTGGATTTGAGTGTCAAATCAAATATCAAAGATATCTCAAACATACTGAATACTTCTCTTAGAACCACAATCTGATTTAAAGAAATCTCAAAGTAGGACTACTCTTTAACCTGTTAAGCACCAAGCCTGTTTTTCATGTTTCAGGCTCGAAAATGACATGCCCAAAACAAATGACTACAACTTAACTTCTAAAAGGGTTATATGAATAATTTCTCTTATCAAAGCAAGGTTACATCTGTGAGTTGGATGTAGAAGTGTCAGAATCAATATAAATGTTTTTTATTTTAAAGAAAATTCAGATTTTACATAGTAAAAAACTGTAAATTATAGTGTCCGTCCAAAAACTATTTTGTACAGATAGTGAAAACTACCCTTGGATGATGGGTTAGTAGACTAAAAGCTTTAGGAATCCAAAGTACAACATATAATAAGTACCCTGTATCAAGATTGATGCAAAACAAGTGACATTTGACCTTTTTAGAGAGGTTTAGCCAAAACCACCCCACCTCTGAGGTGATTTGGGTGAAAATGGGTTTTTTTCCATATCTCTGGCCCCCCTTGCTCGATTTTGATGGTTGACACCTCTTTCTGACCGTTAGAGCCAATAGAATCGAAGGGGGAGTCCCCCACACACACTTATTGTGAAGAGAAAAGGTGGGGGCTGCGCGCATGTAAATGTAAAGCAGAGTGGAGCTAACCTCTCCCTCTGGCATTTGGAAACTAAAAAGCAGTTTTATTGCTTATGGATTATCAGAAATAATTTCAAAGAGGGCACAGATACATTGGATGAACCTATGGATTAACTGCAGCATCGTTTTTTTATCGTTTTAATGCCATTGAAGACCAGTTTTGACCAAGGTAAGCCATGTTAGCGTTTCTAGCTACTTAGCTCCACATGTTATGATGTACGCTTTCGTTTATAGCGTCGCAAATGTTTATCACTGAGTGTTGAGGAGGGCACCACTAGATTCAGTGTCTCCAGGAGAACAAAAACGAGTGGTTGGCTGTGCATCTAGGATAAGTAATAAGGGAGTTAGAGTGAGTTTAAGTGCCGTTTTAGGTTAAATGTTTTCGCTCGTGGCTAATTCAGAGGCTGAGTGTTAGCATTGTGTTTTTTTTTTGGAAAAAATAATTAAAAAGATCAGTTAGCTGATTTTCTTCCCGTTACATGGATATAAAACATTTATAGTTTTATTAAATATTAAGATTTCTTAGACGTTGTTTCCTGCAAATGACGCGTTTATCCGCCCGGTACCGGGGGGGGCCGTGCGTAACAGGTTAAGGCAAACCAGAACTGGGATCTCTTCTAACGTCATGTGGTGCATTTTTTACTATTTACGATCTTTCATTCACACCAAAAACACACCAAAAACCCATTGACTTCACGACGAGGCAACAGGAAGTGTTGAATGTTGACTCCCTTCCTGCAGCTCTCTCTTGCCATGTAAGGAATTAAGGAAGACTAACACACCTTGTTCTGATACATAAAAAAAGGATCATTAACTTAAACTGTGAGGTGGATCTTGAAGTTTGTACTTTGTATTTTTATATTGCTCTTATCTTATCTCTTGTGCTTTAATACCACCTCTTCAAATCAGTCAAAGTCAACGTTAATGTCAATCTTACTCAGTTTGTGTTTACAGAGATCAAAATGACGTTTCCAACAATCCCGAAAGTAAAATGATACAGTATACAGATATGTATACAAATATGTATAAAATAAGGTCTGTCTAATGGACAGGGCAATATGCATTGACACAGCCCATGTATCCTCCTTCATGACCCCCAAACTATGTGGGTGTGATCCCCAGGGCCCCAAGTGTCTCTTTACCATGTAGCAGTGCAAGACTTCTAAGTACAAAAACCAAACATTGTCCAATCGTCTCCAAACGGATCCACTTAATCCTCGGGTCGGATGCGCAACACGGTCCGAATATCAGCATCCTGGCCCGATGTATCGTGGAGATACGGCCCTGTACATTTAAAATACCTGAATTGGTTCAGTAAGGTATTTGAAGTAGATGGCCACTTCAAATGCATTAGTGCAAAATCTGGGGACTTTGAAGTGGACAGTCCACTTCAAATAGCTAAGCGCGTAGTCCCAGGTATGCCAGTACACTTTGCATACCTAGCGGACTAGTCTCGGGGATGCGAGGCGTCCGCTTCGCGTACTGAGCTGAGGGATTTTCGGGTATATGAAGTGGACGCCCTGTGGTGGATTTTGGGGCGAAACACGCGAGTGCCCCAGAGAAAAGCCTGAATTTTTGCAGCTCGGAGGCGAAAGGGCCCTCTGCGCGGAGGGGGCCTGGGTAATTTTGCCTTTGTACGTAAGAATGCTAAAATAGACAGCCAAGTCCAGAGACCAAAGTGAGCAAAAATAATTTTGATCAAAACCAGACCAAGACCAAACAGAGGCTAGCAAGACCAAGAGGAGATCTATCAACATACCTGAAGACAGCTGTGTTTTTATATCTGAGATGATCTCTCAAAGCAACCTGGTCTCATCAGAATGTATTATGGTGCATTATTTACCAATTTTTGTTCTCAAAAAACAGTGCATTGTGTGTAATACAACTGTGATTTTTATTAAATGAGTTAGTTTTTAAGGAAGGCCATGCTTCAGCTGTGTCAAATAGATTGTTCCCTTTAGTTTACGTTATTTAAAAGACAATTATATTCCTATTTGATCAATAAAGGGGTATTGTAGGCCAATATTAGTCATTTAAAAAATATATAATGATGTGCATCTCCTGTGCATTCTAGGAGAGGATGTGGCTGTTGTGGAGGTCTACAAGTACCTGGGAGTGCACTTAGACTGGAGGATCAACACTGACGCTGTGTACAAGAAGGGGATGAGCCGACTCTATTTTCTGAGGAAGCTGAGATCCTTCAACGTGTGCAGCAAGATGCTGGAGATCTTCTATCAGTCTGTGGTGGCTAGTGCACTCTTCTTTGCTGCGGTCTGCTGGGGGGGCAGCATAAGAGACGGTGACACCAGCAGGATCAATAAACTGATCAGGAAAGCTGGGTCAGTCATCGGCATCAAGCTGGACCCCTTTGAAGCTGTGGTGGAGAGGAGGACACTGAACAGGCTGTTGTCCATCATGGATAACCCCACCCATCCTCTCCACCTGCAGCTGGACAGTCAACGGAGCTCCTTCTCCAACAGACTGCTGCAGCTCCCCTGTCACAAGGACAGATACTGGAAAACATTCCTGCCCACTGCAATAATACTGTACAACAAATCACCTCTGGCTGGAAGAGAACTCTCTGCTCCATAGCTTCTCTAGAAATTAAACCATGTTGTACATTTTACTCATATAATCTGTTCAATATTTATACTCCATATTACATAATGTCATATCTTTTGAATATATATATATTTGTATATATAATATCTGCATGTATATTTTCTATTTCAACATGTATATATTATATTTTATTTTATTTTTCTTTCTATTCTTGTATATTTTGTTTTATTGTAAAATGCCTTTTATGCTGCTGTAACAACAACAATTTCCCAATTTGGGATCAATAAAGTACTATCTATCTATCTCTATCTAATGATGGTGAAAACCACTCCCCCCACATCTGAATGACGATGGCTACTGACTGTATTTGAAATGCTTTTTGTTTAATAGTAATAATAATCATTTTTATTATAACAACAATAAACCAGAAGAAGATTCCGTCGTTACCACGGCAACGTTACGTCGTGCTTGACGGCAACGTGACGTAGCCACATTATGTTACCCACAATCACCTCACTTTCATTAATTTCATCGGACAACGGACAACAGTAAGTATCTAAAATCAAGGGGAGTTTATTTCTTTAAAACATGAAATAATATTGCTTTTATTTATTCCACTGTAGCACAGTCTCTATAGCGTTTCATTCCTGGATATTAGGTTGAGTTTTGTAGTGTGTTTAGCTTTTACAATAGGCTACGCGCAAGCTAGCGGCCACATCCAGCTAGCCTCCGGCCTTCCGGTCAAAGTTTTTAGCTGGATAGCATTTATAGTTTATACAGCTAAATGACATTAGCTGTCGCCGGCACAGTTGGATAGTGGAGGTGCCTGCTAGAAAAATATGTTTAAATATATTAAATGATTGTTTATGAATGTAGTTATTATGTGTCAGTTATGTGTTTTTAATGGGGTTAGAGTTTATTAAATGAATGACACAACAATAATTAATAATGAATAATGTATTTCCAGTTACCTATGTTACCATAGCTCAAAACTGTCTTTTTGTAATCATGCTATGTTTATATTGTTCATTCTTTGACAAATATAACTCCACTTTAGGTAAATGTAAGGTGTCCCTTTCTGTGTTTTAGTTTTTTCCACCATGAGTGATTCAGAGCACCAAGATCCATTTAAGAGCCTTGATAATTTTCTTGATAATGAAGAACTCAAAAATGAGATGGAAAGTCTTGATGACTTGATTGGTGAGCTTCGGGATGAGGAAGTAGCAGCACCAGTCCAGACACCTGAACCAACCATAAGGTGGACAAAGAGAGACATCGATGGAAACATAATATATTCGAGGCCAAGATCAAGCAGGAACCAGTGAAATGAGGGTCAGTATTGTTTATTATTGAAGATATTTAGGAAATCTACATTATTTAGTCACCGGTGAGTTTATCAGATAAAGGAATATATGTATACCTTGATGTTTAGGGAATACAGCATCAAACTAAAACCAACTATAACAATTTCTGACAATCAAAGTCAATTCATTATGATTATGGGGCCTGAACTGAAAATATATGACTGCTTGTGCATTGTGCAGTTATGGGTAACAGGGACAATTTAATTTTAATCTTGTTGATTTGTTTTTGGTACAGCTGGTACTAGTCGGAGAAATGATCCTCCCTTGGATGCGCCTCACACTAGCCATGAGTTGGCCTTTGCTCCAGAGACTGTTGGTATGTATTTTGTGTCTACGTAAGCCCTAAACAGAATATTTATATATTTGTATCTGATACTGAATCGGAAATGTAAATGTAATGTTTGTAATCATAATATATTCATTTTGTAATAATAATAATGAGCAAAGCTGTTACACCTCTCAAAGCCATAGCCACTCAGTACACTTTGATATTTTATAAACTAATATTGATTTATCATTCTATCTTTTTTAACAAAGTGTTTTCTACGAGATCTCCAGCACTCATTGAGCGATACCTCAGAGGATGACCAGGAAGCATCAGCCCGAACTGCTCCTCTCATGGCTTCCTTGGATTGGGGAACTAGAAAAAGTCTCTTTTCAGAAAGGTGGAAGACAGAGAGGCCCCGTCTGGTGAACAACACAGTGGAACAAGAAAATGTGGCAAACCACATCGGCCAACAGTGTGGGAGCAACCCAGCTGCTGTTCGTTGCCGTGACTATCGACCAAGCCCCTTCTTCTGCGCTGAATGTGATGTAGGCATGCACACCAGACATGTCCTACACAACAGAGATGCCATGATAGCGGGATTCTTCCAGCCACTGCCTCCATCAACTGTTGTTGTGGATAAAGCCCTTTCCCGTTGTGGTAAGTCCTAGTTAGTGAATGTACAACATATATCATATTTTTGGACTCAGCTCATTTATTTGACAATTTAATCAATGCATTTTTGTTTCTTATTTCTTTATTATGCATTTATGTTTTACATTGAGCTCAATGTCAGTAAGCTTCCTGAGCATCTCTTCAGTACTAAAAGCGTCTTTGAGTTTTGAAAAGCGCTATAAAATTACAATTTATTATTATTATTAGTACTTTTGCAGCAATGTACTTCATGGCTATTGAGCCTTTATTGAATTTACTCGAATTTAGGCTCATGCTCTTTAAGTGGTTCGATACATCTGTGTCACATTTTCTAAGTCGATACAAATGATCTCATTTCACTTGAACAATCTTTTTTAGTTCGACTTGTGCCTGTGGAAATGCCTGCAGAAATCTGTAGTTGTTCGCCAGTTTCATTGAGGGTCAACCCAGGAAAGGCTGTTGCTGTGGTGACATTTAATGGTAAGAATGCAAAGAATTGTACTTTATAAACTATGTCTCGTTTCAATAGATGTGTATGTGAAATATTTACATTTACACATGACTTTTGTCTACATTTTAAATTAGAGGGGATGTGTTTTGTTTTTTCTAGGAAGACATGATCTTAGCATGCCTGAGTTAAGTTGTGACGCATGTCATGCCACTTGGGCTGCTGGAGTGGACAATCTCATCCGGAGTGGATACTGGCCTGCTACACTGCAATTTGCCACAATTTATGACACGGATATCTTTCATTCATTTGAAGAAATGAAGATGGAAGCGCCAGGACTGTCCTGCCAAGCATTTTTAAGAATGCTTGATCAGAGAACTTTGCGCTTTGGCCGTGTGAGTATTAAAATGATTTATCCCACAGTATTGTTCACAGTATTGTTCATTGTTTTGTGGATTTAAAAGCTGTGTGCTACTGGTAATGATTATTTGCTGCTGACTTATTTGTTTTGAAATAGGCTGGAAAGATCTCAGCTGACAGCTTTCATAAAAGTTTTTTTGAGTGGGAAGCTGTGCGGTTTGAAGTGGACAACATCGTTAAGGAGGAGCGCTTCATCTGTCCTGCCTGCAGTTTCAGTGGATGGAAACCGCAAGCATTACCGGTTCAAGAATTCAGCTAGGTACAAAACATTTATATATTTTCATTGTTTTTATTAACAAGTACACTACACTCTAAGATACTCTAACCTTTTTGTATTTAGATCTGAGCAACAGGCCATCTTTGAAGGGGTCTTCATATCCAAGGATGAAGATGGAGCAAGATTTGTGGACTACATTCACAGCACGACCAAACATGTAAAATTAAAGACTACAATTATTATATTAACAAAAATAACTAACTATATCACTATAAACTTCTACTGAAGAGTTGGTATAGGTTAGTCTTTGGATCAATTCCATCAACCATCATCCATATGTTAGGTTTCTGGAAGAGGTGTTTGTGGAGGGGAGTGGTCAGCAACCAGAGACCTCCAAAAGATCCACCAGCAAGTTAGACGAGGAGGGCCTGGAGCTTGCGGTGTGTCGCCATGGAGTGCTGCTCTGTGCACTGCATATGTACAGGGGAGAAATCTTTGCCTATCCCTTGTACTTGCAAGAAAAGCTGGCCAGCATGAATATCACTTTTTTTTGTATGGATGTCACATGTAAATATTGGCCCTACCTTCAAAAAGTTACAAAGAGCTGCCCAGAGCTCCACCACCTTCTCCAGATGAGGCCCTTCCTCTCGGTATTTCATGCCAAAGCCCATGATTTCAAATGCGAGGTGAGGAAGCATCATAATAATAATAATAATAGCTTGCATTTATATAGCGCCTTTCAAGGGACCCAAGGTCGCTTTACAAGTAATAATATCATGTGAAATTATCTCTTTTTTTCAGCTTTTTTTGTTTATGTTTTACTTTAGTTATTTACCAGGTGAAATGGAGTGGGGCGTATCAGGATGGGGCTGGCTTAACACTTGGGGAGGAAGTTGAACAGTGCAATGCCTTCCTCTCAAGGATTGCAGTAACAACAAAACACATGTCCAAAGCAGGTGAGATGACCAAATACTCAACTAGTTCGATCATAGGTAAATAAGTTAGGGGTAGTAACATCATATTTTCTGTCTTTTCAGGACGCACAGACATGCTGACTCTACTGGCCATGCGCTGGAACCAGCAGCAAATCAACAATTTGGCCACCTCACTGTTCCATCGATATCAGAAGGTGATGACATAAAAAATATCTTTTAAGATACTTAGTGTTCTGTGTTAGCATTGCTCAAAGCTGTGGCCTGAACCTTTGTTTCTTGTTATCTCTGGTTGTTTGACATTGTAGGCCACCAAAGCTCTGCAAAGCCAAATGCAGGCTCTGGAGACCATGAAAGCCCAATTGGCAGTGACTGAGAGAAGGAGTGGGTGAGGAAATTATTACTGGTTCAGCGGAAATTTCTTAAAGTGATCACGTCTTTCCAGCTCAAAATGATCAATACAAGTGGATGATTATTATAGTATTACTGTTTTTTCTATTTATTTTAATGCAGATTGCCATCTAACTGATATTTATAAAGAAATTAAACGTACAGCTTCGCTATTCACTTATTTTAATTTATCGTTTGAAATGCTGTTCAAATGTAACTACAAATTAAATAAGAATAGTACAATATTACTTTATCCCAATTAGGCTATATCTTACTGTAGTTCAAATTGTAATTAAGCTATGTGTCTAGACTGGTTATGTTGAAGTGAAGCTATTTAATAAGTGTTTTAATATGATGTATTAAACCACATACTTCTTTCTAAGCAGCAACAACAACAAAAACCACTACCAATGATGCTGATGCCTTGGCCAGCAGAATTGAGGTCCTGGTTGCAAGTATAAAGAGACGCTCTCAGCGGCTTTATAAAGATACAAACGGCAACAAAGCTCGTGCCAGGATCCGGTGCAAGATCAGGAAGGAGAAGGAGATCCTAACCTCGGTTGTAGAGAGTTACAACAGAATGGTTCCAAGTACAGAAACTCTTTGCTTGGAGAACATTCTGTCGGAGGAGGAGAACGCTTGGCCATGGCAGCTACCACACAGTGGTATGTACACAAGTCTGTATATAAGTCTGTATAAGTCTGACATACTTTTTACATAATTGTGTCTCTTCCATGAATACAATCCAGACTCTGTCGATCTAAAGACCAAGAGAAGGGCATTTGACATTGTCAATGCAATAAGGAGGCTTCAAGAGGAGAAGAAGATTGTTCTCATTGAGATGGACCACCATTGGAGAGCTCTTCAAACCCGTGGTGATGGCCTGAAAGAGCTGTCCTGCCTGCTTTCCAGTGAGACAATGCAAAGTATGTATTTAAATTATAAATGTCATAAACAGAAAAACATTATTACAAAGATGTTATTCCAACACTGGCTTTATCTTATTGTGTTTTACTTTTAAGATTTGCCTTGGGTCCTAAGTGAAAAGGGGTTGAGAGGTCTGCAGAGCACCATCCTCAGAAAGCGGCAGAACATCACAGAGAGGAAGTTGCAAGCGACAGCCTGTTACCTTCAAGTTTTGTCTGGAGCAGAAAACGTGAATTTCTTGCACAGGGCTTCAGCTGATGACTATGACAGTGACTCTGATTCTGACATGGATTAGAAACTGACCCCTTCAACTGGACGATTATGAATATGCTCCTTCAACCCTCCCGGCCCTCCCTGTGTAACCACCCCTTCCTGCACTCAGGATCTAAACAGCCAAGTTACTGCTATGGAACCAAACAGCTTTCTGAGATCAACTATTTCCCAGGATACAAAATGGGCATCCAACCGTAACCATCATAATCAGTCATCAAAAAGGCTCAGAAGAACACTCCTGACACATCTTCAAACATTGTGAATAGCCTCTTAAAACCAAAATACCACTTAATTTGATTATAGATTACATTTTTAAGGTTAAATGCACATGTTTGTTTTTTAAATACACAAATCATAATGCCTGTCAATATAAATCCTGCATACTGTATATAATGTATATAGAAATGTATTGTATTCATACTGTACATAATCATGTACTCCATGTATATCCATTCAATCTGTAAATCCTTGTTACAAGTTGTAATGTTAAGAACTAATATAAACACTCAAAGTTGTATTGTATTGTAACACTTTGAATAAATACAAATTATATCTACAAATTCTGTTATATAAACAAATTATATTTAAGTTATATCTATTTCTGTATTATTATACTGAGAGCAATGAAAAAGCAATATTTCTATGTGTAGGCCTACACATAATTTGTGAATAAAGTTGATTGTTGCAACCGAGTCTCGCATCAAAATGTTTAATAGCTTTGTAGGGCTTTAGTGCAAAAACAAATAAGTTATTTATTGTTTGATTTCGCTAGTTTTGGATGGCAGAAAGGCTACATTCAATCATGATAGTCAACCACCTGCTATAAAATATAGAATCTAGCTAACACTTTATATTAAGGTACACAAACTCACCATCTACTAGTTGTTCATTAACATGCATATTAGCAGTATAGCCTATTGGCTCTTTATTAGTCATTATAAAACACTTAGAATGTCTTATTCTACATGACCATATTCTACAAGTAATAAGCCATTAGTTGAGACTTTTTCCTCAATAACCCTCTAAGTAGTGCATATAAGGAAGTTGTTGTACATAAGTTTTGGTCTTAATATGCTAGCATTTGCGTTAGCGTTAGTATACATGCTAGCGTTAGCCATACTAGCCTGTACACATGCTTATTGCACAGCTAGCATTAGCTATATTTACCTTGTTTACACTTAGCGGTCCTATGTGTTAATCTGTGTATGTTACACTTCCATGTATGAGATACTTAAGTGCCTTGTAACTTCTTTTGTTATAGTTTCACTCTGTTTGAATGTCAGTGGACTGCAAATAAGTCAATAAAGGAGCATGGCTGCTCATTCCCTGGCTCTCAAAAGAGTTTGGCTGGCTGTTTAATCTATGTTCACACTGAGACAGTACAACACATAGAGAGAACAGTACACCTATTGTGTAAGTACATACAAGCAGGTTACACAGTATGATCACAAATACATAAAATCTGTTTTATTAAAAAGTACAGGCTGCATAGGCCAACCTGGTCTCACCAGAATGCGTGACTCCACCACGACTCCTTAACACTGCAGTATGTGTGTAACAGATGTAAATATGCAGTGGGGTTTATTTAATTTAATTTTGTATAATCACACAAAATCTGTGTTTTTGTTTTTTTTCTCTTCATTGGTATTTATTTTACAAGTTTTCTGGGCATATTGTGATATCAGAGGGTGGTACATTTGATCTTTGAGCTATGGCTGGTCATGGGCATGACTTTACTTTTGGGGTGGGGAGGGGTCAGCAGGTTGCTTCTCCTAGTTTTGGTAGGGGTAGGTCTATGTTGCCCAATATTCTCAACTACACAGTTGATCAGTCGGCTGTTGATCCACGTTTGGCCCCCGCTGCCAGTTCCACACCATTCATCCCACCCGGCCCTAAGCCTGCACAAGTCATCTCTGTTGATACATTTGGGGAGTTGATTACAGACTTGGCTAGACAGATTGGGGAAAACATCTCAGCCAGCCTTAGCGCTATTCACCAACCCAGTGTCATCCAGCCTAATTCTGCTACCAGTCAGTCATCCGGTCATGATGGTTTGTCACATTTGAAGGTTGTTGTGCAGTCTGAATCAAAGGCTCCACCTTACTTCAGGGGTGACCATAGTGACACATTCTCAGTTCATGAATGGGAGGACATGATGAAATGTTACATGAATAGGATTAAATGTGACACTCATGAGGAAATGTTCGACCTGATAATGTCAAGGCTAACAGGCAGAGCTAGGGATGTGGTGAAAGTGTCGCTCCGCAGCCGCCCCAAACTGGATGTCACTGCCCTGCCTGCAGCAGTGTTTGACATATTAAAAGGTAACTTTAGCGAGCTCTCGTACTCCAATTTGCCAATGAAAGATTTCTATAGTACCATTCCCCCGTGCAAATGAAAGTGCCATGGATTACTGTATTCGCCTCAACAAATCCATTGATGCTGCTGACGAGTGCCTGAGGAGACGAGGTAGGTCTGTTGAGGACCCCAGTGCTGAAGTGGTCATGATGTTCATTAATCACTGCCCCGATCCCAGTCTTACCATGTCATTCCAGCTGAAGGCACCTGAGCAGTGGACTGCATCCGAGGTCCAGGGGCGTTTGGATAGTTACACGAGAAATGTGAGGAGGACAGCATCTGAGTCCCGACACACAGAGTGTTTGTCAGCTTGCAGTCAGAGCCCTGTGGCTGATTCTTTCTGTTCTTCATGTCCTGGCGGTGCACAAGCTGCCTTCGGGATATGCCAGTTGAATCCCCATCAGACCTCTCTGCCTGCCCCTGTGGGGTTCTGCGATCAGCTTCGTCAGGACAATGTGCTAGTGAGTCAACATGCATCTAATGCACTGCCTTCACCCCTTGCTGCTGTTTCTAACTCAGCCCCTGCCACCATTGACTCATCAACCAAGGAGCCTGGTGTTCAGCAACTAGTGGCTATGTTTGATAAAGTGCTGTCATTGTGCTATGCTTCCTTCGAGAACAGCCAACGGCCAGGTTACCATCAGGCAGTTTCCCGTCAGCCTGAAAACAGTCAACCACGCAATCGGCAAGCTGGCCGACCCTATCACCAGCAGGGTTCAGTTCCCACTACATGCAGAGTTTGTAGTTCAGACACCCATTCAACCCATGCGCATTGCAGACTTTACAGATTGTGCCTCAACTGCTTTGGCCCTGGTCACATGAGGCTTGAGTGCCCGCAAGCCTCCCGCTCCCCAACCACGCCTGCCCCTTCACCCTCCAATGCCGATTTAAACTAGCCAGCCCATGTAATGAGAGGGATAACATGGGCAGTGCTGGTGACACCCTCAGCAGGGAGGAAGATTTGCAGTCTGTCTATGCGAATTGTTCTAGTAGTCTTCCTGACGATAAGACAGTGATTTTTGTGGGATCACATAAGGTGGAGGGGGCTAGCGACTTGTTTTATGCTCCAGTGGTCATCAGTAGCCAGTCTACATTGAGAGGGATGCTTGATTCTGGGAGCATGTCATGCACGCTCAGTGAGGCGGCGGAGTCCTTAAGGCCACTGGCGTCATTCTGAATCCTCAGCCTGTTCCTGGAAATGTGATCCTAGTTGGCTGTGGTGGCCTCACGACACGACCCACATGTATTTATGACCTTGACATTGAGATTTTTGGATCTAAGTTCATTGTGCCAACCTTCCTTGTTCCTGGCCAGAGGGACGAGTTAATCATTGGGAGCAACGTTATCAGACCCATGATACAGAAGATGAAGTCTGATGAAAAGTACTGGGAGCTCATATCTTTAAGCACCTCAGACCCAGAGTGTGAACAGTTTCTTCAGATGCTCAGTGGCATCACACGCTGGTCTGGTCCTGAGTTGCCTGACAAGATTGGTACTGTCAGACTGCAGCAGGCTGTCACACTTGCCCCTCAGCAAGAGTATTTGGTCTGGGGGAAATTACCCAGTAGCGCACCTGTGTCACCAGGGAGCACTGTCATTGTGGAACCAACATCCTCCCGTTCAGCCCCAAAGAACATCATTGTTGGGCGGGTCTTAGCACCAATGTGGGGAGATCGCTGGGTCCCAATGAAGATCATGAACTCGACGAAGAAACCTGTGACGTTACGTCGCAATGCCAAAGTGGCTGATGTCTTTCCTTGTGTTGCTGTAGAGGACCTCCACATCTCCCAGGGTGTGAACAGGTCACAGGCAGATCAGCCTGCTGAACCGGTCTTCAACCCAGAAACCACCTGTAGCCCCCTTCAACAACTCAAGGAATGTGGTTTGGCGGACATAGACATTGATGGCTGCGAGGTGTCGGGCGAATGGAAGCAGCGTCTGGCTGACCTTGTTCTTACTTACCAGGATGTATTTTCCAAGGACAAGCTAGACTGCAGGGAAGCAAAAGGGTTTGTCCATCGAATACACCTCACTGATGATCATCCCTTCCGGCTCCCTTACCGTCGCGTCCCTCCAGCATACTACCACAAACTGAGAGAAGTCTTGTCTGAGATGGAGTTGAAGGGCATTATCAGCAAGTCAGTCAGCCATGGATCTCACATCAGGCTTCTACAATGTCCCCCTCCATGAGTCTGACAGACGGTACACAGCCTTCACAACACCATTGGGCTTATATGAGTACAACAGACTTCCCCAGGGGCTATGCAACAGTCCTGCATCCTTTATGCGGATGATGATGAGTGTTTTTGGTGACTTGAACTTCTCCAGCCTCCTCTGTTATATGGATGACCTGCTGGTTTTCGCTCCATCTGAAATGGAAGCCCTGAGTCGACTCGAGACGGTCTTCTCACGTCTCAGAGCTAACAATCTGAAGCTGTCTCAGAAGAAGTGCCACTTCCTTCGCAGGTCTGTGCGGTTACTTGGCCATGTGGTGAGCAGTGATGGTGTCTCAGTCGATCAGGGGAAGGTGGAGGTCATATCTGCTTTCAGGAAAGAGGACCTTATGGACGGTGACGGCTGTACTCCATCTCAGCAGAAGGTCAAATCTTTCCTTGGGATGGCACTGTACTACCAGCATTTCATTCCTGGCTGCTCTTCCATCGCCAAACCGCTGTACGCTTTGACCGCAGGGACGAAGAGGAGTGTGAAAAATTCCCCTGGTCGGCGGAGAGTCGGTACCTTCCGGAAATTGACTCCTCAGGATTGGACTCCTGTCTGTGAGAAAGCGTTTGAAGATCTGAAGAGTGTGCTCCTCAATAGTGTAGTGCTGGTTCACCCAGACTTTGATAGGCCTTTCATCCTCTCCACCGATGCCTCCCTTGATGGTTTGGGTACTGTTTTGTCCCAGGTGCATGCTGGTGAGGAGATGGCAAGGCCCATTGCCTTCGCCAGTAAGTCTCTCAGTCGCAGCCAACTCAACTATCCTGCTCACAGGCTTGAGTTATTGGCGCTCAAATGGGCAGTATGTGATAAATTCAGTCATTGGCTGATGGGTCACAGGTTCACTGTCTGGTCAGACAACAATCCTCTCACATACATCTTGACCAAATCCAAACTTGATGCGTGTGAGCAGCGTTGGGTCTTCAAATTGGCGCCGTACTCCTTTGAGATCAAACACATTCCTGGTAGGCTAAATGTGGTTGCAGATGCTCTCAGTAGGGAACCGTTTGTGAAGCCTTTGAGAGAACAGTTGTTGCTCGAGCCTTACTCTGAGTTGCTGGACCGGGCCTGTGATGTCAGTGACAAATTCATACAGGACTCCTTCCGTCTCACCTGCCAGCCACAATCACTGACACACCCATTGATCTCGTCGGCCCTTGATGTCTCAATGTCCAGTGAGGATGTCTCCTCTATCCTCTCCTCGTTCGATGAGTGGGATTCTGCCCCCGGGCAACGTGCGTCCTCTCTAGCCGGTCATCTTACCTCATTGGAGCCTCCTAGCCAGGATGTGTTGCCATCTTTGTCTCTTGCTGACCTCCGGTCTCACCAACAACAGGACCCAGTCATCTCACGGGTTGTTCTCTATGTTGACAGGAAACGCAGGCCTTCTAGACGTGAACGCTGCAATGAGAGCCTGGAAACTCTGAGAATTCTTAAGCAGTGGGAAAGACTGACACTCACGAACGGCATCCTTTATAGGGTCACAAAGAACCCTCTGACAAAACACAAAAAGTTCCAGTTTGTTGTACCTGAGACTCTGAAAGCAGATGCATTGGCTGGTGTTCATGACCATGCTGGTCATCAAGGTCAGCCCCGCACACTTTCTCTGGCCCGCCAGCGGTTCTTCTGGTTTGATATGGAAAAGGATCTTCGCAATCATGTAAGGAGCTGTCACAGATGCATACTCAGCAAGGCCCCTGAGCCCTCCGCAAGAGCCCCATTGGAGAGTATTAAGACCTCTGCCCCTCTGGAACTTGTGTGTATTGACTTTTGGTCGGCTGAGGATAATAACAACAAGTCTGTGGATGTTCTTGTGATCACCGATCACTTCACCAAGTTGGCTCATGCCTTTTCCTGTCAGGATCAGACCGCTAAAAGGGTGGCGAAGAAGCTGTGGGACAGCTTTTTCTGTATTTATGGCTTCCCTCAGCGCCTCCATTCTGACCAGGGGGCCAACTTTGAAAGTGAGCTGATCGCAGAGCTACTCGAGTTGTCAGGCGTCAACAAGTCTCGTACTTCACCTTACCACCCCATGGGTATGGCGGTACTGAAAGGTTTAATCGCACCCTGGGCAACATGCTGAGATCTCTACCCCTCCGTTCCAAACAGAAATGGCCACAAATGGTCCAGACCATGACTTTTGTGTACAACTGTACCATTCATGAGACCACTGGGTTTGCACCTTTCTATTTGATGTTCGGGAGGGTCCCCAGACTGCCGGTTGACCTTCTTTTCAAGTATGTATTGCATGATGACACAGTGTGTGACTACGACAAATCCCTTTTGGATGACCTTCACTGCGCCATGGTGCTGGCTCAAAAGAACAGCACTACTGAGCAACGACATCAATGTGACCAGTACAATAAACGGGTCAGAGGTCATCCCCTGTCTCTTGGTGACAGGGTGCTGCTGGCGAACAAAGGAGCCAGGGGGAAACGTAAGCTTTCTGACAAGTGGATGCCCATCATTTACACCGTGGTGGCCTCAAAACCTGCCTTGCATATATACCTATATATAATTCTAGGGGGGAGAGTGTAACAGATGTAAATATGCAGTGGGGTTTATTTAATTTAATTTTGTATAATCACACAAATTCTGTGTTTTATATTATTTTATTCTGTGTTCTTCATTTTATTGAATGTTAAATACCTGGCAAGGACGGAGATCAGTGGGCGGAACCTCTGAAGTGTGGTCGCTGTGCTCAGGAGTTTATTGTTGTGAGGACTTTCCCCCCTATATATTGTGTCCCTCCCGTTTCCTCTGCCCTTTTTGTAAACATTGCACATGAGAGGAGTCACTGAGGGAAACTGATCGTTTTTATCAGTCAGTCATTAAACAGAGATCGTCTCAACTTTACGCTGGCTCGGGTCTCGTCCATTATCAACACAACGCAGAGACCGCTTAACCACACCGGTTACACGTGGTGGATTCACGCACTCTGCTACATTTACGTGTCGGCACCACGCAAACAACCCCAATGTAAAGTGAATGAGGCTCCTTTGTCGTGGTGCACACACGCATTTCTCGTCCCGCAGTGAGCTTTTATTCTATAAAACCTTTTTAAAATCTACTTTATAGCTTGTAGTAACTCACGGGAGGCTTCTTTTATGTTATTTGTATTCATAATCATTTTTATTTTTCGTCAGAATGTATTATGGTGCATTAGTTACGAATTTTTGTTCTCAAAAAACAGTGCATTGTGTGTAATACAACTGTGATTTTTATTAAATTAGTTAGTTTTTAAGGAAGGCCAGAGCTTCAGCTGTGTCAAATAGATTGTTCCCTTTAGTTAACGTTTTTTAAAAGATAATTATATTCCTATTTGATCATGTCCCTTTTATTGTATTACGGAGAGCAATGTGAGCGTCCATTCCCATTGGATAACGGAGGATTTTACACCCGGAAGTAAGTATTCTCCTTACTGTCGATTGATTTTACAGTGATATCTGCACTACTCATCGACTCAAAAACACCAGATTATCCTTGTTAATTACACAACATTGATTGGTTTAAATTGTGTGCAATGCTTTTGTAATTTTCCCCTTCGATTCAGAAAAACAAATATTTGTTCAGAGTTTAGGATGGCAGAAGACACTACACTACCCAGAATCCTCAGCTATTGTTCCGCTTTGCCTCAAGCTCTGTGATTGGTTGACCTCCAACTGCATTCCATTATGAAAAAAAACGTTTCGTAAAAGATAAAATCATACTTTATTCAGCAGTGCTTGCTTTGCTCTTTGAAAGTCATCACATGAATGCATTGTAATAAATGGTTCGGCTGCATTAAATATTACACATCTGTCGTAGTTCTTTATTTATCTACAGAGATCGGGCCTCAGAATAGACCGGAAACTATTCTTTTACCGTTCTGTTTTAATTTCACAATAAAGTTAGTAGTAATAATTTGTTTTGATATTATTGTTTTTTATTAACTAGACCGCTGGGTCATGTTAAGACCATCTTTTCTGTGTTGCTGTGGGTTTTTTACATCTCTTTTGTGTTACAAATATCAAAACAATAACAGAATATATCCGTCGTCAACTAAACCAGAAACAGCAGTATATTTTATTTTGTTAACACTGTAAACTTGAGAGCTTTTTAACCCGCACCTCCTACTGGTGAAAGCACGTTATTACACGTTTAGAGTAATTGCAATGCAGGGAGATTGTGTTGCTTTTTAATGACTGTTTAAAATGCCTTTTTCTTAATGTCTTTCATTTTTGTAAAGCACTTTTGAATGTGTTATATTTGATGAAAACATTTTAATATTAAGAGTACATACAAAATAGTGGGAAAGTAGAAGGTCAATGATATAAATATAGAATAGAAAATATCAAGAAGATACTGTAAGTGATCTCTACAATAAAACAGTTTAGTGCCTGATAGGAGGATGTGCAAAACTGACACACTAATCAGGCTTTATTTAAACATTAAAGAATACTTTAGGTTAAGGTCTTCTTTGCCTGACAAAGTACTTAACGTCTAATATATTGCATGGTTTGTTTTGGAACTTGACAATCAACTTTCCTGCAATGTTAAATATGTTGAAGCACTTATTTTAACTGATATTATACATATTAATTATACTCTTATAAGATGTATGTAGATAGAATAAGAAATGTGCAGAATATGTTTAATGGTGGAGGTATACACACATATCGATAGATGTCTTGTAATGCACTGTTGAGGAACCTGTGACCCAAGTTTTTCATTCATTGCATAACTACACCGTAGTTGTGTATATGATATGTCAATAAACCTTAGAAAATCTTGAAATCTTGAAAGGGATGTGCAAAATAGCAATTATATACAGTCTTTAATTAACTGTTAGTAGAGAATAACGAGTAATGAATATACTTTATAGAGATCTGCAGATAAATGTTTAGTCTTCTCAAGCACCAACAATCAAATATCTCTCCTGATTGTTGGCACTTGACAATCACCTTCCCTGAATTTTACTCAGGTGTAACTAAAGTCTGATTTAAGGGTTGTTTATATTTCACATCATTAATCCAAATCTGTAAAGTAACTAAAATAAATGTAGTGGAGTAAAAATACCAGGTTAATCTTAAAGAAAGCCCTCAGGATTATAAAAGACCCCCATCACCCCAGCCACAAACTGTTCTGTCTGCTGCCGTCTGGCACAACAGCCGCATTCTAGGAGAGGATGTGGCTGTTGTGGAGGACTACAAGTACCTGGGAGTGCACTTAGACAATGGGCTGAACTGGAGGATCAACACTGACGCTGTGTACAAGAAGGGGATGAGCCGACTCTATTTTCTGAGGAAGCTGAGATCCTTCAACATATGCAGCAAGATGCTGGAGATCTTCTATCAGTCTGTGGTGGCTAGTGCACTCTTCTTTGCTGCGGTCTGCTGGGGGGGCAGCATCAGAGACGGTGACACCAGCAGGATCAATAAACTGATCAGGAAAGCTGGGTCAGTCATCGGCATCAAGCTGGACCCCTTTGAAGCTGTGGTGGAGAGGAGGACACTGAACAGGCTGTTGTCCATCATGGATAACCCCACCCATCCTCTCCACCTGCAGCTGGACAGTCAACGGAGCTCCTTCTCCAACAGACTGCTGCAGCTCCCCTGTCACAAGGACTGATACTGGAAAACATTCCTGCCCACTGCAATAATACTGTACAACAAATCACCTCTGGCTGGAAGAGAACTCTCTGCTCCATAGCTTCTCATGTAATAAAACCTCGCTGTACATTTTACACATATATAATCTGTTCAATATTTAATATTCCATATTCCATATATTTTTGAATATATATATTTGCATATATAATATCTACATGTATATTTTCTATTTTCTTTTCTTTTCTTTCTATTCTTGTTTTATTGTAAAATGCCTTGTCTTTTATGCTGCTGCAACAAAAACAATTTCCCAAATTGGGATCAATAAAGTACCATCTTATCGTACCGCAGCATCCGGACTAAAACCACCAGACTCAGGGACAGTTTCATCCCACAGGCCATAAGACTATTAAACACCTGAACTTTGAAACAACATCCATAACATTCATCTGGCTGCTACTTAGAAATTATTTATCTAATATATCATATTCCAATCACTTGTATATAGACTCTTATTGCACTATTTCACTTTTTACTATTTTTTTTTTTGTATTGACTTGCACTATTTTTTCTGTTTATCTGTTTTATTGTGTTGCACTGTTGGAGGAGCCTGTGACCTAAGGGGGGGGGTTGGACACGTTCGATTCCTGTTTTGAATAGTGTGCCGTCGATGGGTTTCATTCCATTTCGGCGTAAACTTTGCGCACTGCCACTCCAACATCCAATCACAGAGCTTGAACACTAATCACGGGGTTTGTCAAGCAAAGCACATGGTGTAGTCCCAAACGATAGCTGAGGATTCTGGGTAGTGTAGTGTCTTCTGCCATCCTAAACTCTGAACAAATATTTGTTTCTCCGAATCGAAGGGGGAAAATACAAAAGCATTGTACACAATTTAAACCAATCAATGTTGTGTAATCAACAAGGATAATCTGGTGTTTTTGAGTTGATGAGTAGTGCAGATATCACTGTAAAATCAATCAACAGTAAGGAGAATACTTACTTCCGGGTGTAAAATCCTCCGTTATCCAATGGGAATGGACGCTCACATTGCTCTCCGTAATACAATAAAGGGGACTTGATCAAATAGGAATATAATTATCTTTTAAATAACGTTAACTAAAGGGAACAATCTATTTGACACAGCTGAAGCTCTGGCCTTCCTTAAAAACGAAGTAATTTAATAAAAATCACAGTTGTATTACACACAATGCACTGTTTTTTGAGAACAAACATTCGTAACTAATGCACCATAATACATTCTGACGAAAAATAAAAATGATTATGAATACAAATAAAATAAAAGAAGCCTCCCGTGACAAGCTATAAAGTAGATTTTAAAAACGTTTTATAGAATAAAAGCTCACTGCTGGACGTTGTAGAAATGCGTGTGTGCACCACGACAAAGGAGCCTCATTCACTTTACATTGGGGTTGTTTCCGTGGTGCAGACACGTAAATGTAGCAAAGTTCGTGACTCCACCACGCACTGCGGTGTTAAGGAGTCGTGGTGGAGTCACGCATTCTGGTGAGACCAGGTTGCTCAAAGAGTCCCTCGCATTTATTAAAAGATCCATTCAGACTTGTTTACTGACCTTCCTGCTCTGCCAACACACTCTCACTCCATAAACGTCCAGGAGCGACGCTTGGTCAGGGTCCCGAGGCGTGCAGTTGCAATAGTATGAAGCTGCAGCGTCGGAGGCTGCACTCCCAGGACCGCACTCCCAGGACCCTAGTTGTTTTGCAACATCGCCACCTAGCGGATTGGATGACCGCAAAAGTACAACCAGCGAGTATTGAGTCTCATACACAGCGAGTCTCTTTAGATATTGTAATGCTTGTTATTAACCATCTAAAAATGCATGAAAATATGTTTTTCTTACTGAAATTAAATTATTATTATTAACAACAAGTTGTTAATATGTTTTTGTTTTTTAATAACAAATGTATTTTGTATGTCAGATGTAAAAAGATAGTCTTTTATATTTGTCTTATCAAATTTGACATACAACATAAATATATATATATATATGTTGTAGTAATAATGATATAATCTATTTATAATTGTAAATGTATATTGTATGTAGACATACATTTAGATGTATATTTTGGTAAAACAAAACAAAACTGTTAATTTAGTTTTTGGGAGAAGGGGTGGGGTTAAATAAGTGTAAACTCCTTTGAATCAATTTGATACTGCTTATGTTTCTACAGTATCATAATTCTCTTGTTTCATTTAATTATTATTATATATATATTTTTTATTGTATTACACGTTCGAAATAAATCAAATCAAATGTGTCTTTGAAGAGGTGCTAGATTACTCAAAAACAACTGTCAGTGTGTTTATGCACCAGGCTGCAAAAGATAAACATGCAATTTGACGAGAGGCATTTCAGTACAGAATACATTTGTATTTATTGGGCACAATTTCCACACTGTGGATTGTTCACTGGGGTGAGGCGGGGTCTGCTGTTCCCTCAACCACCAGAAAACAGATCCAGCTGCAGTACCCCGGGAAGCCCTCTTCTGAGTAAAAACCCTGTAATATTCCTCGCCGTCCACTTCCCCGGTAGCCTGTGCCAACGTCCTTATACAGGTTGTCACACTGAAAGCACCTGGAAATTTGCTGGCCTTCCTAAATTCCTGTTTGTGTCCCTCTGTGAAGATATTCCAGTTGACGACACCTGAAGTAGAATGTCATAAGAAAATTACAATTCAGACAGAAAAAGAACAAAACCTTCCTTAATTTAGCTGACCTTACTCTTAGTCAATCAACTTCATAATATTCTAACCTACAGAATAGGCCGACATAATAACTGACTAAAACACCTCATGCAATATTACAAAACATGTCAAAATGATGAGACTGTCTGATAAACAGTAAACAGGCAGTCAGCACAGTTAAGATTATTTAAAAATGAATTCAAATAGTAATACAATGACTATTAAAGAAGCATTTACACTGAAGACAGAACTTAGGCTACTGCTGACTTAATGTAGTGGACAGACAGATCATATTGACATGCCTTTGTCATCCTCTGAAGTTTAATTAATTAGCTGACTATAATTAATGATCAGGGTTGGGAAGTTTACTTTTTTTTAAATGTAGTAGGTTACAGATGACTAATTACCCTGTTAAAAATGTAATAAGTAATGTAACTGACTATGTAACTATTTGTATTGATATTCTAATGTTAATTATGGTTACTTTATGTTTTTTGTGAGTCACTTTGGATAAAAGCCTCTGCTAAATAACATAACCATAACATACGGTTTCATTAAACAAATAAACAAAAAGGCTAACAGTTGGTTTTGCAGCGAGTCATCATAGGCTAACAGATGACATTTAGCACGTGTTGCTTGTATTGCTGTCCAATTGAATACACCAGAATAGTTGTTAACTTTAAACAAACAACATGATTCACATTACTCACACTCTTACTGTAATTAGTGATTAAATCAACAATTAATGTAGGACACCTAGTTGGGCTTGCCAAAATCACGCTACAGTTTCATTAAACAAATAATCAAATATGCTAACGAAGCTAATGCTTTTGCTAATAATGCTTTTGCCGAAAGCTATAGCTAACGAATAATTGTTTTTAGTGCCTTTAATACTGTTAGAAGCTATCATAAGCTAACAGATTGTAAGGTTTTAGCACTAGTATCCTGTTAGTTGTTCTGGTTTTAGTGTTTGTCTATCTGTCTTATTTTGATATGACTCTACTCTATCTTTCCAGGTGTCTGCACTTCCTGTCTTTGTGTGTCACCGGTCAGACTGATTGTTGTTCCCGCCCCTGATTGTGTCCACCTGTGCCTCATTACCTAATGTGTGTGTGTGTGTGTATATATATATATATATATATATATATATATATAGTCCCTTCTCTCCCTTTGTCTTGTGTTGGTTCGTCTTGTCTCATCATGAGATCCATGCCTGTTACCAGAGACCTGTTGTCAATACCTAGTCGAACCTAAGGATTCTATGGAATGTCCTAGTAGATCCTAGAAGACTTTGAAAAGCTTTGTGATCTTAATAATAAAGCATATTACAAAGCAATGGAATCGAGCATCTGAGTTCTTAAGAGCCCATCGTGTCAGAACGAACCAACCAAACAAGATGGACTCAGCCGATTCTACAACAGTAAGAACGGCCCTGCAGGCGCAGGGTACACTCCTTCATCAACATGAGGGACAGCTGTCAGCAATCAACCAAGGGGTCCAGGATTTACATGCTCGTCAATACAACTTTCAAGCTACGGTGTCGACAGAAATAAATCTACTGGCTGAAAAGATGCGGGACATACTGACTCACCTTGTGGCAAACCCTGGTGTTCCTGCGGCAGAGTTTTCCGGTTCAGCGGGGGTCGGGTCTGCTGATATCCCCGTTCAAGTACCCATGCATTCGCCTACGATCCGTCTCGCTTCGCCGGAGAAATTCTCCGGAGACTCTGGAAACTGTCGTCCCTTCCTGGTACAGTGCGATCTCCACTTCAAACACCAGCCCGCAGCATTTCCCACCGATCAAGCTAAGGTAGCTTTTATTGTGTCTCATCTGACGGGTAGAGCGGAAGCCTGGGCAACAGCGGAGTGGTCCCGGTACTGAAGTAAAAAGATATGATTCTACACTGTATTGAAGTAAACATGTATTGTTTGAACTGTTTTAGGTAATCACAAACGGGTTTTGATAAGTCACTTAGAATAGGAATGTTATTCTTACTTCCAAACTCACTGATCCAGAGATTCTGTGTTTCATACACCAACCTTGCCTGGGTTTCACCCCTAAAAGCAGATGTCGTCATTAAGGTCGTTAAAGACAAACATTACATCCTTCTTATCATTCCTAAGAGCCAGATGCTGTTTTTAAGTCGTTAAAGACACATCGTTAAATAGGTGAAGAAGAGCATGGGAAGAGAATGTGGTGGAGATAGGGTGAAGATAAACGTTGACTTTTGACCTGGGGTAACTTAGGATCTCACATGCTGGGCAGACCTCTGATTGAACCCGGCCAGAAGCAAATCCAGCCAATCAGGACACTTGGGGGAGGTTAGCAGTTTAAACAGCTCCTCCCCAGGGGTTCTCTGATTCGCTTGGGAGAAAAGTGGGAAGGAAGAATCGACAAATCTCCGCCCCAAAGACAGATAGAAATACTGATGATTTTGAGTGTAAAATGCTTCTGGTCTGTTGAAAGCTGGTGCTAGAAGACGGTAAACCGCATCACAAACCTGGAGTCCATACTTCTCGTTTTCTGAAAGCTGGTCTGTCTACCTGTAAAACCGCATCATCAGGCCTGAAGCCCGGAGTGCTCGAGTACTCTGTATAACTTGTATATGTGTTTGGTTTCCTACTAGAAGTAAACTCAGATAATTTGTTATAACTTTGATTCCGGTGTTTTCAATTCCTTTCTTAATTTAATAGAGATCCAGCCTCATCCAACGAACGGCGCGTAGCAGAGGTATTCTACTCCAACAGTACTCGCCTGTTTGTCAGTCAGTAAGACTGTTCTTGGATACCATGAGCAAGATTTTTGATCAGACATCACCCGGGAGAGAGTCAGCGAGAGCCCTGGTGAACATTAAGCAGCGGCAGAGGAGAGTGGCGGATTACGCAATTGATTTCCGTACTCTGGCAGCGGAGAGTGGGTGGAACTCGGCGGCTCTCTTTGATGCTTTCCTGCATGGGTTAGCGGATCCCATAAAGGATCAGTTAGCTCCATTACAGCTGCCTGAAGATTTGGACTCGCTCATCGCCATGGCTATCCGGGTTGATCAACGTCTAATTGATAGACAGCGGGAAAAGGGAAGGAATACAGTATCCACTCCACCTTTCAGACGGGAGTTACCGAGGGAATACTACACTTGGCAGAGGAATTCCCAGACTTCATCTCCAGAGCGACCAGCGCTCCCTATCGCCGCGGAGGAACAGATGCAGCTCGGAAGAGCCAGACTCACGCCGGAGGAGCGTCAGCGCCGTCTACGGGAGCGGCGGTGCTTCTACTGCGGCCAGCAGGGTCATGTTTCGGCAGCCTGTTCGGCAAAAGATCAGGCTCATCAGCAGGAAGGAAGACGCTGGTGAGCCGAGTGACTTCCTTCGACTCTCCAGTCAGAAAATTAATGCAGGTACAAATCAAACTTGGGGATAAGACTATGACTCAGGATGCATTAGTCGATTCTGGGGCTGATGAGAGTTTGTTAGACTGGGAGCTGGCAAAAAGTTTGAATTTAAAGGTTGTACTTTTAGATCAGCCCTTAGAGGCTGGTGCTTTGGACGGCCGCCTTTTATGTACAGTTACTCATCGCACTGAGCCCATGGTATTAGTCATAGATCAGGAACATCGAGAGCAAATTAGTTTTCATTTATTTAACTCTGCTCAACATCCTCTCATTTTAGGGTACCCTTGGCTTGTTAAACACAACCCTCACGTTGACTGGCAGACAGGAAAGGTGAAAGGGTGGGGTGTTGAGTGCTCTCGTTCATGTTTAACCAGTGAAACAGGGTTGAGTAACAGATCTAGTAACTTTAAGCAGGGGTCAGGTAATAACAGTGACACTTTTTCTAAACCTTCTGACTTTCCTGACTTGTCTAAAGTTCCTGGGTGCTATTCAGACATTAAGGAGGTGTTTAACAAAACACGAGCTACTTCATTGCCTCCCCATAGACCGTACGATTGTCCCATAGAACTTCTGTCGGGCTCTACTATTCCCAAGGGACAGCTGTACTCTCTTTCTGGGCCAGAAAGGGAGGCCATGAAGGAATATATCGATTCTTCACTCAAAACTGGTTTGATTCGGACATCTTCATCCCCAGCAGCGGCAGGTTTCTTTTTCGTGGGAAAAAAGGACGGGACATTGAGGCCCTGTATTGATTATAGTCCGCTAAATCAGATCACGGTTAAGAACAGATATCCCCTTCCACTCATCTCTACGGCATTTGAACTGTTACAAGGAGCTAAGATATTCACCAAGCTTGACTTAAGGAATGCTTATCACCTTGTGCGCATCCGGGAGGGGGATGAGTGGAAAACAGGTTTCAATACACCTACGGGACATTACGAATATTTGGTGATGCCTTTTGGACTTTGTAATGCACCTGCTGTTTTCCAAGCTCTCATTAACGATGTGTTAAGAGATTTCCTGAATGTTTTCTGTTTTGTATATCTCGATGATATTCTCATCTTTTCTCCAGATGAGAATACTCATGTTAACCATGTTCATCTTGTTCTTCAAAGACTCCTGGCTAATCATTTGTTTGTGAAAGCCGAAAAATGTGAGTTTCATGTCAACTCAGTGTCATTTTTGGGCTTTGTGATTTCCCCTAACAAAATGGAAATGGACCCAGCAAAGGTCAGCGACGTGGCAAATTGGCCTACGCCAAACTCCGGAAAGAAAGTTCAGCAATTCTTGGGGTTTGCTAACTTTTACAGACGTTTCATACGCAATTTCAGTGCCATTGCCTCTCCTCTCCATTCCCTTACCTCTCCCCATGTTCAGTTTGTGTGGAATCCACAGGCAGAGAAATCCTTCATGGATCTGAAGAGGAGGTTCACCACAGCTCCTATCCTGACTGTACCTGATCGCAACCGACAGTTTGTGGTGGAAGTAGACGCCTCTAACGATGGCGTTGGAGCTATACTGTCTCAGATGTCAGCGGGGGACAATAAACTTCATCCGTGTGCCTATCTCTCCCGTAAGCTATCTTCTGCTGAGAGGAATTACGACGTGGGAAATCGGGAACTGTTGGCTGTGAAGATTGCTTTGGAGGAGTGGCGGCACTGGTTGGAGGGAGCGGAGCAGGATTTCCTGGTATGGACAGATCATAAAAACTTGCAGTACATCAGGAGGGTAAAGCGTTTGAACTCCAGACAAGCCAGGTGGGCTTTATTCTTTAACAGATTTAGCTTCACTCTGTCTTATCGACCTGGCCCATTGAAGCAAAAGTAAAACAGGCTAATGGAGAGAATCCTGTCCATAGAGGTTGTCCTCAGAATCGCCTGTTTGTTCCTAGGACACTTCGTTCTCAGGTGATTCATTGGGCCCATACATCTGTTCTTTCCTGTCATCCTGGAACCAAGAGGACCCTTTTTATGGTGAAACACAGATTCTGGTGGCCTGCTATGTGGAAGGATGTTGCAGAGTATGTGGCAGCTTGTCCTGTGTGTGCTAGAAACAAGACATCTCGTCAAGCTGCGGCAGGTCTTCTCCAACCTCTGCCCATTCCCCACAGACCATGGTCGCACATTGCGTTGGACTTTGTGACAGGATTTCCACCTTCGGCAGGTAATACCACAGTACTCACAGTCATTGATCGTTTTTCCAAGATGGTACATCTCATCCCCATGTCCAAATTACCTACTGCCAAAGAAACTGCACAGGCCATGTTGTCCCATGTTTTTCGTATACATGGTTTCCCAAGTGATGTCGTTTCAGACCGAGGCCCACAATTCGTTTCACGTTTCTGGAGGGAGTTTTGTCGCCTGATCCAAGCCACTGTGAGCCTGACATCCGGATACCATCCCCAGTCATACGGCCAAGCGGAGAGGATGAATCAGGAAATGGAGACATGCCTGAGATGCCTGGTGTCCCAGAAGCCTACCACCTGGAGCAAACATCTGATCTGGGTTGAGTATGCACACAATACCTTACCCACATCAGCCACCGGAATCTCTCCTTTCCAATGTGTCCATGGATACCAGCCTCCATTGTTCCCGGAACTCGAGCAAGAAGTTACCGTACCATCAGCACATGCTCTGGTTCGCCGCTGTCGCCGGGTATGGAAGGGAGTTCGCCAGATGCTGCAGAGAAGTGCGACCCGCATGAAGAGTTTGGCCGACCAAAAACGACGTCCATCTCCTAGATACAAGGTCGGACAACGAGTGTGGTTGTCCACCAAGGACCTTCCTCTTCATGTCGCCTCCAGGAAACTGGCTCCCCGGTTCGTTGGTCCATTTCCCATTTCAAAGGTTATTAATCCTGTTGCTGTTCGCCTATGTCTCCCAAAGTCCCTCAAGGTCCACCCCACGTTCCATGTCAGCAAGCTGAAACCAGTTTTAGAGAGTAGACTGGTTCCCTCCTCCACACCACCTCCACCTCCTCGGGTCATCGACGGAGGTATCGTCTATACAGTGGAAAAGATACTGTCAGAAAGAAAGCGGGGTAGAGGGAGACAGTTCCTGGTCGACTGGGTAGGGTATGGACTAGAGGAAAGATGCTGGATCCCGGGCAGCTTCATTGTCGACAAAACTCTGATCACGGATTTTGACAGACTACGGTCTCAGGTTTCAGGGACGTCTGGAGTCGTCCGTAAAAGGGGGGGTACTGTAAGATTTTAGCACTAGTATCCTGTTAGTTGTTCTGGTTTTAGTGTTTGTCTATCTGTCTTATTTTGATATGACTCTACTCTATCTTTCCAGGTGTCTGCACTTCCTGTCTTTGTGTGTCACCGGTCAGACTGATTGTTGTTCCCGCCCCTGATTGTGTCCACCTGTGCCTCATTACCTAATGTGTGTGTGTGTGTGTATATATATATATATATATAGTCCTTCTCTCCCTTTGTCTTGTGTTGGTTCGTCTTGTCTCATCATGAGATCCATGCCTGTTACCAGAGACCTGTTGTCAATACCTAGTCGAACCTAAGGATTCTATGGAATGTCCTAGTAGATCCTAGAAGACTTTGAAAAGCTTTGTGATCTTAATAATAAAGCATATTACAAAGCAATGGAATCGAGCATCTGAGTTCTTAAGAGCCCATCGTGTCACAGATGTTTGTTTGTATTGCCTTAAGACTATCATAGTTAATGTTAGCTAATCACACTTCATTTCAAGACACCGGAATTGTTATTAATGTTAAACAAATAAAACTTTAAAAGCACTTCACACTACTCACACTCTCTGCGTTGTCGTTCATATTCATGTCTCCTGCTCACTAGGTGGCGATGTTGCAAAACAACTAGGGTCCTGAGATTGCTTATATATTTAAGATCCAAGTCAAGTTTTCAGTTTTGGCGGCAGTTTCTCCTGTTTGTCTTCTCATCAGGGCTCTATAAATAGACAACTACGGCAGATATGTAATATTTAATACAGCCGAAACGTGTATTACAATGCCGTTATGTGATGACTTTCAAAGAGAAAAGCAAGCACACTCGGAATAATGTATTTCATTTTTTTTAAATGTTTTCGGATTTCACATCGCATAAACACCAAATCCCAGCGTGCATTGCGGCTAACCCATCCAATCATCGAGCTGAGGATCTTGCCTACGTCTGTTTCCGGTTTAGTTTATGAACGATGTATTTTGTTATACACACATTCCTTCTCATTTAAATTTAAATTTACATTAAAGTATTTCGTAAGGCCTTCTAACATGTTTTTAAATATAACTACGGTTGTAGTTGAAGAGTTTGCAAATTAACATGAACCGAAGCTGTTTCCTGTTGCAATATACAGTCTATGGTTGCTACAGAGGATTGTGGGTAATGTAATGTCTTCGGCCATCCAAAACTCATAGAAAACGACTTGTTTCTCAGAATTGAAGGGGAAAACGTGACAAAAGCATTGTACACACACTAAAACCTATCAATGTCGTTTAATTAACAAGGATAATCTGGTGTTTTTGAGTTGATGAGTAGTGCAGATATCACTGTCAAATCAATCGACAGTAAGGAGAATACTTACTTCCGGGTGTACAATTCTCCGTTATCCAATGGGAATGGACGCTCACATTGCCTTTAACAGCCGCCGACACAAACGAATGCCGTGCTTCCATGAGCGTCAAATCCCGCCGCAGATGGGAATACATTGCAATCAGTTGAAAGCTATTTGCGTCCGTTTATTGCGTCTGAAGGAGCCTAGGAGCGTCCCAACTGCACGCCTCGGGACCCTGACCAAGCGTCGCTCCTGGACGTTTATGGAGTGAGAGTGTGTTGGCTCTGCTGATTTTGGCTCTTGATTGTATTGACAGTGGTTGCATATTCTTCATACCAAGTCACAAATATGCACGTCACAGGTGTGATCCGGTCCGTCTTCTTTTTGTGTTCAGTAATTTAATGTCACGTCTTCAGATAAAGGTGAACAGTTGATCAGAGACAGCATTTCTCTCTTTCTCTGTTTCTCTCTGAAGGAGAATCAACGATCTCAGGTTTTTCTCAACAAACAGCAGAATCTCTGGTGAGTGTCCTACAAATCTCAAACACACTGAATACTTCTGTTAGAACCACAATCTGATTTAAAGAAATCTCAAAGTAGGACTAATCTTTAAGGAAAACCAGAACTGGGATCTCTTCTAACGTCACATTTAGTGCACTGACTTTCTTCTGTTTTTTATAATTATTTACGATATTTTATTCATACCAAAAACAGAACAAAAACCCATTGACTTCATGACGAGGCAACAGGAAGTGTTGAATGCTGACTCCCTTCCTTCAGCTCTCTCTTGCCCTGTAAGGAATTAAGGAAAACTAACCCACCTTGTTCTGATACATAAAAAAAGGATCATTAACTTAAACTGTGAGGTGGATCTTGAAGTTTGTACTCTGTATTTTTTTATTTCTCTTATCTGATCTTGTGTGCTTTAATACCACATCTTCAAATCAAAGATGATGTAGATTACTCTCTCAGACCGCAGGCTGCAGTGGAGACAAGTCTCTCTGTTTCTCTCTGTTTCTCTCTGTTTCTCTCTGTGTCTCTCTGTTTCTCTCTGAAGGAGAATCAACGATCTCAGGTTTTTCTCAACAAACAGCAGAATCTCTGGTGAGTTTCCTACAAATCTCAAACACACTGAATACTTCTGTTAGAACCACAATCTGATTTAAAGAAATCTCAAGGTACACTGTAAGCCCGGATAAGTTGAATCTACTTAAAAAAATAGAGGAAAGTGGTTGCCTTTAAAAATGTAAGTAAAGCATTATGAAAACTTGAGTCAATTAAACTTACATTTATCAAGGACTTGAATTGTTATTTGAAGTAAAATGCACTTCATGTGAAGTTGATTTTACTTAAAATATTGTGTAATATCAATTGCTTTGCCCAATTATTTAACTTAGAATTTTTTGTTGAAAGTGGTTACATTTCGTATTTATATTTTTTATTCCGTCAACTACAAAAAAGAAAAACACACAAAAATAAAGTTTTACCTTTTATTAAAACTTGAGTGTTTCATTTGGATACAATGAAATTGAGCTTCCTATACAAACTGTGGCAAAAATATTGTACCATACATTTTCCTGAGAACATTTTTCACATGAAACATGAAAGTATAGTAGTCTTTCTATATATAAAAATATATAGATCTATATATTTATGTAGAGCTCTGAAAAAATTAAGAGACCTCTGTAAAATGATCAGTTTCTCTCGTTTTACTATTGGTAAAAACTGGATTAACATTTGTGTTTTATTCTATAAATTAATGACTGACTTATCCCAAACTCCAAATATTCTCATTTAGAGCGTTTATTTACAAAAAATACCAAAAAGTAACCAAAAAAGATGGAGTGTTTTCAGACCTCGAATAGTGCAAAGAAAACAATTTAAAATTCATTTTTCAACAACACAATACTAATGTTTTAACATAGGAAGAGCTCAGGAATCAATAATTGGTGGAATAACCCAGATTTTCAATCACAGCGTTCATGCGTCTTGGCTGCTCTGCACCACCTTTCACATTGATGTTGGGTCACTTATTAAGCCACTCCTGGCACAAAACTCAAGCAGCTCGGCTTTGTGTGATGGCTTGTGACCATTCATATTCCTCTGGATCACATCTGGATTGACCTGGCTGTGGGGCATGGAGCATTGTCCTGCTGGATAAACCCACCCTCAGCTTAATTCAGGTGTGAATGGAGGAAGACCAGATCAAGACCCTGTCATGGAACAGTTGGAACCCCACTGAAAACCTCTGGATGTGATCCAGAGGAAGATGGATGGTCACAAGCCATCAAAGAAAGCCGAGCTGCTTGAGTTTGTGTGCCAGGAGAGACATAAAGTCACCCAGCAACAATGTGACAGACTGGTGGCGAACAACCAAGACGCATTGAAAGCTGTTATTGAAAAATCTGGGTTATTCCACCAAATATTGATTTCTGAACTCTCCCTAAGTTCAAACATTAGTATTGTGTTGTTTAAAGGTGGGGTAGGTAAGTTTGAGAAACCGGCTCGAGATACACTTTTTGTTATATTCCATGGAATGCTCTTAACATCCCGATAGCAATGCATATCTTAAGTGCTTTGACAAAAAATCCATAAAAAAATATCATCTGTGGAAGCCGTAGTACTGTAAAAAGCATGACCAATCATTTTAGCCGGCCCGGCTAAAATAACTGGATGGCCTACCTGCCTGTCAGCCTTCCATCTGTGCACAAACTTATCTCGTGCCCTCATTGGTCATGTGCGCGTTCGTGTGTGTTCGAGGAGGGGCTCTGTAAGGAAGTGGCAGATTTTCTCCGGTTGTGTATTTTCAAATTCTACGCACTCGAGCTGGTTTCTCCAAAATGACCTACCCCACCTTTAATAATGAATAGGAACTTGTTTTCTTTGCATTATTTGAGGTTTGAAAACACAGCATTTTCTCTGTTATTCTGACCAGTTGTAATTTTCTGCAAATACATGCTCTAAATGACTTCTTTGTTTTGTTTGGAGTTTGGGAGAGATGTTGTCAGTAGTTTATAGAATAAAACACAAATGGAAATGCTAACAAGCTTAATAGGTCAAACAGTGCAAACATGCAACAACAACAACAAAATGCAATATTGAAGCCTAAATATTTGCCATATGTAACAGTAGCCAACTTTTCAGAACCCCGTTTCACAATGTAAGCTGATTTTTCAAAGTCTGAGTTTTGGGTGACAGCTCAACTTTACCAAGGTTTACCTGCTGAACAAAGTGGAAAGTGTTTTTCATGCACTTTGGGTACTCCAGTTGCAGGGCATAAATGAGTCCGAACAGGACACAGAAGGCCTGAGGCAGGTTAGCCGGTCCATCCATCACCACATTCCCCTCCAAGACGATTGCCACACTGGATGGGTTGAGCTGAGGATTTTCTCCGACACAGAGGATTCCCAGTGGAGTTTGACTGTACACCTCCTTATCAGCCGCATCCTAACAGAGAAATAAAGAGATTGACATATAATTCTACATCGTCCACCAAAAAGTAGCTTCCACTGTTTATAATGAAAAGCATCATACAACATAAAAACCAAAAGTAATAAATAAAAGGACAATCTGGGCCTTAAATTGGCCTTACGTCAGACGCCATAACTGGATCTGTACATTACAAGTACTAGTTGCAAATTGTGCACCAAATATGGTTTTGTATGTAGCTTGGCTGCCATGAATTTGTGAACATTTGATGCAGACAATCTTCATTATTCACCTACAACATATTTGGTGTTCGGGTGACCCGATTTCCATTTTCAATGAGTAAAAAAAAAATATAAGGATATTTTTGTTCAACCTGAAACTCCATGGGGCTTATTTATTGTGAAGGACATGTGGAATTGTTTTAATTCTCTCACACACACACACACACACACACACACACACACACACACACACACACACACACACACACACACACACACACACACACACACACACACACAGTTTGAACCTGTTTTCCCTTGATCTTTACCCTTTGTAGTGTGTGCACAAAACTATTCCAGAACATTATAAACATTTTACATTTTCTCGAACTGTCTCCCTCGCACCTGCACGCCGGAGGAAGGACTAAACAGACACATAACCTCACATTACAGTGTATAGTGCAGAACTACAATTATCTACCAGCAAAATGGCCAAAAGATATGTATTTTTCGGATTTATTGTATTTTATGAACAGTGACTGTTAAGAATTACAAAATAAAATCGCCACTATCAGTACAGCGCCACATTCCGAACAGGAAATGCACGCAAATACAAAATAAAATCGTACTGACACTCAGACCCGGCGTCATGGGCGGGCCCCATGGGGCCGGGCCCGCCCATCCAGGATTTGGGTTAGTTTGGCTATTATCATTTATATTTATCTGCAACAATGGATATCAGGAAGTGGTTCACGAACAAAAAGAGCTCACCAAATGAATATGGCAACTCAGCACATTAGAAGAAATCAGTTACGTTACCAACGAGCAAGCAAGCCAGCCAGGGACAAGGGAGGCTGGCAATCAATTATATTTTGAAGATAAATTGACTCTCAAGCCGGCTCTCTCACTAACTCCTGCTCTGTGCGCAAGCAGACCGCTGCACACGCTCTCTGCCTTGCTCAATCTCTCTCTCTCTCTCTCTCTCTCCCTTTCTCTCCATCGCTCAACCTCACTCCACCCTGTGTGCGCTCAAGTTTGCACAGCGTTACAAAATGTGCCACAAAACCAACCAATGGAAGTATAATAAGACCGTCAACAGCGTTATGGCAACGTAAAACCCCTCTCTCTCCGTAACAATTCACGAGCGCCTCCCCCCCCCGTCGTTATTTATATATATATATAAATAACGACATCTTGTATTTTAGTTACACCCGCTAGACAACAGTGGAGTTCGAGAAACAACCGTGTTTGCCGGGTGCACCGCGGCGGGGGTGGGGAGGTTCCAGCCGGGAACCTTCACCCCGCTGCGGGACCCGTGGTGGGACCCCTGAGTCAGACGGTGCGTCTTGGTCACGCTTCATATCGGCCGGCCCGGGAAGGAAGAGACACGCAGAGTGGGGGAAGTCCCCCACCCCAACGCAGCACACCCTCCCGGCCATCAGAGTCGAACCCGCAGTTCGGAGGTACCGACCGCCAGAGCACCGGCACTAGGCCGGGCCGGTGGAGGACCTCCGATGGTGGGTCGCGTTTGCCATTCGATCAGTGAGAGGAGAGGAGAAAAATGCAATAAGAATTGTCAAAATCCGTTAATATATGGATGAGTGGGGGGGGGGGAAACGGCTGGACACAGGCCGTGGGGGGACACCCGAGACCGGGCTATGTCCCCGTTAGAAGGAACCGGGTGAAATAGCCAAAAAAAGAAAAATGTATAAAACCGGGGAAATAGGGGGAAAAGTGAAAAAAAAGGGTCCGAAAATAGGCACTCGTGAGGCGGGCAGAGTCCCCTGTCAACTCCCGTTACATTCCTCCATGGTGTCATTTGAGCGAAAAATGGCTAAGTCAACTTTTACGAGAACCAGGATGGGGGGTTCAAAAGGGCTTGACCAAGGCCGACCCAAAGTGCATGGTGAGCGGACTCATCACCTCCGTGAGAGTGGAGGTGTCCTGAGAGTGGAGGCCTGCAGGCAGACCCCTCTCAGGCTGACAGGCAGGTAGGCCATCCAGCTATTTTAGCCGGGCCGGCTAAAATGATTGGTCGTGCTTTTTACAGCGCTACGGCTTCCACAGATGAACATTTTGTATGTATTTATTGTCAAAGCATTTCATATGCATTGCTATCGGGATGTTAAGAGCATTCCATGGAATATAACAATAAGTGTTTCTGAAATAAATGACATACCCCACCTTTAAGGGACGTTAATCAACAACATCTGAAAACGTAATGTCGTCGCTAATGTTAGCTAAATGGCGTCTCACCAGATGTAGTAGCACAAAGCAGCCGTCCAAGCGCCAGCCTCCTCTCCCTATGATGGAAGCCTGAGACAGCCCGTGGCAGGGTTCTAGCGTCCAGCGTTCAATGTGGGGTGGGGCTCACACTAAAAGAAAGGTGACGTCTTTCAGTGCACACGAACAAGTGAAAAAAGTACAGCACTATCTGTTTAAAACTATCTGCACCTCGTAGCCTACTATTGCTCAGTAAAAGTTAACAAAAGCGAGGGAAACACACATTGCCTGACTGCAGTAGCGTAGAAGTGCTGCAGTTAAGTGACGTAAATCAACTGAAAACTTAATGCGGTCGCTATTCAAATCTAGATCCCTCTGCCGGCTCCATGATCACACTGCGGGGATTTTTTCCCCCCTAATGACCACCTAGCAGCACATTATACCGCTTATTACACGGCTACATACTAAAAAAACAAAACAAATTATTCATAATATCAATTTTAAAATGATTTCATTGACTTAAAAACGATCATAATGCTTCCGTCAAAATAAAAAGTCTGTTCCACGGCGCACCAACGAATGGAACTGTAATTCAGAAAATAAACGGCAGCATTGATCGAGTTTACCTGTAACTGTCAAAGTCTGTTAACATTTTATTTTCCTCTAACAAGTACTTAAACAATGCGAGAGAAGCCCACACCGTGTTCCCGCCAGTTGATACTTCCTGTGGCTGTGACACCCAAAAGTACGATAATTCAACCAAGCCGTGTTAGCTAAATGGCACTCACCAGATTCAGTAGATAAGGCAGCCGTCCCAGCGTCACCCTCCTCTCCCTCCTTTGGAAGCGTAGACAGCGCGGTGGAAGGGTGCAAGTCAGGTGCAAGTCCGGCGTTCAAAGTGGGGTTGCGTCCGACTGAGAAATTGCGAGCTGGAAACGTTAAAAGATCCTTCTCTTTCCCATCATGCATTGTGAACATGACTAAAACTTGATAATGTAAAGCTAGTTAACTTAAAATTATTGACACATTGCTTAACTAACACATGTCAGTATTATATGCTTACATTTGATAGTAATGCAATCAAACTTAAATAATGTCAGTAATTTGTAATTCATTATTTAATTAGATATGAACTCCGGGCTAACAGTGTAGGATTACTCTTTAAGAAAAACCAGAACTAGGATCTCTTCTAACGTCATGGAGTGCACTGAATTTGTCTTTTTTAACTTGTGTATTGTATATTAATTAGGGCTGTCAGTCGATTAAAATATTTAATCGCGATTAATCGCATGATTGTCCATAGTTAATCGCGATTAATCGCATGATGTCCATAGTTAATCGCGATTAATCGCAAATTAATCGCACATTTTTTATCTGTTCTAAATGTACCTTAGAGGGATATTTTTCAAGTTTGTAATACTCTTATCAACATATGAGTGGACAAATATGCTTTATATGTTTGTTTATTATCATTTGAACAATGACAAATATTCTCATGAATATTAAACACAACAACCTCTGAACATTACAAATATTCGCCTCAATTCAACCTGGAACCTCTCTCATACAATAATAGTGTGTGTGTGTGTGTGTGTGTGTGTGTGTGTGTGTGTGTGTGTGTGTGTGTGTGTGTGTGTGTGTGTGTGTGTGTGTGTGTGTGTGTGTGAATGAATGTGGAGACACTGTGATGGATCGTTGGAGCTATGTGCCGCTCAAGGCATATATGCTCGAACGTGTGCTGCCTGGACGCTGCAATCATGTAGCGCGTACTATCCGTGCTGAGTGCGCTGACTTTTCGTACAATGTCCCACTGTCTGGCTACCTGCATAAAGTCAAGTGCTCGGCGCAGTTGTCGGCGAAATGTCATTGAAACAGCTCCTTATATCCGTTAGCGCAGCTAGCTAGCACCAGATGCTAACAACAACAACACGTAAGGTGTGCCTCGCTCGCGCGAGTCGCGCCACACATACACACTCCCTCCCGGTCCTCCCGATGGCCAGTCCGGGCCTGCCGGTGAGCGTGGAAGTGTGGTCTGCCACAAGCGGGCGGCAGGAGCGGGGCTGTCAGCATCAGCTTGTTGATGGTATTTTAAACTCGATGCGTTCTGAAACTACGGGGCGGCCGAGGACAAAAAATACACATGCGTTAATCGCGTTAAAATAATTAGTGGCGTTAATTTTTTTTTGCGTTATTAACGCGTTAACTTGACAGCCCTAATATTAATATTTGTTTATTGTAACTTGCTTTAGTACTTTGATACTATGTAAAAAATACTTTATATAGCTCTCTCCCAGTATACAGTATTTGATGACGCACTTTATGTCGTAAAACAAAATGTTAAAATCTCTCTCTCGTGTTAACCTCAGGGTTAGACCTTATTTCCGGATAACAATCACAAACACATTCAGAAAACCGTTGTTCACAAAAGCGATGAAAGATGGGTCAGTTCCTAGTTTAAGAACTCGTGCCTGCACAGATAGATTACCATATATGGTGTTGAGTTAGACATCAAGCGTCACACCTTAATCCGAATTCATAAAAAAAACTTGAGAATTCTGGGTAAAAAACTGAATGTTGTAAATAATTTGTTATCAATCCAGAGAATACGTATTGGAATTTTTGTTGAAAGAAAATCTGAATTCTTTCTTTTTTTTAAAAACATTTGAGAACAAATTCAGAATTCAGAAAAAACGAATTCTAAGAAGAAAATATCGGAAATCTTAGAGTGAAATCAAATTCCCTGAGAAAACTCTGAATTAATTACATTTCATTTTTGGCCATTATCATTTTCCTTTTGGCAGAACCACTGACCTCCAGACCACGGGACAGGAACGGATGACATGCTGAGTAATTTCCTCATTTTAGAACTAGTTCCTGCACAAACCATATACCAAATGTGGTGTTGAGTAAGACTCAGAAAATAAAGTAAGAATTGTCAGACTGTACAAATGGAGTTTGCCCTGAGCAGTTTGTGTTAGCAGCCACCAGAGGGCAGCAAAGATAACAGCATGCAGCTCACCCTGTAGTATGAAACAAGGGGTTACGTATGGTAACCCTTGTTATATAAGCACAGGTGGAGCCCTCTACTGGTCTCTATGGGTACTACCCTTTGATCATATCATGCAAGCATTCATCCACTGAAACTCATAACCGTAGCCGGCCCCCGGGCGGGCCTACCTGAATGCGCGCGCATCCTCCCGTATAAAAGGAGGCCTCGCCTCCTGACTGTCATCCTACACTTCTCTTCAGCAAGCAGCATAGGACCGACAGGGCCCATGAGTAGAGGGCTCCGCCTGTGCTTATATAACAAGGGTTACCATACGTAACCCCTCGTTATATCTCTTATGCCCCTTTCACACCAACGTGTTTTCAGCGCCGGCTCGGAGCTGGAGCCTGAAAAGTACCGGTTTTTCCTCTTCACACGGCAGCGGCGCCGCCTCATAGCTCCGGAATCCAGTTCGTTTCCAGCTCCAAAAAATTGTCGGTCTAGAAGCAAGACTCCGGAGCTAAGAGGCGGCGTCGCTTACGTCTCTCTTACGTTGAGGCGTGCAGGAAACTAAACCCACCTCCCCTGAACATGGGTCGACTGAAGAGTCTCGTCATGCCAGCCTACAAGAAGTAGCGCTGAGCAAAGTATTATTGGATACCTGTAAATGTAAATAGGTGCTAATGTATACCCCTGTAATTATGTTGTGATGTCCTTTTTGTTTCTGTTTGTTTTTATATGTGTAACTCAATGTACCGCAGGTCTCCCTTGTAAAAGAGATCGTTGATCTCAATGGGATTTTTTAACCTGGATAAATAAAGGCTACAAACAAACAAACAAACAAAGTGACTAGAAGGCAACCACACACTTATAAAAAAAAACACACTTTCTAAAGTCAGGCAACACTAACCAGTAACCAGGCTTCTTGTGATTCTGTTTATTTGTACCTTACTTTGACCATCCGTTCGCTGTTATTGATCATTGTGGAGAGCAGGCAGACGTTTTGTTTGTTATTATAGCAGCTATCGGATGGAAACAATACATGGGCTGCACAGGTTGTCATGTCCGACTATCACAAGTAGAATCGTAATGAAAAATACGCCGATAAAATGTGCCTGGAGAAAACGGCTTATGCCACAATAGGATAGCAATAGCAAGTAGTTAGTTTAGCTTCGGTTGCTATGCTAACATCACCCATTTTATAACAGAGAAACTTTCATAGCAGCGTTGTGATGCCAAACAGCGTCAATTCAGACTGACACACTTAAGGGGAACTGGGGATATGTATCAGCTGCTTGTGTGACAGTCAGACAGTGAATACTTTAGAGCGCCCGCTGCCATGTGAGCTAACCCGGAGCTAACGGGAGAATAAACTCCCGTGGAAGAGCAGCCAGCACTGCAGCGGTCGGTAAATGCCGCTGAAACACATTAATAAACAATGAACCACGGCACTCTGGAGAAAAGTATAAGGTTGGAGAAGTCGTTATTTAATTTAATCTGGCTTCGTATGATTAAAAGCAACACGATCATCGACCTGACGCAGTCCCCCGTTGTTGTTGTGAGCGCCGTTGGGGAGCAAATCAGCGATGTAAACGGTGACGTCATGACGCAGCAGCGGCAGCACCAGTCGGGCTCTGGGCGGTGTGAACAGAGCGGGAGCAGAAAAGGGAAACCGGAGCTAAACCAGAAAAGCTCTAGCTCGGAGCTAGAAAGGGAAAAGCGCTTGTGTGAAAGCCGCATTACAGGCCCCGATGTATACACGCGCTGTCGTCCCAAAACAACACTGTTCCATCTCACTGTCTCTGACCGGCTTTCTGGTTAGCAGCCGATGCGCCTCACTCACCTCTCCCTCGGTCGTAACGTGGAGAAAGTTGGGGCTGCGGCTGACAGAGCACACCCTGACGCGCTTACCCCGCGGAGGTGTGCTCGGAAAACAGCGCTGAGGGCTCCCACCCTCCGCCCATAGGCGAACAGAGAGAGCCCTCAGCCCTGTATGGGCTCACTGTGCATCACCTCCCCCGAGTCCCTAGGCAGCACGGGGAGAGCGGAAGTGCCCCATGTCCCACACTCAGACACGCTTACCCCGTGAAGAGTGTGTATGGGCTAAAACATGTGTGGAGGACTCAAGCAGGGGGAAAGAGTCCTCCAGCCCCGTATGGGCCCAGTGCGTGCTCCGTCCCCCGGGACCGGGGTCTGGGAAAAACGTGCACGCACTACGTCCGGGGAGGGGGTCAGATGCCCACTGACCCACAGCCCCCCTCCCTCCTCACCAGTCCTGCGTTGCCCCAGCGAGCACAGACGATGAAAAGGAGCCAGACATGTCCAAGAGATAAAACTTTATGAAGGGGTCTCCACACTCACGCCGTTAAATAAGGCTGTTGATACAGCCACAGCCCGTGCTGAGTGAGCACGGACCCCCGTAGGGCAGGCTCTCCCCGCCTGTCCGTAGGCATGCGAGATGCACTCGCAGAGCCATCCTGCCAGGTGTTTCTTGGACAGGGCTTTACCGGCCACGCCGCCCCCAAAGCACACAAACAGCTATTCAGTGCGTCTGAAGGCAGCCGTGCGCTCTACATAACATGCCAGCGCACGCACCGGGCAGAGGAGGCGCAATTTAGCCTCCCTGGCCTCACTTGGGGTGGAAGATTAAAGCCCCCCAACTGAATAGCCCTCGACCTGAACACACTCCTTAGGCTCTTGGGCAGAAAGGAGGGGTGTCGCCCCACTCTGGTCACCCCGAATCACCAAGCAACTCGGGTGCACCGATAGAGCGGTTAACTCGGACACTCTCTTGGCTGACGTTAAGGCGAGTAGCAACGCTGTCTTCCACGACAGTGCTTTCAGGGAGGAGAGCTCCAGAGGCTCAAATGGTTCTGTGACCAGAGCCTCGAGCGCCAGCGGCAGGTCCCACTGTGGGGCGGAGACGTGCACTACTGGACGCAGCCTCCTGAACCCCTGTAAAAACTGCAACATCAGTGGCTGAGAAAAGGCTGACCTGCTGTCAAATCCCTCATGGCAGGACGAGATGGCTGCTGCATACACTTTCACTGTGGAATGAGCAAGCCCTCTGTCCACCAATAACTGTAAGTACGAAAAAATAGATCCCAACTCACAAGATAGGGGCTCTATTTTCCGCTCCTCACACCAATGCTGGAATCCCAGCCACTTTGGCCTGTAACAGGCTGTGGTGGATTCTGCTCTAGCTGCCTGGATAGTCTGGATAACTCCGTCAGACAATCCACCCTGTCTCAGCCTGTCCCTCCCAGGAGCCAAGCCTGAAGAGGACGGCCCAGAGTGGGTAACGCCCCGATTGCACCTGCCTCTTGGGACATCGCCCCCCCGAATTGGGGAAGCGCCCAGGGCTGGCCCACCTTCATCTGTGTCATCTCTGAGTACCACGGAGCCCCCACGCGATCTGGCACTACTAGGATGATTGACAGACGTTCTCGCCTCACTCTCCCTAGGAGAGGGAGAATGAGACGCAGCGGTGGAAAGGCGTATAGCAGCTTCCTTGGCCACGGCTCGTGTGCAAACGCGTCCACCCCCAAAGGCGGATCGTCGCTCAGAGCCATGGAGAACCACAGGGCGCAGTGGCTGTTGCGCCGGCTGGCGAACAGGTCCACCTCTGCTCTCCCGAACCGGGCCCAGAGCTGCTTCACCACTTCCAGGTGAACCTCGACAAGCCCCCCTGTTTTCCAGTCCCGGGATGTGGAGGGCTCTCAAGGATAACACCACCTCTGAAGCCCACAACCACAATTTCTCCGCTGTGGTCAACAGAGTGGCGGAGCAGACTCCGCCCTGCCTGTTGATATATGCCACTGTAGTTCTGTTCCTGACCATTACATGTCTCCCCCGAATTAAGGGTTTGAAATGCTGGGGGACCAACACTACTGCCCGGAGCTCTAGGAGGTTGCTGTGCCGTGTCTCTGTTAGAGACCAGCGCCCACCTATAGCTTCCCTCCCCATCCTGTTCTCCGTGAACTCTTATGCCTGTGAACGGAGGAGGGGTGCTGCAAAACTGCAGTGAATACCCCAGTCTCAGCGTCCTGTCCATCCACTCCGTTAATACACAGTTGCGTTTCCATTCCCCATAACATTGCGTTAGGGGATGTGCAATCAGATGCGGGGCCCCAGCTATAAAGCTGTGGTACTCCCCGGCGACCCACTCCGCCGCAAAACTCCCCGCGAAGGGAAGATCCGCCCATGGGGGGTCGACACCGAAAGGGCAGAGTTTCCACTACGGCCCTTGAACGCACTACGGCCCTTGAACGCACTGCGGCGCGCTCTCGTGGGAGGGAGGCTGTGGCTCAGTGGGATTGTGTGCTGAACTTAGTGCGCTGAACTTTGAATCACGGGGTAGCAAGTTCGAATCCCACTGCAGTCAGCATGTCGTTGTGTCCCTGGGCAAGACACTTCACCCCAAATTGCTCCTGTGGGGGATTGTCCACAGTACTGAATGTATGTAAGTCGCTTTGGATAAAAGCGTCTAACAAGTGACATGTAATGTAATGTAATGTGGGAGCGCGCGCTCCGCCATGACACATTCACCCAGACGGTGAAATGCATTCGGCGAAGTTTTTACACTAGGTGTTTTTTTTTCATTTAATCGTTTATTTGGCAGGGACAATGCACAATAATGAACACTTAAAACATTAAAATGTGTGAAGTGTAACAGTGCCAGATTTAGCTTTGAGCTCATTTCCATGAAACATTTAAGAAAATTACATTTTACAAACATAGTAAAAACAAAATACATGATATGCAAAAAGTGCAAGAGAGCAAGAGCAGCATACACAAGTATTTATGACATGGTAATACAATATAGCAGCAACGACATATAAAGTGCAAGAAAGATAAAAGTGCCACATAAAGTGCAAGAGGAGTTACCCCTGTGTTAAAGTGCATTTAGCGGTGATTGCACGTCTGTTTGTTTCTTAACCATTCTTTTAGTTGACCTTTGAAGCTATTGAGAGTGGGACAATCCCGTATCTCAGTTGGGAGGCTATTCCACAATGAGCTGCCTTTAACGGAGAGGACATTTTGTCCAAAGGTGGACTTCACAGTCTCCTCTGGTTTCGGACCTAGTGCAGCGTGTATTTTCTGTGGATGAATTCCCCTAAGGGAGGGGGGGCCAGTCCATGTAAACATTTATAAATAAAACACATACTTTTAAAAGACTTAGAATTGTCAAAACTCAAGAAATTGTGTTTCTCTAGGATGGTACAGTGGTGATAGATAGATAGATCGTACTTTATTGATCCCAAATTGGGAAATTGTTTCAATGAATAAGGCTATTCTTATAAGGCTTTCTGTCAAACACCTTGATAGCTCTCTTGTACAGCTGTTCTATTGGTTTCAGGTTGGTAGCACAAGCAAACGACCAGTTTGTAAAACAGTATTCAATATGGGATAGAATCATACAGTGGAGGTATGACTTTGCAGCATTGACAGTTAAGAAAGGTCTGATTTGTTTAAAATGTTGCAAGTTGAATTTAATAGTGTTGGATACTTTCTTAATATCTTTCTTAAAAGTCAAGTTCGAGTCCATTATGACTCCAAGATACTTGAAGTGGGAGACTAGTTCTAATTCTGCTCCGTTTAAAAACACATTGGATACTTCGATTTTGACTGGTCGTTTACTGAACATCATGCACACTGTTTTTTTTGCATTTAACTGTAAGCACATGTTGTTCAGCCAGTGTTGAACCTTGTCCGTGTTGTGTGTCTTGGGTGCCCAATTACCATCGTATGAAACGGATCTGGCCGATTTCAGCGAGATATTATGGGGAAAATGTGGAATTGTGGAGAGAGATGACTCTTACTCTGGGATAAATGCATTTGTTTTTACCGAATGCATTTTTCACACACACATCACCTTATGCCCCTGAATGGAGGAGGGACGCGGTAAAACTGGAGTGGAGCCGCAGCTAAGAAGCTGTAGTACTCTCTGGTGGCCTATTCCACCGCCAAACCTTCCATAACAGGAAGATTGGCTCATCGGGGGCCGACACAGAAAGGGCCGATTCTCTACTGAGGTCCTTGAACACACCGCGGCCCGCTCTCGGGGGGGCGCGTCATAATGCCGTCTCTTTGAAACGGACATTATGGGGAAAGGTGGAATTGTGGAGAGGGATGACTCTTACTCTGGGATAAATGCAATCGTTTTTACTGAATGCATTTTTCACACACACATCACACTAGAACTAGGGTTTACAACACGTAATCCACCGTTCTTCTGCGGAGGTCCCTGAACGCACCGCGGCCACTCTCACGGGGGGCGCGCGCCCTCGTATTAACGCTGTATTTCACCACGTGAAATGCATTAATCGGGCTTTTTATACCAGGCAAGGTGTGCTTCCACAGCACACCGGCAATAGCGGCGTGATCCCCCAGGGTCATCACACGGCAGGCAGCTGCGGCGGCCACACTGTAGACCAAGCTACTAATTCGGCCTTGCCAAATACTCGCTCTGATCTGGTGAGGCGGGGGCATCTCTAGCAATGAGCGAGTAGCCCACACACCCGTGTTTATTTGCAGCCGCCCCGTCATGCGGCAACGGGGCAGAGTTCTTTTCAGCTCTCTGCCTAGCCTGCTGCCCGCTGGGAGCAGCTGCGCTCCGCCGCCCTGGTCATCACCCGGGGAGAGTACAGCCCTGGGCGGTGGACTTCCATGGACGCCGAAACCCGGAAGTGCCCGACAACGGCACATGGAGCCATCCACCCGCTGGAATGGCGAACGTGAGATGGCACCGCCTCGGCCATATCCTGGTCCCCCAAACACTCAAAGCAGAGGTGGTGGGGATCGGCGCCCGCTGTTTAAGCCAGGGCACAAAGGACAGGCCCGAGTCTCTAGAAGTGGCGACTCCATGGAGGTACAAACGTCTTTACTTTCTCACTCAGTTGTTTCTCTGCTTGCTGAAGAGAAAGGAATGACAGTCAGGAGGCGAGGCCTCCTTTTATACGGGAGGATATGCGCGCGCATTCAGGTAGGCCCGCCCCGGGGGCCGGCTATGGTTATGAGTCTCAGTCATGGATGTATAATAAGAACTGGATACAGCGTGGGAGGCGGGGCCTCATTCATTCCTATGAGAGTTGCTCATTCGCGCATGATGATAAAATGGCCCAACTTTTGAGAGAGCGAAACGTCACAGATTACCCGGCATGCCTGAGAAGTACCCGTATGTGCGCTCATAGCGCATGCGCAACTCTAACCATGCCCCCCAAAATGCTCGTTCACATCAAGCACGTCAATTTGCGTACACGTAACAGCACCGCACGTTCATGACAGCATGGTAATGGTTTGTTATTATGATAGATTTGATATTAACGAGGCGGCAGTTAGCAGCTAGCGGTTAGCTAGTAATTATGCTAATTTACACATCAATCGTTATGTACTTTTATATTACGCTCATACGCTGTAACAGGATCTAGTGATATCCAAGCAACAGAGCTTCATTTAGCATGAAAGAATTATTGCACTGTATATATATATATGTATATATATATACAGTGCAATAAGCTTCTTAGTGCAATAAGAAGCTACAGGGACGTTAATCTACGTCGGTAATATTAACTTTATTTAATACAACATTTACGGTACAAGATTTAATAATACAGCCCATGTAGTATAATATTTTACAAATGATGAATTACAGCAAACATGTGCAATATATCCATTATTACAGCTCCGTGGGCTGGCAGTAAGGCGATATGGGTCCGTTCTTATTGTGTATCCATGGGTAAAGATAAACGCATGTAGTGCTGAACACGTAACATGAACGTGCCGGGCGGCGCGGTCCCGTGGGTTAAATGCGCGTTCATAATGCAGAGGGATATAACTCTCAGAATAACGTTATTAGCACATTTTTACAACTTGAGGAACGAATGTTTTTAATAAGGGCTATACAAGTGTTCATACTGGGTAGTTTATTTAGTTTAAAAAAAATTATCCAACGATTTACAGACCACTCTTTCCCCATGTAAGTCAATGGGAAAAAGTGTTTCCGGGCCTGGCAACCAAAAGGAAGTGTAGTACCGCTGTTTGGCCAGCACGAATATTTTCATCTGAGTCCGGCGCACTTCCTGGGGGCTTGGTCTCACCGGATGAATGCTTGCATGATTTGATCAAAGGGTAGTACCCATAGAGTCCAGTAGAGGGCGGAGCCTGTGAGAGATATAACAGATTGATACTCATAAACAGAAAGAAGTTGTTTTTGTGTGTGTTGAGGAAAATGTAGATGTTGATGATGACATTATACACAATAAGTAATGCAAGATGTCTTGAAGATTTAAAGATGTTACATCTCTCACATTATTTTGTGTCTCTTTTGTTTGATTGTTGTGAGATTTTGTGGATCCTTTTATCATTTTGTTTTAAAATGTAATCGTTCTTTGTCTCTTTGTAGATGTTGTGTGTCCCTGTCAATCTGTAGACGTTTTGAGACTAATTATTATCGTTTGATGTCAATATGTCGTTTTATTTGTCTACATTTGTTGACTTTTTGCATCCTTTTAAGTAAAAATGTGTAAAGAAAAATACATGTTGTGTGGGTAGATGAACAAGAGTTTACCATTAACTAACAAGCTCCAACCTTTTCCGTCCATTCAAAGCGATGGACTCTGAAGGCATCGGGACGATAGAGGTGGCGGCGCTCGGACGGCCTTTCAGCCTCGGGATGTTGTACGACTGCCGCAAAGACGAACTCATCGCTGGTGAGGACTCATTTAAAAAAAAATAATGCATCACCATCACAATTTCAAGTTATTAAGGTTTTTCATCCAAGATCTTTGTCATTGTTTAAAAACTTTAAAAACATTTGAAATACAACAGTACAGGTTAAAAAAAAGAACACATTTAATTCATCTAGCGCTTTACTGAAATACGCTTTAAAAAACATGACATACAAGCATAAAACAAACATACATACATTAGTCGAAAAACATAATTTTGAGAAAATATTTATCACGTTGGGGGCAAGAGTTGTGACAGTTTAAGGGATATAAGAAATTGTAATTAATCAAACCTGTGGGGTTGGTTCAGACACTGCTATCTCACATTAATATAATGCACATATCATATAAAACTAAGGCACACAATTCTCAAAAGCAACACATTCACCTTAGATAAGCTGTATTAGATACAGGTTTCTTTTTTTATCCATGTAGATAATGTTATTGATAAAAAATGGCCACTTCTCAAGCAGGTGGTTAAAAAGGCAGGTGCTCAAGTCCCCTTTGAGGTCTATCTGTACACCTGCCTGCACCCCAGGTCCGGAACTTAGTCCTGGTGGTCTTTAACCTGTTAAGCCCTCAGCCTGTTTTTCAGGTCTCAGGCTCGAAAATGATATTCCCAGAACAAATGATTATATCTTACCTTTTAAAAGGGGTAAAGTAATAATCTTTTTTCTCAAAGCAATGATAAACCTGTGAGTTGGATGTTGAAAAGTCAGAATCAATATTGATATTTTTATTTTAAAGAAAATTCAGATTGAACATAGTAAAAAACTGTAAATGATTGTGTCCGTCCAAAAATTATTTTTTACTTATACTGAAAACTACCCTTGGATGATGGGTTAGTAGACTAAAAGCTACATACATATAAGTACAACATATAATAATTACCCGGTATCAAGATTGATGCAAAACAAGTGACATTTGACCTTTTTAGAGAGGTTTAGCAAAAATAACTCCACCTCTGGGGTGATTTGGGTGGAAATGGGCGTTTTTGCCGTTTCTCTGGAAACCATTGGTCGATTTTTATGATTGAAATCTCTTTTTAACCGTTAGAGCCAATAGAATCGAAGGAGAATTTCCACATACATACACACCTTACCAAAAAAAAGTGGGGGCTTCGCGCATTCAGTTTTTCCCAGAGCAGACCTGTCTCACGCTCTGAAATCTGAAAACGGAAAAGTAGGTTTTATGCTCATGGATTATCAGAAATCATTTCAGAAAGTGACACAGACACATTGGATTAACCTATGGATTAACCTTCAGCAGCGTGTTTATCGTTTTAATGCCATTGAAGACAAGTTTTGATCAGACAACAACGAAGGTAAGAGATATTGGCGTTTTTGCTACCTAGCGCCACATGTTTTGATGTCTGTTTTTGTTAATATTTTCGCGAGTTCTTCTCATGGAGTGATGATATAGATCGATTCTGTGTCTTCTCACGATATTAAACGAGGGGTTGGATGTGCAGTTACGATAAGTAATAATGGTGTTATGAGTGAGTTTCTGTACAAGCGCTGTTAGCATTTTTTCACTCGTGGCTAATTCAGAGGCTCAGCGCTAGCTTTGTGTTTTTTTTTGCAAAAAATTGTTTTAATGATCAGTTAGCTGAGTTTCTTCCCGTTACATGGATATAAAACATTCATAGTTTATTAAATATTAACCTGTTAAGCCCGAGAGACCCCGGTACCGACGCACCTCCCGCAACATCTTGCAGGAAACAGTGTCTGATGGCATGTTCATTTAATAAACTACGAATGTTTTATATCCATGTAACGGGAAGAAACTCATCTAACTGATCGTTTTTATTTTTTTTTCAAAATAAAATCCACAATGCTAACGCTGAGCCTCTGAATTAGCAACGAGCGAAACATGCTAACAGATTACTGCACCGAAATTCACTCACAAAACCTTATTATTTATCTTTTCTGCACATCCATGACATCGATTCACATCGTGAGGTGACACAGAATCGAAGGGTACCCTCATTATCACTCAATTATACGAAATCGCGACTTTATAAACAAAAATAGACATCAAAACATGTGGCGCTAGGTAGCTAAAAACGCTAACATGGCTCATCTGTGTCTTTGTCTGGTCAAACGTGGTCTTCAATGGCATTAAACTGATCAAAACGCTGCTGAAGTTAATCCATAGGTTAATCCAATGTGTCTGTGTCCCTTTGAAATGATTTCTGATAATCCATGAGCAATAAGACTGCTTTTCCGTTTCTAGATGTCAGAGCGAGAGATAGCTTCACTCTCATGCAAAACTACATGCGCAAAGCCCCCACCTTTTTGTTTTACAACGTGTGTGTGTGGGGGAATCCCCCTTAGATTCTATTGGCTCTAACGGTCAGAAAGAGGTGTCAACCATCAAAATCGACCAAGGGGGGCCAGAGATATGGAAAAAACCCCATTTCCACCCAAATCACCTCAGAGGCGGAGTTTTTTTGGCTAAACCTCTCTAAAAAGGTCAAATGTCACTTGTTTTGCATCAATCTTGATACAGGGTACTTATTATATGTTGTACTTTGGATTCCTAAAGCTTTTAGTCTACCTTACCATCATCCAAGGGTAGTTTTCACTGTAAGTAAAAAAGAATTTTTGGACGGACACTATAATTTACAGTTTTTTACTATGTAAAATCTGAATTTTCTTTAAAATAAAAAACATCTATATTCTTCTGACTTTTCTACATCCAACTCACAGGTTTATCATTACTTTGAGAAAAAAGATTATTAATTTAACCCTTTTAGAAGGGAAGATATGGTCATTTGTTCTGTGAATGTCATTTTCGAGCCTGAGACCTGAAAAACAGGCTCAGGGCTAAATAGGTTAAGAAGCCCTCAGACGCTGTTTCCTGCAGATGATGCGTTTTTCCCCCCCGATACCAGGGGGGTGGACCTCAACAGGTTAAAAAAAGGTCAAATGTCCCTTGTTTTGCATCAATCTTGATACAGGGTACTTATTATATGTTATAGTGTGGATTCCTAAAGCTTTTAGTCTACCATCCCATTATTCAAGGGTGGTTTTCACTATAAGTAATGTGTTTTTTTCAGGTACTGCTGTAGTTAGTGAATTAAAAGTGGCGGACAAACCATTTCCCGGCAGCGACAGGCTTGCTAGCTCCAACCAAATCAATTTCTCCTCTGCTGTCAGCCAACGTGGGTTGAAAAAATAGCTTTCAAATTAAAACACAAATATTGTACCTTGTAGCTGAGGACGCTACAGATGCTGTGTGCCAGCATGTCGCTACCTATAGCTACCGCTACACACGCTAGTGTCTGCTAGCGCTGACAATCCAATAAAAGGATGTGAAAATGCCAACGTCATTGTAGGCCTGCTAGTTAGCCCCGGTGTAGCCAACTCGAAATCGGATTGGTCAATGCAACAGTTTCATTGCCATTTGTTTAAAGGTACAAGCGTCCGCGCTGTTGATTCTGAAGGCCTCAGATGTATTTATTTGAGCATGGAGACCAGCCTTCTAGTAGACTAGTAGTTGGGAAGTGGACATATTAGCTTTAACTAATTGCTAAAGAGCGTTCTACTCAGGTTTCTTTGCAGGTGGAAGAGGATCCAGGTTTTAACTGCTGCACAGGAAGGCATTTTTTTTTTTATCAGACTTTATCCTTAAATGTAGTGTGTATTCACATTTAATCTGATTCTGGGAGCTTCATTTTTGCTTCTTCTTTTGCAGGAATTACTTTGTGGAACCATGAGGACCTTAAAAATGATATTGGAGAAAGACCACAGAGCTATAATGATTGTGATATGGTTGCATCTGAATCAATTGAGGACAAATCTTCAGCACTAAATGTTGAAGCATCGCTGAAGGCAAGTTTCTTGGGTGGACTGATAAATGTTGAAGGATCAGCCAAATACCTGAAAGATACTAAGACTTCCAAAAATCAGGCCAGAGTAACACTGAAGTACCAAGCAACCACAAAGTTCCAACAACTGTCCATGAATCATCTTGGAAAAGACAATTTGGATCATACAGATGTCTTTGAGAAAGGAATAGCAACACATGTAGTCACAGGTATCCTTTATGGCGCACGAGCCTTCTTTGTCTTTGACCGTGAGGTGTCTGTCAACGAGAACCATCAAGACATTCAGGGCAACTTGAAGGTGATGATCAAGAAAATTCCCCATCTTTCAATAGAGGGCGAAGGCTCGCTGAAAATGGAAGACAAGGACAAAACAAATGTTGAGAAATTCTCCTGCAGATTCTTTGGAGACTTTTTGATTCAGAAACCTCCAACATCCTTTCAGGAGGCAGTAGAGGTGTACCAAAGTCTACCAAAGCTGCTGGGAGCCAACGGGGAAAACGCAGTACCAGTGAAGGTCTGGCTGATGCCTCTGACATATTTAAATGATTCTGCCGCTAAACTTGTCCGTCAGATAAGTACAGGATTAGTTGAAGAATGTCAGACTGTCCTGGAGGACTTCAGTGACCTGGACATGAGGTTCAATGATGCACTGAGAACCCAAACTGCACAGCAGTTCCCACAGATTGGAGAAAAACTCAAAACCTTTAAACAGATGTGCTCTGAGTTCAAACTGGAATTCCAACGAACCCTGGCAAAGAAACTGCCATCAATCCGAGGAGGAGGAGAAGAAGAAGCTGTGCTCGCAGAGGAACTGAGGAAGACATGTTCTTCTCCTTTCAACAGCAAGGACCTGAACGAGTGGATGGACTGTAAGGAGAGAGAAATATACACCGTGATGTCTCTGACCGACATGATGACAAACACCAAGATCATCTCATCTCAAACCGACCTCTGCAAAGAAAGCTTCAAAGCAGAGGAGGCTGTGTGTTTTGTCTTCACCTCGCTGGGAAGTGATGAACCGTACCTCTCAACTTTATCAAACTACCTTAAACAAACACCCAAACCAGATGTGGCTCAAGATCCACATCCACCAGATCAATGGTACAACTCAAGAAAAGAAATGGAAGCAATGCGGCATAAAGCAAAGCTCTTCAGTGATTTTGCAGAGGCCAACAAGGATAACAAGAACATTACATTTCTGACAGTGGGTTTAGCAAACGAGACACAGAAAGGTGCCAGCATCCACCTTTATAAAGACGGCTTTCCTGTCAATGAGAACTTTGAGCTGCCTTCAAAGCCTGTAACAGTAACAGGAAGTGATATTGTTTCTCCACCCAGATTTGGAGCAGAGGACATCTCCTCCTACTCTGATGAGTACTGTGTCAGTGTAGAGGACAGCTGGAAACAAAAGACGGGACAAAAACCTGCACATCTCACAGAATTCCTCATAAGTAAAAGCAAAAAGATCAATTCTGAATCTCCCTCAGTTTACAAACTGCCTCTGAAAGAAGACGATCTGGACATCGATGGATGCCGGAGGTACAACTTTGGCACAGAAAGTCTTAGGCAAAATCGCACAATAATGCTTCTCGGAGCAACTGGATCTGGAAAGTCCACTCTGATCAATGGACTCATCAACTACATAGTTGGTGTTGAGTGGAAGGACGATTTCAGATTCAAGTTAGTTGACGAGGATCAGTCGAGATCTCAAGCTGAGAGTCAGACCTCTGAAGTCACTGTGTACAAAATCAACCACCAAGAGGGCTTTAAAATCCCTTTCTCTCTGACCGTTGTTGATACTCCAGGCTTTGGAGATACAAGCATAACAAGATACAAGGAGATCACAGAACAGCTTCTTAATCTCTTCTCTGCCGAGCATGGCGTCAGTGAAATTGATGCTGTGTGTTTTGTAGCTCAGGCTTCTCTAGCTCAGCTCACACCAACACAGAAGTATGTGTTTGATTCTGTGCTCTCCATCCTTGGCAAAGATGTGGCAGAAAACATCCAGGTTCTGGTGACATTCTCAGACGGCCAACCCCCACCAATTCTAGACTCGATCAAAGCTTTAGGTGTCCCATGTCCTAAAACAGAAGACGGGCTGCCAGTTAACTTCAAATTCAATAATTCTGCCTTGTTTGCACAGAACCAATCATCTGCTGCTGCTGACTCGAGTGTGGATGAGGAAGATGGAGGCTTTGATCAGATGTTCTGGAAAATGGGGGCACAAAGCATGAAGAGGTTCTTTGTTGCTCTCAATAAGATAACAACCAAAAGCTTGACAATGACAAAGGAAGTCCTCAGAGAACGACAGCAGCTCCAGATCTCAGATCTAAATTTAAAAAAAAATGTTGAAACCTTGGATCAAGTGTGGTATTTTACAGGATTTCCTCACAGCAAGGTTTTTGATGCTATAAATCTCTCTTTTGTTGAAATAATTAAGGGGTCTCTTGAGTGTCAGAGCAGACTTGAAAAGATAGCACTGGTTCCATATCCTCCAGACTACATTGGCTTGCGCATTGAGGGAGAGAAAGCTGAGGCCAAGGAAGGCTGGGAGAAACGAGTCCAGTACCTGATGGAGAGGAGAGGAAAAGCAGAAGCAGAGCTCATGGCTCAAGAACAATCTCAAACCTAGGGCAAAATCAAGACCAGCTCCAACTAAGACCAAAACAAGAGCTAAACATGATATCAAAGAAGAGACGTGTATATACAAAATTAAACAAGACAGGATATTGAGTGATACTGATCAAGAGTCCTTGATGACCAACACAACCAAGTGACCATGATGATCATGGAACATGTATTTTTATTTTCTGTTCTTACAAAGTTATCGTTTAACTGTTTTTTTAATCATGAAGGATTACATTTTTTAAAGCAAGTTGGTTCGTCTTGAAGAAATGCTGAAGGAGACAGCCGAGAGAAGCTCCTCCAGAGTCCATAGTGATCACAAATCCTTTTGATCAAAACCAAACCAAGACCAAACAGATGCCAGCAAGACTAAGAGGAGATCTATCAACAAACTGGAAGACGTCTGTGTTTTTATATCTGAGATGATCTCACCAACCCTGGGACCCATCGACTTCCTGTTTGGCATGTGTGTTGCTATGGACCAGGGGGAGGTGCTGCCCCGTGTGAGGCTCTTTGGATCAGCGGTTATGTAGGAATATGAGAAAACCCGGTCCACCCAGCGCTGAGGTGGAATGCAGTTCAAAGTGAAATATTGGAATCTTTACTTCACGACTCCACTCTTTACTGTTCTGCATCGGGTACCTTTACATTTATTACTATAGCTTCATTTTGATTATACTTTTACATACTTTTACCTATGTGACATTTTGAATGCAGGGCTTTTACTTGTAACAGTATCTATTCTATACAGTGTGGTATTATAACTATAACCGAAGTAAAGTATCTGAATACTTCTTCCGTCATTGATACAAAACGTGAAGTCCAAATAGACCCGCACTTAGAGCTCTAGTGTTAATCAATGAATTATAATGCTTTATTTTTCTCCTGCACAAACATCTTCCTGCAGGAGTAATCTGCATGTTCTGTTTGATAGAAAGTAAAATGTACCATGTGTATGAAATGTTAAAGTGTGATTGTTTTGTGCAGAAATCATTAACGTCCTGACACCATTACCACCAATGTAAAAGATTAAACCTGCAAGTTTATTAAAAGTTATGTTTATTTTCTATTATGATCATTTACAAATATCAGATTATTACTAAATGTTCTTTTCTGCTCTTTGTTTTATTTTCTTTGAGATTTGAAAACTTGACATGAGTTTTGTTAATGATTGATTGTATTGTGAGTGTCCTAAAATGATATGGTGGCTCCTGCTGGATGATGGAGACGTTTCTAAACGTTAAACAATAACTCAGACTAATGGAAAGTGTATTTTAATCAGAACAACATATATGAGTTTAAGGAGATTAAAGAAGATCTATCAACAGCTGAAAGGAAAAAGTATAACTGTTAAATATTGTATTTTTCACATAAAGTTTGAATGTATTTCCATTGTAATCGGTTTACCCTGTTGTTGTTTTAACCGGGTTATCAGCTTCCTGCTTATTTTAACAGTTTATTTACTATTAGTTTAATATTCTTTGAGTTTTAAAAACATTATACCTGATACTGATGTGTATTGATTAACATGTACTGACAGATGGAGAAATCATTAATTAACAATAAATAAATGTAATTTTGTCTCAAATGTTTCTGGCCTTCTTTATCTCCTCGTTTCAAAGTCTCAAAACATTTACCCAAATACTGAAGTTCAGTTTAGAGGTACTTTCACTTTACTTGAGTATTTCCATGTTACTTTATATGTTACCTCTTCAAGTTAGATTTCAGAAAATCTCTAAATCTCCATGTAATCACTAAAGAAGAACATGATTAGACTAATTGCAGAGTCATTAAAATGAGCAGAAATAATGTTAATCTCCAATAGTGTGTCTGACCCTGCAGTGTAAATGTTCCCTCACTTTAGATCTGAGAATGTATTGAAGGGTAGCCCCTTGAGATGGAGCATCTCATTGTCGAGGGGTCCTAAAACATAAATACACAAATTATAATAAATAAATCTGGTTTAAATGAATACATTTAATATTAAACTATCTTTAATATTATAATGTTGCATGTTAGAAAGATGCAAACAACTAGAATATATTATTATGCTATTGGTTAATATTATTTAATAACTTCCTGATGGAGGGGTTGATAACTTCCTGATGGAGGGGTTAATAACTTCCTGATGGAGGGGTTAGTAACTTCCTGATGGAGGGGTAAGCGAATTGTGCATCCTATGTACAAGGTTAACATTGAAAGTGTTGATGATATGTCAAAATGCGTCTCAATGTACATGTTACTCCAGCTGCCTATCAGTTTACTCCACTCAAATGGTGCAAAACTCGCGTTCCATGGACAGACGTGTAAAACACTCAAATTCCAATAGATGGAGCTCTAGACTAATTTATAAAATTTGTAAAAATGTTGTTAAGTCTGAAAAACACGCTATTTTGGATGATAAATAGGTTAATATGGTAAACAAGGGCGCACGACCCGCAAACTTCGTGGGTGTGTTCCAACGGGTACAAAGTGTTAATATACCAAGTTTGATGGACCTGTGATGTCTGTAAATATTTGAATTAAAACAGTTTAATCGAGTTTGAGCACTAATATACCCATGTTTTTAACACTTTAGCGGGGTAAACATGTTATCTTTTCACCCTGGGTGTGTGAGACAAGTGAAACCACACTTAACCTCTTAAGCACGGCGGTCCCCCCATTGGACCCCTCCCACCGTTTTTTTTTCGAGATAATGTCTCAGGGCTTCTTAACATTTATGAAATTATTAATGTGTAGCACCAGATTAACGGGAAGAATCTCAGCTAACTGAAGATATGAACCATTTTTATCAAAACAAAACACAAGTCTCATAAGAAGTGTCTAAATGACCCCTGAGCTAAAATATTCTAACGCACTGCGGCACACAATTCAAGATAAAGATACCCTTATTACTTATCGTAGCTGCACATACAATATAGCCGATTAAAGCTGAGACTCCACAGATTATTTAGGTATAGTATCATCACTGAGCGATCCGAACTTGCGACAGGGGAAGCAAACACAGACATCACAACACGTATCTTTACGGAGCATTTACGGCAGATCGTCTCACCGTAGCTGTCAATTAGGTAAAAAGACGTGTTCAATGGCATTAAAACGAAAAACAAAAATGCTACAACTGTTGATCCATAGGTTGATAATGTACCTGTGCCTTTGAAGAAATTATTTATAATCCATAATTCCATTTTTTATGTAAAGATCGGAGCGGAAAAGTTAGCTGCTAATGGTAGCCACCAGAGTGTATGCAGCTTCCGGTTTTGGTAACGCGTCACTCTCACTCCTTATTTGTTAACGTTTTGGTGTGTATATAACTTTCCCTCGATTCCATTGGCTCTAGCGGTTATAAAGAGATTTCATTCATCAAAATCGAGCAAGGGGGGCCAGAGATAGGTCAAATCCACCCAAATGACCCCAGAAGTGGGGGTTTTTGGCTAAATCTCTCTAAAAAGGTCAAATTTCACTTGTTTTGCATCAATCTTGATACAGGGTACTTATTATATGTTGTACTTTGGATTCCTAAAGCTTTTAGTCTACTAACCCATCATCCAAGGGTAGTTTTCACTATAAGTAAAAAGAATTTTTGGACGGACACTATAATTTACAGTTTTTTACTATGTAAAATCTGAATTTTCTTTAAAATAAAAAACATCTATATTGATTCTGACTTTTCTACATCCAACTCACAGGTTTATCATTACTTTGAGAATAAAGATTATTAATTTAACCCTTTTAGAAGGGAAGATATGGTCATTTGTTCTGGGAATGTCATTTTCGAGCCTGAGACCTGAAAAACAGGCTCAGGGCTTAAGAGGTTAAAACCTCCGGAATTAAAACATTATAATCGAGTTTGAGCATGAATATACCCATGTTTTGAACACTGTTGCGGGATAAACATGTTATTTGTTCACCCTGGGTCTATGGGTCTCTGAGACCCTGCTAACAGCAGTGACTCTGCTGCCTGCATTTAAACAGATTCACCCATTTATAACATTACTTTAGCCCTGATCAAAGCCATGTTTTCTGGGTAACACAGCGAGGTGCTGTACCCTGGGTCTCTGATACCCTGCTAAAAGCAGTGATTCTGCTGTTTTTAGCTTCTTGGACATTTAACGACATAAATTTGATTGATATGTACATTTTCCTGTCTATACTGACATGTTTATGTACATAACTCTGTATGTTTATGTCGTTAAATGTACACTGTCTAAAAACGACTATTATGACTGAATTAAAACAGTTTGACAGTATTTTAACACTCATGTAGCCATGTTTGCAGCCCTGTTCACTGGGTAAGAAGTGAATTACCCTCTCCTGTTGAATTAAAACATTTCCCACGACTCTGACCACTAATGTACCCATGATTCAGACACTTATTCCTGGGTAAATATGTTATCTTTTCACCCTGGGTGTGTGAGACAAGTGAAACCACACTTAACACCTCCTGAATTAAAACATTTCCCACGACTCTGACCACTAATGTACCCATGATTCAGACACTTATTCCTGGGTAAATATGTTATCTTTTCACCCTGGGTGTGTGAGACAAGTGAAACCACACTTAACACCTCCTGAATTAAAACATTTCCCACGACTTTAACCACTAATGTACCCATGATTCAGACACTTATTCCTGGGTAAATATGTTATGATTATCACCCTGGGTGTGTGTATTTCTGCCTGTGAGTGTGATACCCTGCTAAAAGCAGTGATTCTGCTGTTTTTAGCTTCTTGTACATTTAACGACATAAATGTGATTGATATGTACATTTTCCTGTCTATACTGACATGTATATGTCCATAACTCCGTATGTTTATGTCGTCCAATGTACACTGTCTAAAAACGACAATAATGAGTGAATTAAAACATTTTGGCATCTCATAGGCGGCCTGCCATGCGCACCCACCCGTGGAAAGGAGAAAAAAGTGAAGAAAACGGTTAATTATATCGTAAGATAATAAAAAATGAGCTCTGAAAAGCTTAACCCTTCGGGGCTTGGGCCTTAATTTCCCCTTCTCCGTTGCAAATTGCTACGGAGAAGGGGAAAAAGTGCCAAACTGTTGAGCCCCTAACCCGTTGGCACTCTGTCATTTTTTTGAGAATTTTTCAAAACTTCATTTTTGATTATTTTAAGATATAATTAACCGTTTTCTTCACTTTGTTTTGCTTTCCACGGGTGGGGGCGCATGGCAGGCCGCCTATGAGCACCCAAATTCGGCCTGGATCATCCAGGATTTGTGGGCTAAGCTCCATAAACTGACTAAATCACCCAGCACCCCGGATAACTACCAGTTCATCTGGTTTAAATGTGGTGGTGATAGTGGCATTAACTAGTACCCAGTACTGGGAGAGAACCAGGCTACAGCACATGTCTTTTCAACCCAGGAATAAGTGTCTGAATCATGGGTACATTAGTGTTTAAAGTCGTGGGAAATGTTTTAATTCAGGAGGTTTTAAGTGTGGTTTCACTTGTAGCACACACTGTAAGAAATTAAAATCAATATTCAATGATGTAATTTAGCGTAAACACATAGTAAGCTTTAAAAACTGTTTTTATTCTGAAAACAGTTCTGAGTAAAGTTTATTTTGAAAAGCTGTATCTAAAGACGTTGACAACAATGACGACTTCCTGTGCTACAGTATCAACGATCTCAGCCGTTAAATAATGACCACTTCCGGTACTACGAGAGTAACGATTACAGCCGTTATAATGCATTAAATAAAAAGTCATGAAAGAGAGTAGGAGGAGAAAAGGCGTGTGGAAGTGAGCAATGAATACAAAATGTCGAAATCCTCTGTTATGCGCGATCTCGGACATTGAAGATCGAGGTGGGTGGCCCCCTACGTCACAGCCCCCAGAGAGGAGGAGCGAAGGAGAGATGCAAGCGGGAGAATCAACGTGTGCTCGCTCTCTTTCCACGGTACCAGCTGCGGGACAACATCTGCTTTTGTCTCCCCAACTACCCTTTGTTTGTTTCACTACCACGCTGCTTAAATTAAAGTAACCAATTTGAACCCTTACAGAGACTAATTTGTCTCTTAATCTTTAAACTTCTTTAAAATGCACAGAATATGTGCATTTTCAGGAGAGCGTCAATGTTAAATGATATCGTGCAAAATGACTGGCTAAAACCCAGGAATAAGTGTTTGAAAGGCGGGGAAAAGTTGTTTAAAATAGTCTGATACCTCAGGGTGCATCACCAAAACTTTACAAGCCAGGGATTGTGCCTGAATCCTGGGTATACATTTTGTAAATAGTATGATACCTCCAGGGCGCATAACTGCACTTTACAAGCCAGGGAAGGTGCCTGAATCCTGGGTACACATTGTTTAATTGTTTAAGTGTTTTTAAATGTATGGAACAGTGTTTTGTCTCTTTCAAAACTCTCCCGTCATTGGCCGGATACATGGGGTCGATTTTATATTCACTATGACCGTTAATATTCCAGTGAGATATGGGAGTGATCCCATGTTAATTTTGTCCGAAAACCAGAGCATTCCCTTACCCTGAAAAGTATTATCATCTGAAATTAATCATTATGTTATTAGTATTAAATACATATAAGTATTTTTACAACTTGTATTTAGAAATACTCTGTTGTAATTATTGATGCATAAATGTGTTCATCCATTCAATGTGGCATCTGCTATAATGGGATTAATGCATGATATTACTTAATAATACAATACATTATATAATATATGATATGATAATTACATTTTCATTTGATTCATTTCTTATTTCATAGTTTCTTATTATTATTTTTTATTTTTTTATTTCTGATCTTATTTTTGTGTGAATCTGTGCTGTCCTGTTTTTCACTCTCACCCTGTTGCTGTTTGAACTACTGAATTTCCCCACAGGGATTAATAAAGGTCCATCTTATCTTATCTTATCTTAATGTATAAGTTGATTTACTTCGATCTACTGTACTTTGTAAAAACACCCCAACAATATTACAAAAAAATATACTGCATAAAGCAAACTATTGTAAAGGTAAAAGTATGAGCATAAAAAATAAAGAAGTGTAAACATTTACATGATTATGATTATTTAATATATATTTGAATTACAATTAAGATAATAAGATTAGATATACTTTATTTGATCTAAAATATTGATGTTTTTTCGTTATAGCAGCCTGTGAAAACCATAAGAAATAAGTGATTAAATGCTACAGTATTCAGCAACACAACTGCAGAGCTGCAACATTGCAAACAGACTAAGTTCTACAACACCAAGTTGTCTGTGTGTATTTGTGAATGAAGCGCCATCTCTGTAATTGAACAAATGGGGAAATTTGGCAACGCCCTCTAGCAATTTGGCAACGCCCCCAGCCACTGGGATCCGCTGGGTTTTTGGTTGGGACACACCCATTGGAGTCCTATCTGGAGTGCTACATCTATAACTGTTCCTTCATACTTTCACTCAGAAACCTCATTCCAACTTTAAAATGTTACACATCTTTCTGACATTATTCGTGTAACACAACTTTTAAATCTGATTCTTACTTTTAGAGATATTAAACATTGTTCGGCCTTCTTCAGATTTTAACATTAACTAGAGTGCGTGATGTCACAGCTAGAGTGTAGGAAATCTTGAAATGTGCCTTCATATTTTTTTTTTAAACTGCCATAATTCCCAAACCCTTCATTCCTGAGACATAATTTTTCATGACAAACGTAGGAAAACATCTTGTAGCTTGAAAAAGGACAAATAATTAAGCAAAATAATTAAACAAAATGCCTCTTGAGGGCATGAAGTGACAAAAACTTTCAACATGTCTCCATTAAAGCCCATTGTAATTTCAGGCTGATATTTCCTCACAGCAGCAGCCGCACACCTTTAGTTAATCTGCCAAAAAGGCCACATTATTGACCCGAAAGTACACTAAAAGCACACTTCAGATACTCAAGGTCCTTGAGATGCTTCACACTTTGAAATATCACCGATATCTGTTACGGTTCTTCAACAAAACGTTCACATGTAAGAGGTGTATCTCTCATTCAGAACAATGGAAACCTTTGATCTCTGGACACCTTGTTAGCTCAAATATAAACACCTGTGTCATCGAACACGATGATGTCATAAGTCCAACTGACATGCTCAGAGCAGCAGACTTCAGATAATGGTTAATGGTCCTGCCCTCAACAGCTCTACGTCAATTATGGGGTGTCATCATATGCCGTTTCCATGGAAACGCATCCCTCGCCATAAAGGATGATGTCGCTATACATTAACTCCTATGAAAATGTTCAAAAAGTGCATCAACGCATCTAAGCGTATTATGGGGTGTCATCAAATGTCGTTGCCATGGCGACAGACCACTCGCCATGAAACAGGATGTCGCTGTAAGTCCAATGGACACGGTCCAATCGTCCCCCAATCTTCACTTGTATATCACCGGTCCATGCCTCAACAGCTCTACGCCAAATCTGAGATCTCACCATATGCCGTTTCCATGGAAACGCATCCCTCGCCATAAAAGACGATGTCGCTATAACTCCTATGAACATTTTCAAAAAGTGCTCAAACTTCACATGTGTGCTAACAGTCCAACCGTGAAGACATCTACGGGACAGTTTTGAGATTTCTTAAAATGCCGTTGCCCTGGCAACACAATGCTCACCATGAAACACGGTTTTCTCATAACTTCAGTGAAAATGCTCCAAACGGCCTAAAACTTCACAGGTTTGGTAACGATGCAGCCATCAACACATCTAAGCGTATTATGGGGTGTCATCAAATGCCGTTGGCATGGCGACAGATCATTCGCCATCAAGTTAGTTCAAAAGTATGCAGTTCAAATATTCTGCTGCTTTTCCAAGCCTTTTTACTTTATTTTCTTCTCTCATCACACATTCAAGACCCCAGTGTTCATGTATCATTTCAATCTAAATTCTTCACTTTCTTCTTACACATTACATTTCAGCATAGCAATTCAGCGTCAGCTTTTCAGCATAAAGCATTCCCACTAGCAATTTCTTCAGGAATTGCATTCTCTAGTTGTTAAAGGAACCTCATGAATCTCCTGTCATCATAAATGCATCATCAATCATAAATGTGATACTCCTGTAACCACCTACATATGTGTATGTTTGGGTCTGAGCTGTTTTTTGTTTTTTTTGTCATGTTTTGTCTTTTTGCTTTGTAATTATGTACTTTTCATGTATGTGCTACGTCATTATTGTGTTGTTAAAATTGAAAAAATCAATAAATATATTGTTTCAAAAAGAAAACTATCAAATATCTCAGGTGAAACTAAAGTCTGATTCAAGGGTTGTTTATATTTCACATCATTAATCAGAATCTGCAAAGTAAATAAAATAAATGTAGTGGAGTACAAATACCAGGTTAACCTCTGAATTGTAGTGTAGTAGAATTACAAAGTAACAATAAATTGCATATTGTACATGCTGCTGTAATGAAAACATTTCCCAACTTGGGATCAATAACCTGTTAAGCCCCATAGCCACCGCCGGCGGGGGCTTTTCACGACATTTTCACGAAACTGTGTCTCAGGGCTTCTTGACATTTAACAACCTATTAATGTGTCATACCCACTTAACGGGAAGAAACTCAGCTAACTGACAATATGAACCATTTTTAGCTAAACAAAACACAAGGGTAATACCAAGCCTCTGAATTAGCACTGAGCGAAAAAATGCTAACGCACTTAGCACAGAACTCACGGTAGAGATATTTATTACTTATCGGTCTGCACAAACAATATATCGAATTTAAAGCTGAGATTCCACAGATTCCAGAGGTATAATTATCATCACTGCAAAACTCAGGGCAGTGAAGGCAAACCCAGACAACACACAACGTAGCTTTACGGAGCCAAAGCGGCAAAAACGTCTTACCTTTGCTGTTTTCTGATCAAAAGTTGTGTTCAATGGCATTAAAACGATAACAATGCTGCTGAAGGTTAATCCAATGTGTCTGTGTCACTTTGAAATGATTACTGATAATCCATCATTCCATTTTTGTCAAAAACTGAGATTTCATCTTGTGTGTGTGAGAGCTACAACCCAGCTTCCGGTTTTGGGCATTCTGGCTGCGCATCACTCATTCACCAATAGGAAATGTTTAGATGGATTTTAGGAACTTCCCCTCGATCCTATTGGCTCTAACGGTTCAAAAGAGGTGTCAATCATCAAAATCGACCGAGGGGGGCCAGAGATATGGCAAATCCACCTAAATCACCCCAGAAGTTGTTTTTTTTGCTAAACCTCTCTAAAAAGGTCAAATGTCAATTGTTTTGCATCAATCTTGATACAGGGTACTTATTATATGTTATAGTTTGGATTCCTAAAGCTTTTAGTCTACTATCCCATCATTCAAGGGTGGTTTTCACTATAAGTAATGTTTTTTCTTTGGACGGACACTATAATTTACATTTTTTTACTATGTTCAATCTGAATTTACTTTAAAATTAAAATAAATCTATATTGATTCTGACTTTTCTCCATCCAACTCACAGGTTTATCATTGCTTTGAGAAAAAAGATGATTAATTTACCCCTTTTAGAAGTGAAGATATAGTCATTTGTTCTGGGCATGTCATTTTCGAGCCTGAGACCTGAAAAACAGGCTTGGGGCTTAACAGGATAAAGTATATCTTATCTTAAGATGATCGATGGCTACTGCCATATTTGCAAAATGTGCCTATGAATCTTGACAAGTGCATGTTTCAAGGCTTATCAATTAACCTCTTAAGCCCAATACATTACATAAGTCTTATTCTCATTCATACTTAATTTATTTCTTCTTCTGTCAGTATGAACACAAAAAACTAACCGGTATTACATTTCATTCTAAAGTTTACGGTCTAAAAAGGTATTTAAAACAGATAATTTGTCGTTGCTTTTGGCATAAGCAGTCAGAGGAAACATAACGTTCTCAGTAAGATTCCTTGAAGAACTAGAGCACAAGAACCAAAGTAAGCTTTACTTTCAATGAACCTTCAATATAGACCTAACATGTGAAGAAACATACTTTATTTAAAATAAACATTTATAACTAGTTTAGGTTGTTTGAGAGGTAATTGAAATAGCTAAGGGTGATGATCTGCGAACACAAACTACAGACTGCTGGGGAAGAGATATCACAGGGGGGGGGTTGGGACACACACATTCCGATGGCCAATTCGTTTTAAACAAAGAGTAGGCTATACTCAACATAGTGGGGTGGGGGCTGGTGAACGGTATGGTCAATGTTTGTAAACACTGTGACATTTTGACTTTATTTGATCATTTCAGTTAAAAACTAACGTTCATATTTCATATTACTGTTTTGCCTGGCTGGACCTGTAATTTACAGGAAAGGAGTGCACGCTACTAAAGAGACACGCTACCATGGAAACCAAACAATGGTGTTGCTGTATTGAAGTCCGAGTGGAAACAGTCATATTTGGAGCGTTATGTTAGAATGAAACAGCGAGGTCGTGACTCACAAAAAAAAAGTGTTACTTCACTAACTGTAAGCTTGTCACTCAGAGTAACCTACAGTTAACTTAACTGTTGGAAAAGAAAGATCAGGGGGGGAGAGAGCTGTGATGGGCCATTAGGAGTGTGAACACACAGCTGAGAGCTGCCGTTTCATTCTGACTGTTTAAAAAACGGTAACAACGGACTATTTTTCTTAGCGGATGCATGTAAATTTAAATCAATACATACAACTATTTTTTAAATCAATACAAATATTTTCTAAATCCATAAAAGCATTTTAATTAATATTGGGAGTCATGTCGTTACTTTGTGGCCATGTAATAAGCGGGATAATTTGCAGCGACTTGGTCATTATGGGGAAAAATAACACCCAGGGATCAAGATCCCTCCGCGACGCGACGCGGAGGGATCAGTAATTTTTAGTGAATTACTGAATTTAGGCACGTTAATAACATTTTAATGAAGTTGAATACAGTATATTCATATTTGTCAGTGATTTCATGTCAATTCGGCAAACATAAACGATTAAATTAGGATTAAAAATCGAGAGCCGGCTGCTGTTCGTTACGGCAACCCAACTAGGACACTTGACACAGTGGCTTTTGGCAAAGCACACAAAGAAAACAAAAAAAACCGAGAGAGATGAGTTATTGTTATTACAACGTGACTTCACTATTATTTAACAACTATTTTTATTGGGTTCTTTTATTTGGGGTTAAGTACATTGTCAGAATAAGTGAGAAATGGATTTAACTTCTGCTCTCCATCACGTGACGTGATTCAAGATGGCGCCTGTGTCGGCGCGCCGCTCGCTAAGCTCTCTAACTTTAGCTGTCCTGTTTTTGTTTTATGTTTGTCAGAATGTCTCTGCTCTGCTAGTTTATGATCGCCAAGCTCTCCTCCACCTCAGACCCTCACTGGAGTTGATATTGCTGCCCACACCGACATCTGGCAACCATAAATCGTCTCCCCCCCCTCTACTGTCGGATATCCCCACCTACCTGCGCAGGTTGCCCTGCATCCTGCCTCGCCGAAAGCGCTTTCGACGACGGGGAAAGCGTGGTGGTGCACTGGTCCATCTTAAGGCATACCTGACGGCTTCTTCCGTGAATTATCCACGCCTCGGATGTCACGGCCCTCCTGCTGCACGCCAAGTGAGGGATCGGTGGATTCGCCCCGTTTTTCCAGAGCTCCGGACTCTGAGGGGCCCGCTGGCAGCTCCTCCTGCCCGACTGACTGCTCCCGGCCCGCGCGGCGTTCAACATGCACATCTTTGTCAGCTGAGACGCACTACACCTTCGGCTAGCCCGGAGTGAAAACTTTGCATGGCTTTGCTAAATGCTAGGTCGATAGCAAACAAAACGTTCCTGCTAAACGACTTCTTCACCTCTCGTAAACTGGATTTTATGTTCCTGACGGAGACCTGGGTCCACGCTGGCGAGTATACACCGTTCTCTGAACTTCTTCCTCCTGACTGTACATTCTTCAGCTCCCCCCGTGCCACTGGCCATGGTGGGGGCATAGCATCAGTGTTTAGAGCTAACCTCCAATGCCGAATGCTTCACCCTGTATCTAGCTATGCCAGCTTTGAGTTGCAGCTCTTTGAACTGAACCCGGCCTCGCCTATACTCTGCGCAGTCGTGTATCGTCCGCCAAAGTGTAATAAGGATTTCATAAATGACTTTTCTGACTTTCTGTCCGGGATCATGGTGAAATATGATCGTGTTTTGATTTCCGGAGACTTCAATGTCCATGTGTGTTGCGAGTCCAAACCTCTGGTTAGGGACTTTTTAAATCTCCTTGATTCCTTTGGTCTCGTTCAGTCCGTGGCTGGCCCAACACACGAAAAAGGTCACACTTTGGACTTAGTATTATCGTTTGGACTGTCTGTATCTGTGGATGAAATATGTGCAGCAACGCGTATCTCAGACCATTTACCGGTTCTGTTTACAACCACCATCCCTTCCGCAGGAGTCGAATCACGTGCCCCGGCGCGTCGTCTGCGTTCGATTAACCCCTTGACTGCCTCACAGTTCTCTGATGCTTTTAATGCTTCTCCGATCTGTAAATTAGATGTGAACTGTGCTTTTAATGCTGATGAGCTTATCTCCATGTTTGATTCGACATGTACACTAATACTGGATTCTGTTGCTCCTTTTACGCTTAGACGCGCCAAAGTTCTATCAGAGCCGTGGCTCAATGACTGTACTCGTGATCTTAGACGCGCTTGCAGGCGTGCAGAGAGAAAATGGAAAAAGGATAAACTCCATGTCTCCCTAGAAAGCCTTTGTGCTTGCCTTTCCGACTACCAGACGGCAGTCAAAGCAGCCAAAACAGAGCACATTTCTCTGTTAATCTCCAAAAACAGCCATAAACCTCAGGTTCTTTTTAATGTCCTCAACTCTATCATTAATCCCTGTGATGTTTCTTCTATTGTCCCATCGACTACTCTCTGTGATAAGTTTCTTAAATTTTTTATTGAAAAGGTATCTGCTCTCAGGCTAGCCCACACTAGTGCTACCCCAGATCCTGCTCCTTTTCTGTGCCCTGCTGTCCTCGACCACTTTGACCCTGTATCCCTCTCTTCTCTCTCGGATGTAGTCAAGCACCTGCGGCCGACAAACTGCACCTCAGACAGCATTCCCTCTCGCCTTCTCAGAGATGTTTTAGAATCAGTTGGAGCAAGTATTTTATTACTTTTAAACACCTCTCTTACCTCAGGATGTGTCCCAGCTGCCTTCAAACACGCCGTGGTTAAGCCACTCCTTAAAAAGAAAAATCTCGACCCCTCCATTCTCGCAAATTTTAGGCCCATCTCCCAGCTGCCTTTTTTATCAAAAGCCCTGGAGCGAGTAGTCTACGCCCAGCTGCAGTCTTTTTTAACCACGCATGGAATCCATGAAAAGTTCCAGTCTGGCTTCAAACCCATGCACAGCACTGAAACAGCTCTTTTAAGAGTTTTTAATGATCTGCTCCTAGCCGCCGACTCAGGTAGCCCAGCTGTCTTGGTGCTGTTAGACCTGACAGCTGCCTTTGACACTGTGGACCATAGCATCCTGTTGTCACGGCTTGAACAGTCCGCTGGCATCACAGGCTCCGCCCTTGCATGGTTCAGGTCCTACCTGACAGACCGTAGCTTCTCGGTACAGCTAGGTGCCTTCTCCTCTGCCAAAGCCCCTCTTACCTGTGGGGTTCCCCAAGGCTCGATTCTGGGCCCCATCCTTTTCCTACTGTACATATTGCCCCTAGGTTCAATACTCACAAAACATAACATTCCCTTCCACTGCTACGCCGACGATGTACAGATATATCTGCCTCTCAAAGCAAATGTCAAACACTCACTACAGCAGCTGATGGACTGCTTAGCAGAGATTAAATCCTGGCTGAGCAAAAACTTCCTCAACCTCAACGAGAGCAAGACTGAGGTCATCTTTTTTGGACCGCAACCTCCAGCCTCTCCGGTTGATATTCTGGGCTCTCTCAAAAAAAACATCCTCCTCTCGGTCATGAATCTTGGAGTGACATTCACCAGCACTTTTAAATTTGACAAGCAGGTTAGCACCGTAGTAAAATCCTGCTTTTTTAAAATAAGACTATTGGCCAAAACCAAGTCGTATTTATCTTTTAAAGACTTGGAAAGGGTTATCAACGCCTTTGTAACCTCGAGACTGGACTATTGTAACGCTCTGTATGTGGATATGGACCAGGCCTCAATTAAACGCTTACAGCTAGTCCAAAACGCGGCTGCACGTTTACTGACTGGTCACAAAAAGCGCGACCACATCACCCCAATTCTGGCCTCACTACACTGGCTTCCAGTTCGGTTCAGAATTGATTTTAAAGTCCTTTTATTTGTTTTTAAAGCCCTAAATGGGCTGGCTCCGGCCTATATAACTGAACTGCTCCAGCGCTACACCCCAGCCAGAGCTTTAAGGTCTGCTGACCAGCTGCTGCTGGTAGTGCCCAAGACCAGGCTAAAAACCCGAGGGCACCGAGCCTTCGCAGCAGCTGGCCCCAGGCTCTGGAACACTTTGCCCCTCCATGTGAGGTCGGCCCAGACCCTAGGGGTTTTTAAATCCACATTAAAAACACACTTCTTCTCTCTGGCCTTCTAATTAGAGCGGAGCATGACTCCTGACTTTTCCGTGTGTTTTATATCTGTTATAGTTATATCTGTTGTAATTTATTGTTGTTTATTGTGTATTGTAGTAATGTGTTTTTTATTACATGTACAGCACTTTGGCTCGACCAAAAATCGCTTTTAAAATGTGCTTTATAAATAAAACCTGATTTGATTTGATTTGATTAGACAGCTATCATACTGAATAAATATTTATGCAAAAATGTATGGCATTAATAATGTATATCTAATTACATTTAAAAATGTATGGCATTAATAATGTATATCTAATTACATTAACTGTGAATGTCTTTCATTTTATTTAAAATGAAATAAAATTACATAAAACATTTTCCATAAAAAAGTTGATTCAAGAACAAATCAGTACTTTTCTTATATGACTATTATTGCTAAATTTGAAAGGTCTTTACCAGCTTTGGAATTATATATATATATATAGCACCTTCTGCCATCCCATCTCTACTGACAATCATTAACACTTAGATTTTATGATATCGTAAGCATCTTCAGTGATTGACTTAAACATTGAGAATGTATTTATTAACTTCTGACATTTTCATATACAAATGTGATCATACACCAACACACTTTTTTTAATTGAGTTGTGCAACATGGCGGACCATCTCGCACATGCGCACATGCATAACATCTCGCACATGCGCATAACAACATGGTGATGTTTTGTAAATGATTACATGTCTTATTTAGCACAGACTATGATCCAGACTATGATCCTATCCGTGACATATGGATCTTAACAAAGATCCGCTATACATTAGTACCAGATATACTGTACACGGACATTTTAGTGAACCAGACCAGCTGTTTCCGCCGGGTCTTCGCTTCCCGGGCATCACGTTGTTTACAAGTGTGTTCAGATGCTAAATAAAAGTTTAGCTTGTACTTTTGATACCCCGCCTCTCGGCACCACAACATCCAGTTTACTGTATTTCACATGAGCGATGTCGAACATTGAAAAGTCCTTATAAAATCTCTGTTATTAGATCAGTACTTTTCTTATATGACTATTATTGACTTGAACACTGAGAATGTATTTATTAACTTCAGACATTTGAAATATTTGAAATCAGATGAAAACAAACTGTAACGGTCCCTGCCGTGTTATCTATGATTACTATGCCTTACTGTACATTCATAATTTCAGCCGGAGGTAGGTGGTAGGCGTTGCGGAGGAGCAGATTGCGAGTGAGGTGCCTGTTCTAAACGAACTATTCCAGCTGTTATAAAGCATTAAATAAAAAGTAAGCAAGGAATACAGAATGTTTCGTTACGTCACTTTGTTGAGAATGTGGCCATGTACATGTAATACATGGGGTCATTTGCAGCGACTTGGTCATTGTGGGGAAAAATAACACCCATCCTGATCGTTTCAATGAAGTTGAATACAGAATATTCATATTTGTCAGTGATTTCATGTCAATTCGGCGAACATAAACATCAATGATGATGATTAAATTAGGATTAAAAATCGGGAGAGCCGGCTCGTTCGTTTTTTCCGACTAAACAACATTATTTAAATGATTACATGTCTTATTTAGCACAGACTATGATCCTATCCGTGACATATGGATCTTAACAACAAAGAAGTTGATTTCACATGATTCCAGTGTGGAACCCCACTGCACCCCCTGGTGGATCAATGATCCATTGCAGCTGGCTTCACAATAATTAAATGTATTTATCACGGGGGCGGTATCAAGTCAGACTGGGGGCCGGCCGGCCATCACGGAACGTGCACGAACCGATCACGACCCTCGCATTTTAAACTGTCCAAAATAAGACGCTTCATCTGTACAGACTGGGGGTTGGGAGATCACAGGAGGGGGGGGGGGGGGAGAGCTGTGGAATGTGACCATCCCCCTTAGGAGGCTTCCTCCACACATTCCGATGGCCAATTAATTTTAAACAAAGAGTTCTCAACATACAGTATAGTCAACATAGGGGGGTGGGGGCTGGTGAACGGTATGGTCAATGTTTGTAAACACAATCCCCAGGATGTGTCCTAATCAAACGAAAAGAGAAAATGCAGATATTACACTCATAAAAGAAATGGTAGACATATCAGTACTCTTAGTGCCAAGTTGTCTCAGACAATCTGCATTTCCTAATGTGGGACAGTTCTGTGCAAAATGTAGGACACTGAAAAGTCTATGTTAAAAAGCCTCAGTCACCTTAATTCATGTAATAAAAACATCTCAGGTCAGTAACACTCAAAGCTAAATGTGCAATACCATGTTCAGCTATGTTACTATTTATAATGTTATTGTTGTTACAACAGAAGATGTTTTTCTTTAAATTGAAGTTAAATGCATCAATCTGGTGCACTTTGAGGGCAAAATTAAGAGATTTATGGATACAGCTCTCAACACTCATATGAAACAGAACTGTTCTTACAATGTGTGTTGGAAGGATTTCAACACACATGTTTCATTCAGACTGTTTAAAAAAAAAAACGGTCTGGTTTTAACAACTCAATGTGTGATTGTTATAGCAGTAATATTAGACACTAATAATACAGTAAACTATTAACACTGTACATATTATTGTTTGCCTGTGGGATTAGGATTATCGGTAGTGAGAGCCGTGCTGCATTTTCCTCCGGTCGGATGTGATATAAAAACAAACCGATTATTTTTGTAGTTGTAAACTCACGTGGATTAAACTACATGCATTAGTGCATTCATTTCAATTCGGCGAACATACGATACATTAAATGATTGTGAGGATGATGATTACAAATCGTTTGTATGAGCCGGTCTGCATTTCCTGACAAAAAAACATAGCGATGGTTTTGTATTTACGCCAACGTGGATTAAACAACATTATTTTGTTAAATAAAAACATGGTGATGTTTTGTAAATGATTACATGTCTCTTATTTAGCACAGAATATGATCCTATCCATGACATATGGATCTTAACAAAGATCCGCTATATCAGATACCTCTACTGTAGATCTATCAGCTGTTTATTTTTTATTTCACACGAGTTCCACTGTGGGATGCCATCCCACAGCAGAGTGTGAGCAGGCTGGTGACCAGCATGAGAAGGAAAGGCTGTTGTGGCTGGGTTTGGTTCTTCCTCATTATTAAATGAATATATTGTTAATAAATAAATTGTTGCCAATATGTCTTGATTCATCAGACTTCAATCATCCAATCCACCTGACACTACCAAACAAGAGTCAACAGTAGGGGTGTAACGGTTCACATAATTCACGGTTCGGTATGTACCTCGGTTTGGTACGGGTTCGGTACAACAAGAAAAAGCAAAAAAAAGTCCCAAATGCATAATTCCAGGTTTGTTTTTTATTTATTTTGAACAGTAGTGCAAGTGTCAGTTTAAAAATAAGGAACTCTAACATTTTGAATAATTAGCTTTATTACACAGTTAAAAACAAACCACAAACAGTACCACACACACACTCAGATGGCCATTAGCCGCGTTCACACCGGAGTATTTTTCACCGTACTTTTCGCGTTTAGTTCCGTTAGTACCCCTTACACCAAAAAGAGCACTTCATCTCGGGAACTTTTACCCCCATTTTTAGTGCCCGCTGAGAGATCGTACTTTCCTGTGGGAAAAAAGTGCCCCAGTGCTGATTGGCTGGGCGAATTGCAAACCACGCCCCGTACAACTGTGAAAATGTTGTGTAGAGCCGCCATTGTTTTTCCTCGCTACAAAAACCCAGCGCACCGACGGAGAGTGGTTTGTTTTTGAAAGCAGTTATGGCAAGCATCAAGAAATCATCGGAGCGGTGGAGTGATGAGGAGGTGTCGGCGCTTCTGGAGATCTACGCCGAGGACGCGACCCAGGGAATGCTACTGTAGCCAGTTCAGTAGCTTTCACTCGACCTGGGAATCGTGCACAGCCCCACGGCATACCGGCTAAAAATAAAGAAACTCAGGCAGGACTACAAACGGCGGATTCAGTGGCCAACACTGACGACCACGACGAAGGTAAAATCAACTACATGCACTGGGGTTTTAATCTGCACAATAATGGTCTCAGATGTACTTTTATTTGCTCAGTAGATCAAGCTAGCCATGCTAGGCTGAAATGGCTAACACCGGCCCCGAGCTAGCTACATCTAGCTAGCTAGATATTCTCGGCCGCTATGAAAACGTTTTGACTTGTGAATAACTGTGCAGTGTTTCTGTAATTTGCTTCACTAACTCATGGCACTAATCGTCTGTTTCAGGCGAGGATGGACAACTCTCGGGATTGGAAACAAGCGAGCTTTGCATTCTAGATCACAGCGCTTGGTCGTCCCCCTTACCAGCAACCAAACGCAAAGGTACACACACTGTAACTTGGTCTGGAAAGAACGTTATGCATCGAACTGATGTTCACAATCACGTTTATTTCCTTCTTGGTACAATTATGAAACAGCGTGAAAACGTATTCGCCTAGACCGGCATTTACAAATGTTCGCGCCTTTTTACTCTCTCACAAACATTGTAAACATCCGGGCTAGAGGTCACATGACTTCCGGTAAGAAAACTTGCCTCAACAACATTAAACAAAGTTCAAGCATACATGAAGCACTCTTCAAAAATACAAAACAATAAAGAAGGGCACTTTGAGCGGCAGCTACACACACACACACACACACTAGTATGTTGTAAAACTACATGGCGACTAAACAGATCTTGTATCTTGCTTATTTTCCCCTCTTAGGAAAGCGGACACGGGATGCGAATTTCTTTGACACCGTCCAGGCGTTGGCGGACCGGCGTGCCGTGGTGAAAGAGTCGTTGCACGGGGATCAGATGGTGCTGTTCACCAAGGCCCAGGAAACGGAGGACAAGATGCTCACCAGTTCATTTTATATTATTGTTATTACTGTTATTATATAGTCTTGATACAACTGACACTTTATTTTATATTGATAATGTTAATTTACATGTACAACTTCTATTTTATTTACATTAAAAATGTGAACTTCTATTTACTGTTAAACAGATCCTGTATCTTGCTTATTTCTCCTGACACTTTATCTTTAGTGACCTGTGTAGCATCCTATACATCACATGTAAGTGATTATTCTGATACCATCATGTTTCATCGGTTATAAACTGGCAAAGCTTTATTTGTCATTTATTTATCATCAATGTTGCAACCTTGTGGAGGAATGGCAGGGGCACATACACAAATATGATAATTTATATAATTTAAAATATTATTTGACCTAAAACTAAATGTTTTTATGATTGTCCTCTGAGGAGGACATGGGGATTTACAAACTTTTAATTCCCTCCCCATTTTACACAACACAAAATGGAGTCCACTATGGGCCGAAACTAACATGTAGGTTTTAGAGATGGCAAATCCGGATCATTTTACGGACTCAGGGTCTTCTGAGTCAGTCATTGAAGAGATCCGGATCATACGAGTCATTTGAGTCATATGAGTCAGCATGACCAAGACCGTAGAAATCCTATTGGTGAAACCGAAAAGTTGTTGCATTTCACGAGCATATTATTATTCCATATATTTTGAATATACATATATATATTTGTATATATATATATATATATAATATCTGCATGTATATTTTCTATTTCGACATGTATATTTTATATTTTATATTTTATTTTATTTTTATTTCTATTCTTGCATATTTTGTAGTTTTGTTTTATTGTAAAATGCCTTATGCTGCTGTAACAACAACAATTTCCCAATTTGGGATCAATAAAGTACTATCTATCTATCTATCTATTAAACTGACGTTATATTAACCTCCGCTACACAGTGTATTTTGCTTTAATAAAAAATGTTGATCACAAAAAAAAGGGTTATTTTGCGATTTGGCAAATCTGAGTCTGCGAGTCCGCACTGCTGTGTGTTGCACACACAGTGAGTCAGGATTTGCGAATCCGAGTCTGCTGTGGACTCGTGCATGACGGACGAGTCTGCTGGATCTCTGGATCTGCTGCTATATGGTTACGGCTCCGAGTCCGCATGAGTCTGATCCGCTGTGTGTTGCAGCGAGTCAGGATTTGCGAATCTGCGAATCTGCAAATCCGAGTCTGCTGTGTGGACTCGTGCATGACGACGAGTCTGCTGGATCTCTGGATCTGCTGCTATACGGTTACGGCTCCGAGTCCGCACGAGTCTGATCCGCTGTGTGTTGCAGCGAGTCAGGATTTGCGAATCTGCGAATCTGCGAGTCTGCTGTTGGAGCCGTCGGCTCCTCTGAGTCCCCACGAGTCTGCAGGAAGTTTCACTGATCCGCGTCCCCTCCCCTGAGCCAAACGATCACTTCTGGCAGCTATCCTGTATACTTGCTAAAGGGTAGGTAGATGGACTTGGGGTACGTTGTAATGTGATTTTACATGTTATAAAGAGAGTAGCGAGTGACGCAATTTATAGTTTTAATTTGTACGTCACACCAAGTGTGGGACTCAAGGACTCGGGTTAATGGAGAGGGGAGACTCGTCATGACCAGCTCATTTCTAGGATCCGGGTTAATGATCCGGATGAATCAGGACTTTCAACTTTATTTTTATATCCCATAATGTAAGGGATTTGTATTTTTTATTCTACAGAACTATGTGTTACCAAAAGAGGGAAAAGTATGATAATGTCTTTTCTGATTTCTGTGGCTACTTTTATTGCCATTTTAGTGACATGTGGTTGTTGTTGTTGTGTGCCTTGTATCTGCTCACTGTGTGTTAGACTCATCAGTTCCACCATTGAGGGAAGAGTAAAGATGACTCAGCTGACAAGGACTTTGCTTTTTAGACATATTTTATTCTCCCTCCACTGTCATAATAAATTGTTGTTGTGGACTGTTCCTAAAGGTTTAAAGTGCTCTATATCCCAACTTCTGATGGGTTTATATAAATGTTGGGACAGACACAGTAAGAAGAAAATTGACAGTGGTAATGTTTCAAATGCTATATGTTGATCTCGTGAGGTGAGATCAAAAGAGGGATTGAAGTAAGAAGATATGATTCTACACTGTATTGAAGTAAACATGTATTGTTTGAACGGGTTTTGATAATCACTTAGAAAAAGAATGTTATTCTCACTTTTAAACTCACTGATCCAGAGATTCTGTGTTTCACACACCAACATTGGCTGTTATCATCTCTAAGAGCCAGATGCTGTTTCTAAGTCGTTAAAGACATCGTAAAATAGGAAAAGATCCCCTGGAAAAGGTAGGGAGGGGAGATCGGGACGGAGATAAGAATTGACTTTTGACCTTAGGGGACTTTGGAATTTCAAGTCCTGGAGAGAACTATTGAACCCGGCCAGAAGCGAATCCAGCCAGTCAGGGCACTTGGGGGAGGTGGTCAGTTTAAACAGCTCCTCCCCAGGGGTTCTCTGATTCGCTTGGGAGAAAAGTGGGAAGGAAGAATCGACAAATCTCCGCCCCAAAGACAGATAGAAATACTGATGATTTTGAGTGTAAAAATGCTTCTGGTCTGTTGAAAGCTGGTGCTAGAAGACGGTAAACCGCATCACAAACCTGGAGTCCATACTTCTCGTTTTCTGAAAGCTGGTCTGTCTACCTGTAAAACCGCATCATCAGGCCTGAAGCCCGGAGTACTCGAGTACTCTGTATAACTTGTATATGTGTTTGGTTTCCTACTAGAAGTAAACTCAGATAATTTGTTATAACTTTGATTCCGGTGTTTTCAATTCCTTTCTTAATTTAATAGAGATCCAGCCTCATCCAACGAACGGCGCGTAGCAGAGGTATTCTACTCCAACAGGACTCGCCCATCTCTAGTAGGTTTCCATAGTGTTTATGGCAGACGGATGCAGTGGGTCTCAGGAAGATATATAATAAATAATAACGGTGGGTTTGCTGCTGAGCCTATTTACTATGCATACAACACACCTGGCACAGTTTATTGTTATTATATTGCCACACTGTACACTATTGTAATGTTGCCTGTCTTGACTGGAAAATAAAAGAGAGAAACAAAAGCACTGTACAAAAGATCAGCTTTATTGTCAAAATGTTTACAATGTACAATTTACACGCTGTGCGCGTGTCTTGCCCCTCAGCCTCGGCAATGGCTGGCCCATCAAGCTGGGTCGCCGGTAAGGCAGTCCATTCGTCCCTGTACTCATCATCATTACTTTCACAAAGGTTATGTAATATGCAACATGCTGCCACCTGGATTTTGATCTTGTCCATCTTGCAGTCGTTTCTTTTCATCAAGCACCGCCACCTGCCCTTCAGTCTGCCAAAAGCGTTCTCCACCACCACTCGTGCTCGGCTTGTTTTGTTATTGTACGCAAGTTGCTCAGGCTGCATTAACTCAGTTACAAAGCTGTATAACATGAGCACAAACAGCACAACTTCAGTCGACTCCATCTCCATCATGTCTGAGGTCGGAAGGTAAACAACAGACGCCTAATGTACAGCGAGTGGGTGGGCGTCGCAGTATACGCGGGAAGTTTTTCTTCTTCTTCTTCTCTTGTTTTGTAGCGGATTGCAAACAACTTTAAGGTGCATACCGCCACCTACTGTACTCGCCGTGAAGTGGTTTGCCTGCCAGTAAAGCCAAAGCAGAAGAAGAAGAAGTGACGTCAGCGGCTCATTTGCGTAATCTTCCCTCAGGGAAAAGTACTCCGGTGTGAACGCGATCTGTACTAAGTGCCCTGGGGTAAAAAGCGCCGGGCTCTGAGTGCCGGAACTAAGTACAGGAAAGTACTTGGTGTGAACGCGGCTATTATCTATAATGGCTGATGTCAAACAAAAAGGTTCAATAAGCTGTAAAGCTAAAAAGAATGTCTTGAAAATATTACAAAATAAATAATAAGATAGTGTTTCAATCACTTTCAATCACAATCAATAAAAGCCCGGGTCCTCCACTATTGCATAAGGGTGCATAACCGTTGAAAAACATATGCCAAAAGCTTCCGTTATTTATTTTGGTCTCTCGGCTTGCATGTCTATTGGCTTCTTAAAAACAGCGGGGATAAGCTGTTGAACTGCTGTTGTCTTTTGCCGGGCTCCGGTGATTGCCAAATCTGGGTGATGCCTTCTGATATGATTTAGCATGTTTGGCTTGTGTTACCATTAGCATACCGCACCGCTGTCGAACAACGGCGGCACACCGTCCTCGTCCGATCCACCACTCGCACACTCCATCGTTATTGTAGTCCACAGGGAACCTGAAATGTTCCCACACAGCTGATTTAAAAGAAGCAGGTGGGTCTTGAAGTTCTAGCTCCTGTGTGTTATCTGAACTCGCCATACTAACTTTTCTTCTTCTTGTATTTTGTTCGTTTTGTTGTGTTTTCTTCTTCTTCATTTGTTGTTTAAGGGCGGCTGGCAAACAGCTTTTAGACGCAATACCGCCCCCTGGATTATATATAGTGTAGTGGATACTGCCCTGAATGACAGACTTTTTTCCCACTCGTAAAATAAAGGCGTATTCGTCGTGTGACCGAACCGTGACGGTACGGGACGAATACGGATACCGTTACACCCCTAGTCAACAGCAAAAAAAGCTGTTTGGCATTGGTACAGGAGATTCGTCACATACTCATACCCACATACTCAGCTCTGCTGCTCATCCCACAAATGCATGTTCCTCATAAATGTGGCACCATTTGAAACGTAAATGAACAGGCTTTCCAACGGTATAAGATTTATTGCTGAGAAGCATTGTTACAATAAATAAATAATCTACCAAACACAAATATCCTTACTTTTTGTGTTAAGTTTATGTTCTGCTCATTAAAAAGGACCCAGTTATATGATCAGTGTTCATAGACGACAAGCTGTATTCATAGAAAGCACTCAAGAACTTCACTCTCAAGAACATCATTAAGGAGTGCAGAGCATAGCAACAACTTTGTCGCTTTCCTGAAGGCTGTTGACAACATCCACCAAGATAGCTTCAGAGAGATCATGATAGCATCCCTTCTGACATACTGAACACCATCCAACCGTTTACAGTGGCTTCTCCTGCACCATGGCAGGAATTAGCACTAGCTTTTTCTGGCAGAATCTGGAGTCCACCAAGGGTTGATAATTTCAGCACTATTGTTCAACTTCACCATAAACTGAGAACAATGGGAAACAAAGCAGGAGGACTTCGATTGGCCCCTATTCCACGATTGAAGACCTTAGGCTCGTCTCAATACCCCTCCTCGACTCCTCTCTTCCCCTCCTCCGGGACTTGACCCGGAAATCGATCAAGACACGCCATGTTGAAGGACGTCCCAATAGCTGAAATGTACACGGAGGAGTCGAGGAGGGGTGAGGGAGGAGGGGTGCGGGAGGAGACGAAAGGGAGGATACACGAGAGCAGACTACGCGGAAGTGTTTTCACTACTCGCGTATAAAAGCCCCGCCCCCACCTTCACAGCTGGTCGATTTCAAGAGAGGAAAACGGAGAACTGGAAGAATGAGTGGAAAAGCGTCACATAAATGTATAAGTGCTCACAGCTCCGTGGGAAGTATTATGTGCAATTCATTTCTTAAGGTTATACTAACAATTTAAGTCATGTTTAATGATCTTAAACGTCACTAAAACATAGCTATTAAGAAAGCTATTTCATAAATGGCTAGATCTTGATAAATAACAATTATTTGTTTTGTTTTGTGTTAAAAATATTGAGTAGTTAAATGATTTAAAATGCACAGTCCTGAATGTGGGTTTGTGGTGAATGTGGGGATCTACAGGACACACATGTTCAGAGTAAAGGCTTTCACATTATTATAATTATAATTTTATTGAAATGTACATTTTACACCACAACAGAACACAAAAGCAGGACCAACCATCATACATTGAATTCCTTGACTAACAAGAGAAAGATTCATCATTTAAATACATATTTAACAACAAATGGGCCGGTTCTAAGGGGTTATTCAGTTAAGCCCGATGAGAGGGGATACAGCTGTGCACATGTCATCATTAACAGACGTCGTTTAAGAGTGACGTTTGAGTGAACGAGGACATCCCAATTAATACCTGAGGACTCCTCTGTCCTCGCGTCACCTCCTCGTGTCTCTCGCTCGCATCTTACGGAGGCGGAGCTAAGACGCAAGGAAGGGACGCGAGTGAGGGAAAGGAGGAGTCGAGGAGGGGTATTGAGACGAGGCTCATGACTTCGCAGATGACCTAGCTCTCCTCTCAAAAGCACAAATATTATAAGAAAAGACAAAAATACTCCAGTTGCAATTAGGCCTGTCGCGATAAGCAATTAATTGACTTATCGTACAATAAATAAAAATGAACTCGATAACTTTTCTGACCTCGATAAATTGCCGTTTACATGCGTGTTTGTTTACATAAGGATGTGACCAGCATTTTAGCCAGGCGTGCTGTGGCTGCCGGCCACTCTACCGGCCAGGCGCGCTGTGGCTGAAGGCCCGGCGCGCTGTGAGGGGCGGGGCTCACACACGACAATGCAAACATGTTGGTGTTCCTTGCTCGAAATCTTTGAAATACAGATTTGGATCTGGCCTGTTGAGGCATCTGGGTCTTTGTATGGACAGTGGACTGTACACTTGACTGTTGTTTTAAGGAGTTTTTTTTGCTTGGGAGACAATGTGTGCTCATATTTATATATATATATATATATATATATATATATATATATATAGAGAGAGAGAGAGAGAGAGAGAGAGAGAGAGAGAGAGAGAGAGAGAGAGAGAGAGAGAGAGAGAGAGAGAGAGAGAGAGAGAGAGCTCTGCTTTCCAGCCTGAGTCTATTTAATTCATTGTTTTGGTTGTGTGTGATTTAATTATTATTTTTATAATTTCATTTATTTGTTTTATTTATTATATATAATTTATATATTTGAATAATCATTATGTCAGTGGTCCAAAATGGTCTTACAACGGTGCCGACAATATTATCGTTTATCGCAATAATTTCCGGGAAAATGTATCATCCAACAAAATTAATTATCGTGACAGGCCTAGTTGCAATTCATGCAATACACTTAAAGTAATGACAATAAAGCTACCCTGGAACCTGAGTAACTTGAATAACTCCAAGCTGGTTTCTTTAAGCTCGTTGTGTTTCTGAAGCGGTAAACTTATCGTCGTGTTTCTTTGGCTGGAGAAGGAGGTCCTCTCTGAGGGGCTGGGGGAAGACCAGGGGAGGGAGGGGGTGCTCCCTGTGAGGCTGTGTGAGGACCAGGGGTTGTTTGTTGTGTCCTCTGTCATGCCAACAAACATCCAGCAGGGGGTACACTTTCCCCTGGACCTCAAGCCTGAAGCTGTAGATGAAACCAAGCTCGTCAGGACTGTCGCTGTTATAGAAAGTCAGAACCCTTCCCTCGTAGTCCAGAAAGAGGCCCAGCCGGCGGGGCGGGGATGAGAGCGGGAGGACCACCCTGGGTGAAGTGAAGGCTTCATACACCCCATCCTTCAGCCCGATCAGCCACACCCCGCTCTCTGGACTCTTCCCCAGCTTGGCTTTACGATTGGCCGTTCCTTTGATCAAACCAAGGCGCCATTTAGGTTTTTTAGCAACCTCCACCTGGACAAAATAGAAGCAGCATAAAACACTTCAGGAAAAACCTACAGGAGTGTATGGAAAGTCATGTGACCCTACAAGAGTTAGTTCATTTTACTGTATGAAAGTAACACATTACTACAGTATTTGCTTAGTTACCTTTTTGGATTTCTGCACTGATTATATTGCAACCCCAGAAAGAGTGTAGTGTTTCTCTTTTTAATTGCCACTACAGTTAGTGTGAGTTTAGCCAAAGTAGTCTATTCTCAGATCTCTATAATGTTGACAGTTTTTCCTGTAAGTAACAGTATTTACGGCCCGTCCACACAGCAGCGTTAACAAAATCTTACAACGCTTCTACCCATTCACTTTGAATGGGGTGACGTCACTTTGCGCCGAACTGCATTGTGGGCAGCAGAGCGGAGATTTCCAGGCATCTCAGGCTTCAAAAGTTGAGCAATGTTCAACTTTTGAAGCTGAGGTGGAAGCATCAGCCAATCAAATCCCGTTTATGCAAATCTGACAGTACAAGCGCTAGCCAATCAAACCTGGGAGAGACATACCGCAGGTCATTTCCTCATATTCCAAAAAATGGAGGAGAAATTAATTATAGTGGTAGGGAATCACCCGGTGCTTTATGACCAGTCCCTATTTACCTACCGGGATATAAACCGGAGGAGCCAGGCATGGAGGGAGGTGGCAGAGACAGTGGTAGGTTTTCGCCTGTTTGGGGAGTTTATATCCAGTTTACTTCGGGCTTTTTTGCTTTGTATGTCGGGGGCGGGAGATTCATGTGATTGGTTGTTGGTCGCGTTGCGCGCAAAAAATCCCCAAGCTTCAGATACGCCCACCTCCAAGATTTTTTTAACGCTGCTGTGTGGACGTACCGTATTTACAGTATGCTTCTGGGCAGCTGGGCCTTGAGTTTAGCCTAATTTAATGTCATTGTACTAATCTGTATTGTATTATGTTGTTTTGATAAAACAGTGTAGTTCCACTATATAAATGTTACATTCATAATCAAACGATTAACGACGTTAATAAAATAAAAGAAGTACCGATACATAGCAGAACAATTGTGGCGACTATAAAAGTCTTACCCAAGACTGAATCATAAACTAAACTGTATATGTATATATGTATAAAGGGTTACGTCCTTAGCTGGCTAATAAGCTATATAACAAGCTAAGTTAACAAACACACACACACCTGCTAACGGGGTTAACATGTATAATATTATCATTTTAGACTTCTTGGACGTTCTGTTAGTACATTCAACCGCACAGCACGACATTTTAATTGTCTGGTATTTGTAACAACATTCCCTAAAAGGCACAATCACCACGAACACGGCTAAAGGGTCAAGTACAGTAACTACAACTAGCTAACGCTGTAGCCTAGCAGAGTGGACAAGTTGTTGTTAGCTGACAGTGAGGCACGTACCTGTCCATCAAAGTGACCACGCCCTAATATATGCAAAAACTTTAAGACCTAATATAAATAAAACGGTCGCGTTATAAAACAATTCACTCAACAATTAATAATCCTTAAAGGGGACCTATCATGCAAAATGCACTTTTGTACGTCTTTTATACATGAATATGTGTCCCCGGTGTTCCAGGGAACTCACCAAGTGTCAGAAAACACAACCCTCTCTATTTTCCTCCATACCCAAATCTCTAAAAAAGGGGCTGCAACGGATCTGATAAAAACTGATCCAGATTTGAACACTGTCCTGACGTCAGGACGGTGGCGCTACGGCTATTGGGCCAACTCCACCAATCAGGAGGAGACAGCCACGGCCATTGCAGCTCGAAAGCGCTGGAGACGCTGTAGTACATATGCCAGGTCTGTAAGTGCCACAAAAGCAGCGAAGAAGACTTGGTTACCATGGTTACCCTTCTGTTTATTCTCCGCTGTGACTTTCTTTCTCCCTCCCCGAGGCAAGCGTTTGCTCCCGCTGCAATGCAATCCCTCGCCGTCGAGGCAAGCACTGTAATTCTCTCCGGTTAGTCCACCAGCAGATGACAAACACCCACCTCTCCGCCTCTTCCAAGGAACGAGGGGACCGTGCGGCAGAGTTTCAGTTTCAGTTTGTTTCGCCGGTCAAGATGTCCGTTAAAGTTTAAATCTTCCGGACAAAATTAGAAAAGTGCCGGTCAAAGGTCTTCTTTGTTATTTATTGAGCTTTAACCTGTTAAGCACCTAGCCTGTTTTTCATGTTTCAGGCTCGAAAATGACATGCCCAAAACAAATGACTACAACTTAACTTCTAAAAGGGTTATATGAATAATTTCTTTTATCAAAGCAAGGTTACATCTGTGAGTTGGATGTAGAAGTGTCAGAATCAATATAAATGTTTTTTATTTTAAAGAAAATTCAGATTTTACATAGTAAAAAACTGTAAATTATAGTGTCCGTCCAAAAATTATTTTTTACAGATAGTGAAAACTAGCCTTGGATGATGGGTTAGTAGACTAAAAGCTTTAGGAATCCAAAGTACAACATATAATAAGTACCCTGTATCAAGATTGATGCAAAACAAGTGACATTTGACCTTTTTAGAGAGGTTTAGCCAAAACCACTCCACCTCTGAGGTGATTTGGGTGAAAATGTTTTTTTTTCCATATCTCTGGCCCCCCTTGGTCGATTTTGATGGTTGACACCTCTTTCTGACCGTTAGAGCCAATAGAATCGAAGGGGGGGGCCCACACACACACTCATTGTAAAGAGAAAAAGTGGGGGCTGCGCGTCTCGAAATCTAGGTTAGAGGGGAGCGATCTTTCCTTCTGGAATTTGGAAACTAAAAAGCAGTTTTATTGCTTATGGATTATCAGAAATAATTTCAAAGAAGGCACAGATACATAGGATGAACCTATGGATTAACTGCAGCATCGTTTTTTTATCGTTTTAATGCCATTGAAGACCAGTTTTGACCAAGGTAAGCCATGTTAGCGTTTCTAGCTACTTAGCTCCACATGTTATGATGTACGCTTTCGTTTATAGCGTCGCAAATGTTTATCACTGAGTGTTGAGGAGGGCACCATTAGATTCAGTGTCTCCAGGACACCAAAAACGAGTGGTTGGCTGTGCATCTAGGATAAGTAATAAGGGAGTTATGAGTGAGTTTAAGTGCCGTTTTAGGTTAAATTTTTTCGCTCGTGGCTAATTCAGAGGCTGAGTGCTAGCATTGTGGGGTTTTTTGGAAAAAAAAATTAAAAAGATCAGTTAGCTGAGTTTTTTCCCGTTACATGGATATATAAACATTCATAGTTTATTAAATATTAACATTCCTTAGACGTTGTTTCCTGCAAATAACGCGTTTTTCCGCCCGGTACCGGGCGGGCCGTGCGTAACAGGTTAAAACAAATGAATAACGACTCTATATAATAAAACACGGAGGACGGAGATCTCTTTTTCTCCCCCTCTTCTGACAGCCCAGCAGCTGATCAGAGCACGTCTCCCCTCTCCTGCAGGGGGGCGTGGTCAGCAGAATCAGACCCGTAGACAGCAAACAGCACATAGAGCGAAATGAGGCATGGCTAAAATGCATGATCTGTTTGGTATTTTGAAAACAGAAACGTATAAATATACCTTATATAGGTATGGCCCTACAATATATCATTTAAATATAGCATGATAGGTTTCCTTTAAGATGGAATTTAACTATATCCCGAATAATTTTTATTGCATCCAGGGGTAGAAACATGTTTATTTCTGCTGTAAAGTTGGGCATTTTAACATGGGGGTCTATGGAAATTCATCCTTTCTGCAGTCATCGCCTATCGGCCAATAGATGAACTGCAGTTTATGGCACTTCCTTATTGGCGTCCCACGGCTCTTCCCCAGAGTTTGCCGCTTGCTCCACTCCCATTCAGGCAAATAGTGTTTCGCTAAGCTGAACAGCCAATAAGAGTGATTTATTTTGCCGACAGCCTCCGCTGCCGATTCAACAAGGTGAATCATGGCATTAAAACGATAAAAAAACGATGCTGCAGTTAATCCATAGGTTCATCCTATGTATCTGTACGGCCGAAATCGGATTGGTGTGTCAGGGCCTTTAGACATAGAATATGTATCATGACCTCACAAAGCCAAAATATACAAAGAGTATTTTCAATGTAGTGAAGAACAGTAGTGTGTGAATGAATCATGTGCCTCTGCAGCAGGATTTACCTCCCAGTAGTGTTTCCCTGAGGAGAAGCCTGGGTTGGCGAGGACACAGTAACTGTAACTGAACCTCTCCGGATTATCAGGAAGCCTCCGCAGCAGAGCCCCACAGCTCACCGCTGTGTCCCCATGGAGCTCCAACATGGGGTGAGCAGTCTGAGGATCCAGCCTCAACAGCTCCGGAGCTGGGAGGAGGAGGATGAGGATAAGGATAAAGAGGATATTATCAGTTAGAGAAGTAAAGGTAGACACACACAAACAGAGATAAAGTAATATGGTTATATAGTAATATGAACCTGGCTGGACTTTTCTCTGCAGTCTCTTCCACACGGTGAGTTTAATGTCATTGTGGTTAAAATCTGTTTTAAAGTTCAGAGAGCTGAAGACCCTCTCCTTCTTGTTCTGGAGCTCCTGTATTTCTCTGAACCTGAGGAGGAAAGGAGGAGGCAGAACAAGACGAGGACACAGTAAGGAGGAGAAGGCAGGACAGAGAAGAAGTTTAATATTTATTACTGAAAGTTAAATAGCTCTACATGTTCATTGAAAACATATTGCTTGTTTGTTTGGTTGTTACCTCGGAGCAATGGATCCATATTTCTGTAAACACAAATAGAAGAATAAATTATTATTATAAGAGATTTTTCTATCAATAATCAGGACTTTTCCTTATAAATACATCATTGTTTAGTTTATATTGGCATGACCAGCCTGGTCAATGATATTCATTTGATTGAGCCTTGGAATAATCAAAGGACCATGATGAGGTCCAGGTGTCACTACATACAGCAGGGACTGATCAGAGACTCTTACAGACCCACAGTACCTCAAAGAAGTCCAGGGACATCATTTATAAAACTGTGCGTATGATTTAAGCAACCCACTCTCTTCAGTCTGCGTACAAATGACACAACTTTAAACATTGGAAATGCGTGCAATAGATACGCAGAAGTCCGATTTTGCGTGCATATGATACACTAACCATTCCCATTGAGATCTGAGGCCGAGTTTTGCGTGCATATGATACGCCACGTCGTCGGGTCTTGGTAGACCGGAAGCTGTGTGGTTCATAAAAACATATTCTTACTCAATACCAAGCCACGATTATTGTTTTTATTTTAAATTGTATAATGTCTGACTTTTTTTGCCGTCTGTGAGTAAAATAAATGGGGATCAGAGCTTCAGAATAATGAAATCTGTATTTTTTTTTATCTTTTTCCTTCTAATTTGTTATTCTTTTCCAAATAGCACACTGTTATTTACTCAACAATAACACACAATTATCCTTGTTTTTATTTATTTGTTTAATTCTATAATCTTGGGCTTTTTAGCATGCTTTTTAGCCGTAAATAAAGTCACCGGAAACATACGTAGGCCTATAAGGGACATTTCAAGCATCATTGCGATACACACGACAACCACAACCCACTGAACTGATTACCCAAGATCCTCAGCTTAAAGCTCGATCATTGGATGTTTTAGCCGCAATGCACGTTGGGATATGGTGTTAATGCGATATGATATCCGAAAAACATTTCAGAGTTTAGGATGGCCGAAGACACTACACTACCCATAATCCTCAGCTATCGTTTGGGACTACAGTCCCATTGCTTGACAAACCCCGTGGTTGTGGTCGAATAGTCCAAAAATCAGCTCCTAAATTCTAACCCTATCGTCTATTCCTTGACCTCTGAGTGAAACATCATGGGGTTAAGGGATAGTGGATAGGAGAATTCAAAAGGACTTAGGAGAAGAGACTGCGGTACTTTAGAGAATCCGACTGCACTTTCACTATCTGACGTGTTTATGATGCGCCAGCGGACATCATGAATGTGCGTCTGCTGCTGTGGGGAAACTATGGAAACTACAGTTTTCTATACAGCGGACTACAACATGGATATTTAATAAGAACGAGGGACTACTGTAAACTCATCTAGAGACTCTGCACCGCGCTCTGATGCTGTTGTTTTATGCTTTATGAACGTGGACAACAGAGAAACATATTCTTCATGACCAAAGTTGGAATTGAAATAAAAAAGGAAAGTGAAACTTATGCTCGTCACCAGAGATGGGGTCGTTACAAAAAAAAAGTAATATATTACATATTACATATTACTTTTTTAAAAAAGTAATATATTACACTACTTTGTTACTCTCTACATAAAGTAACTCGTTACTTTACTCGTTACTTTACTCGTTACTTTACTCGTTACTTTACTCGTTACTTTACTCGCAGGGCCGGCCCGCCCCTCCCTGCAGGCAGATCACGCAGACTGCTAAAGTTTCAAATGTTCTCTTTAGTTCAGTTTCCATTGTCGCATAAGACTGATCCAGATAGCTCTGACCATGGCTGTCCTCTGTCTCCTGCTATCTGTATTTTGCGCAGTATATCTCTGAACGATGCGATGGTGATTCCACTGTGCAAATGGGCAACATTACCTCTACTATGAAGGATGCTACAAGCCTGTCCATCTCTGCTTTGGTTACCGGTCCTCCAAATTCTAATTTGTGCCGCTTCAGAGTCGGCGGCGGCGCACTCACCACATCCTCACTCTGGGTTCGGGGGTCCGGTCCTTAGCTATTAGCTTCACCTTAGCATGTGTTCTTTGCAGGTGTTTGTTGAGGTTTGACGTGGTGTTTGCAGCAGTGTATAACAGCTTCTGGCCTGGACACAGTTTGCACCTCACCGTCACATTCCTGTCTATTCTTCGGACGAACTCAAAATAATGGGCATACCTCCACCCCTCGAAAGTTATCGCTGACTCTGCCATGTTTATGCAGCACTGCGCGCGGAGATGTGGCAAGTCGCGCAGTTTACGTACATATAAACCTGCGGCGGAAACCCCTCTTGTCTGTCAGTGTGATTATGACTGATTTTATAAAAGTAACGAAGTAACGCGTGTCGGGGCAATGTTAGTAACTGTAGTGTGATTACTGAATTATAAAAGTAACGCGTTACACTACTCCGTTACCGACAAAAGTAATATTACAGTAACGCGTTACAAAGTAACGCGTTACTGTAATAATATTACTTTTGTCAAAAATATTACTTTTGCCAACTCTGCTCGTCACCCTCTCCCTCCGGTCCACATTAATACAAATGATCCCAATACGTATGACTGTATGAAAAGATCTTAAAATAAATACAAATGTATGTATTATAAACGTTAGTCCTTAACATCTATCACTGTGTATATCACCATTCAAACATCTTTTAAAAGTTGAACAAACCCCACACAGCTCAGTAAAGACTGTGAAATGTTGACTTTATTTGATCATTTCAGTAAAAACTAACGTTCATATTTCTCTTTTTGATTATAATACTGATGAACGTTCAAAACAAAGCACTTTGGCAACTTACCACATACGTTTTAAAATGCTTAATAAGCACCGTAACTTTCATGATATCATTTCTCGTTCATAATCGGTTGTTTCCGTGAACGGCCGAATGTTGTGTGACGGCAAATGCTGCGGCCGCAAGGCATTGTGGGGCATCATTTTCTCCTCTCCTTTCGGTGAGGGAGGTCCAGTGGTTCCTAAGCTAAAGGAGGTTATAAAGGAAGTTTGAAACCTCCTTTCCTTTCATTTAGAGAATTCGAACGGCACTTATCATGGCTGCCACTGAGGGACTTCCGGGTCATTTCACTCTGTTAGGAAGGTTCCTAAGCTAAATGGACTATTCGAACGCAACCCGTGATTAATCTTCAAGTTCTGGGATTGGATGTTGGAGTGGCAGTGCGCCAAGGTTACGCTGAGCGTCAAACAGCTCTTTGAAATCGAACAAAACCACGGCAGACTATCCAAAACTGGACTCGAACGCCCCCCCAGAACTACACATGCTGGCTATTGTGTTTTGCAACATGTTCTATGGCACGTCTCTACTGGGAATTGTAGTTTTAAAAGACGTTTTTCGTTTTTCCCACAATTAGAAGTTGCCAGTATTAAACTGTGTACAGCCCTGGAGGTTTAGGCGATAGGAAACACATTGGTGTGTACACATTTAAAACATGTAATTAATAAATGGGTGAAAATCGCTTGTATCCATAATGGGCAGCATTAATATATACCCACATGACAGCTCATTGTTACTTTGTAATTCTACTCCACTACAATTCAGAGGTTAACCTGGTATTTTTACTCCACTACATTTATTTTAGTTACTTTGCAGATTCTGATTAATGATGTGAAATATAAACAACCCTTAAAGCAGACTTTAGTTACACCTGAACTATGTTGAAGTTATGCAATGAATGAAAAACTTGGGTCACAGCTTCCTCAGCAGTGCATTACAAGACATCTATCAATATGTGTGTATACCTCCACCATTAAACTGTCAAATTCTGCACATTTCTTATACTATCTACATACATAAGAGTATAATTAATGTGTATAATATCAGTTAAAATAATAACATTGGCAGGAAAGCAATATATTAGACGTTAAGTACTTTGTCAGGCTTAATATTTATGTGTAGATACCCCCAAAAGCTTTTTTCTTATTTAAAAGAAGACCTTAACCTAAAGTATTCTTTAATGTGTTAATAAAGGTTAATTAGTTTTTCTGTTTTCCACATCCTCATATTAATATCTTTGTACATCAGGCACTAAACTGTTTTATTGTAGAGATCACTTACAGTATCTTCTTGATTTTTTATATTCTATATTTCTATCATTGACCTTCTACTTTCCCCCTATGAAAGTATGTACTCTTAATATTTTATTCATCAAATAACATTATTCAACAAAAATAACATTATTCAACTAAATCAATTCAATAACGTGCTTTAACCACTAGGCGGTGCACACAAGGTGCACACAGCATACTAATAATAACTTTGTATTATTAGTGTAGGACACTTGTGTATGTATAACATATGAAGATGTGTAGTTTTATTCATGTTTTTACATAATTTTACAGGATATTGCTATACTATTTCTCATGTTTTACTTCTACACATTAATATCTGATTTGTAAAACATCACAGACAGAAAGGTATTTTATGGTAAGCTATTGAAATTGTGATTCCATAGATGTGTCTCCTTTCACCCAAATCCCCTGACTATTCTCTCAACTCAGTATTTACATTCTTATATTCAAAGAAAATCAGTAATATCTTTAAAAACTACAAGTCCTTTTCTATCAGCTGTAGGTATAACCTATCTACCAATTGGATCAAATATAAAAGTCAGCCGAATTAGTATTGATACTGCAAGGAGACGTATTGTGTGAAAAGAAATGGAAGATGTTGTTTAATTGCTGATATATTTATGATCCACGTCACATATTCAGTTTCCGTGGCAGTTCTTCCAGTTTGTCTAGAAGTCTTCTAATCAGGACTCTATAAATAGAGAACTAAGGCAGATGTGTAATATTTAATGCAGCCGAACCGTGTATTACAATGCCCTTATGTGATGACTTCCAAAGAGAAAAGCAAGCACACTCGGAATAAAGTATTATTTTCTTTTTTTAAATGTTTTTCGGATTTCATATCGCATTAACACCATATCCCAACGTGCATTGCGGCTAAACAATCCAATCACCGAGCTTCTAGCTGAGGATCTTGGGTAATCAGTTCAGTGGGTTTGTGGTGTGTATCGCAATGATGCTCGAAATGTCCCTTATAGGCCTACGTCTGTTTCCGGTGACTTTATTTTGAAATTCAGTTCCTGAGGAACGGCTAAAAAGCCAGAGATTATAGAATTAAACGAATAAATAAAAACAAGGATAATTGTGTGTTATTGTTGAGTAAATAACAGTGTGTTATTCAGAAAATAATAACAAATTAGAAGGAAAAAAATATTTAAAAAATACAGATTTCATTATTCTGAGGCTTTTACTCACAAACGGCAAACAAAGTCAGACATTATACGATTTAAAATAAAAACAATAATCGTGGCTTGATATTGAGTAAGAACCGGTAAGAACATGTTTTTATGAACCACACAGCTTCCGGTCTACCAAGACCCGTCGGACAAAACGTGGCGTATCATATGCACGCAAAACTCGGCCTCAGAACTCAATGGGAATGGTTAGCGTATTATATGCACGCAAAATCGGACTTCTGCGTATCTATTGCACGCATTTCCAATGTGTAAAGTTGTGTCATTTGTACGCAGACTGAAGAGAGTGGGTTGGATTTAAGTCAAACACAGGAAGAGTTTACCCACAAAAATAATCTGAGTTATAACACATTGTGCACGCACATCCTACGCCACCATTATATCAACTCGAGCGCGCCTTTGTAAGCTTCATGTGGACTTTACAAGGTGAGAGAAACTGCCCTTATTAATATTAATATATACTGACAGCACAAAGACACAAGAAATAGCAGACAGAATCGCAACAACATTTTTTTTTCAACATTTAGGATTAGGCCAAAACGCACTCACACACACACCTGAAACGCTCTCACACACACATATGAAACACACGAAACGCACTCATATACACATGTGAAACGCACTATCACACACCTGAAACGCTCTCACACACACATATGAAACGCTCACATGTGAAACGCACGCACACACACATATGCTGTCATATACACATATTGTGAGAGGGATTTCAGTTGAAACGGAAGGCTTCTAAGTTGAAAATGTGTATATGATAGCGTTTCATTTGTGTATAAGAGATTGTTTCTTATGTGTGTGAGAGTGTTTCACATGTGTATATGAGAGCATTTCATATGTGTGTGTGAGTGAGTGAGTTTCATATGTGTGTGTGAGTGAGTTTCATGTGTGTGTGAGTGCGTTTCATATGTGTGTGTGTGTGCGTGCGTTTCACATGTGTATATGAGTGCATTTCACATGTATATGTGAATAACTTTGGATTTCATGTGTGTGAGAGCGTTTCATATGTGTATATGAGAGATTTTTACACATGTTTGTAAATTATTTTGGTTTCAGTTGTGTGTGTGAGAGTGTTTCACCTGTGTATGTGAACGGTATTTCTGAATAATGTCCCTAACGGCCCCTCATACCATTGTGCCCTTCAAGCACGTTATCAAGTTCAGGGACCAATCCTGTGATTGGATCCTGAACTTCCTGATGGGCAGACCCCAGGCAGTGCGGGTGGGAAACATCACATCCGCCACCAGCCAATGAGATTTCGTTTCTTGGTTTAAGACCCCTTTGTACGTTCACGATTGGTTGCTGATACAAAGGAAATGACCATATTTGGATCCGATGAGATTGTGCAGGAGAGACGGAGCTTTCCAACGATACCTCTGATGACATGCTGCAAACAGCGGTCGCGGTACTTTATGTTACGTTAGAATGCTAACTTTTGTTAAATTTAGGAGAAATCTACAGACGCAAATAGACAAACTATAGTAAAATAAACCCTTAAAGGTAGGGTAGGTAAGTTTGAGAAACCGGCTCGAGATACACTTTTTGTTATATTCCATGGAATGCTCTTAACATCCCGATAGCAATGAATATCTTAAGTGCTTTGACAAAAAATCCATACAAAAAATTCATCTGTGGAAGCCGTAGTACTGTAAAAAGCACGACCAATCATTTTAGCCGGCCCGGCTAAAATAACTGGATGGCCTACCTGCCTGTCAGCCTTCCATCTGTGCACACACTTATCTCGTGCCCTCATTGGTCATGTGTGCATTCGTGTGTGTTGGAGGAGGGGCTCTGTAAGGTAGGGGTGGGCGATACCACAAAATCTGGATTCGATCCGATACCAAGTATTTCAGGGCCAGTATCGCCGATATCGATACCGATACCGATACTTTTTAAAATGAAAAGCGTCTTATGTACTTTCATATAGGGGAGAGCTGCATGACATGATTTTTGAGCTGAAAGCATCATAGACTAAATCTGAATTCATTTTCATGAATAAAGACAGGACAGTTTTTATAGACAAATAAACGTTACTTTACTTTTGCAAATTTAAAGTGCAAACATGAAAAATAACAATACAAAGTGGCCACAGTAGCGAACTGCCTTCTTGCACACATCACAGTTCGCTACGTTTTCATTGCCAGTTGTGAAATAGCTCCACACAACGCTCCTCTTTCTCTCAGCCATCATGCGTGTGTGTTTGTCGCACAAGCGAGTCGCTGGCTGCTGCTGTCCTGCCCTGCTGGCTGCTGTCAGTCAGCTTGATAATCGGCGTTCAGGCAGGGAGCGCGCTGCGCGTGCGCGAGCCTCGAGGAGAGGAGGACAGCAGTGGAGAGAGAAGAAAAGAGCGCATATACTTGTGTTCTTCTGCACATAGTTTTTGATGAAATTGACGAGTAGAGGAGAGGGAAAAAAAAGTATAAAAGTATCGATCCTATTGGCTCTAGTATCGATATTTTGAAACGTAATGTAATATCGGAAGTATCGATATTTTGGGATCGATCCGCCCACCCCTACTGTAAGGAAGTAGCAGATTTCTTCCGGCTGTGTATTTTCAAATTCTAGCGCACTCGAGCTGGTTTCTCCAAAATTACCTACCCCACCTTTAAATGTGTATTTTGTACGTTTTCCTTCCAAAAGCCTGAAAGAAAACATGTTATAGAATCAAAATAGCACAAAATCTCAAAATTGACAAGTGCTTGAAAAACGATGTTTTTGCCTGCCGTGTCTCGCCTTAATCCACATCTGTAAAGTAACTAAAGGTATTAAATACATGTAATGGAGTAAAAGTACACCATTTACCTCTGAGTTGTAGTGTAGTAGAAGTACAAAGTAGCATCAAAGTCAAGTAAAGTACAAATATCTCAAAATTGTACTTAAGCAGGGCCGTCCCTCCCTACAGGCCGATCATGCAGGCTGCATGGGGCCTCACATTGCGCAGGGGGCCTCGCGCAGGGGGTCTCGGCTTATCAGCTCGGCTTGTGCGCAGTTCTCAGCGCAGTTCTCCGCGCATATTAAAACATCAGCTGCAATTCACGACATGAAGAAGGCAGTCTCTGTATAGCATAAAGGCTAATGGAGATGCAGTTATTTCCAGCATTCGTTATTTACCATTCATTCAAGTATTTTATGCCTTTTATCTGCTTATCTACAGGAGGAAGAGTGATAAACTGTCTGTCTTGTTGGCTTACATAACAGTTAAAGTTTACAGCCTAAAAAACATGGAGCATTCTTTTCCCCTTTTATTCATTTTTATGTCAATTTGCACATTTCATGGTGATGCTCAGCCTCTCCCCTTAACTCCTAACAGTCATCATCATGTCAACCACAACACAGAGAAATACTGATAGAAATGCGTGTGCAGTAGGGATGTTAAGATTCACCGATTCGCATCGGTGCACCGACATAAACGTTCAAGATGCGAGTGCACCGGTTGAAAGAGTGCACATCGGCTACAGTTTGGGTTGAACTCGCGATGCATCGATTGTAGCGTCTTTGCATCGGTAAAAAAACGATTCATTCATATAATAACCTTTCATCCTGTCAGCACTCAGCAGAGACGATCTTTGATCTTTGCTTCGCACTACGGAGGCCGAGAGTCTCAGTTATCAACACACATGGAAGTCGAGGAGAAAGAGAAACACAGCGCACCGAAAAATACCTACAAATCAAACGTTTGGCAACACTTCAAATTTTTCAAGAAAGACGGACAACTTGAAAAATCGCTCGCAAATTGTAAACGATGCCGTGCGGCTTTAAAGTACACAAGTAGTACGAGGAACTTAGCGATGCACATAGAGGCAACATGGGTCTGCGGCTGAAAAGAGAAACCTGAAAGTTAGACATATGAGTTCAATCACTCAGTGAGGTGTTCTGTCAGTGAGAGTGGTGTTTAGTTTACAACAGCCTGTGACTGTGTAATAGTTTAAATGTCTTCCTTACAATTGTAAGCAGTTATGAAATACCTGTTTGTGAAAGGTTATTTTCTTTATTGTTCATATAGAAACCACTGCTTTCTGCTCACTGGTGAGTTAGCCTATGAATGAGTGTTAAGCACATCAGGCTGGCAGCTGTATGTGCATTGCACTATGGTAGTTGTTATTTGCACATTGTTAATCCTGAGCATCCTTAAATTGTTTAACTGTGAGGTGTTATAAAATTGAACTGTACTCTGGAGACAGAGAACACTACTACACTTGTGAAAAGGCCAGTTTGTGAAAGGCCCAAGTGTTTGTTTTAAGGTAAAAAAGAAACAGCATGATGGGATGTGCAGTACTAGTAGAGGCAAAGTTAGGTTTGGAAACAATATCATTTCCTTTTTGGCGGGCATGCATAACACCGGAGCCTCGCAGCGGGGAAACTTTGGCGCTGTTCCGAGTTTGTTCTAATCTGTCAAAATGACGGACTGCTTTCAGATTTTTCCGTCATTGTTAAATAAAATCCGTCATGGACGAAAAATATTCGGTTAACGCAACCTCTGGTCCTTTACCTCCCTGAGCTGTAGTTATCAGAGTGTCTCAGTCTGAGCTGTAGTTATCAGAGCCTCTCAGTCTGAATTGTAGTTATCAGAGCCTCTCAGTCTGAGCTGTATTTATCAGAGCCTCTCAGTCTGAGCTGTATTTATCAGAGCCTCTCAGTCTGAGCTGTATTTATCAGAGCCTCTCAGTCTGAGCTGTAGTTATCAGAGCCTCTCAGTCTGAGCTGTAGTTATCAGGGGATCTCAGTCTGAGCTGTAGTTATCAGAGCCTTTCAGTCTGAGCTGTAGTTATCAGAGCCTCTCAGTCCAGAGCCTCTCAGTCTGAGCTGTAGTTATGAGAGGATCTCAGTATGAGCTGTAGTTATCAGAGCCTCTCTGTCTGAGCTGTAGTTATCAGAGCCTCTCAGTCTGAGCTGTAGTTATCAGATCCTCTCAGTCTGAGCCGTAGTTATCAGAGCCTCTCAGTCTGAGCTGTAGTTGTCAGAGGATGTCAGTCTGAGCTGTAGTTATCAAAGCCTCTCAGTCTGAGCTGTAGTTATCAGAGCCTCTCAGTCTGAGCTGTAGTTATCAGAGCCTCTCAGTCTGAGCTGTAGTTATCAGAGCCTCTCAGTCGGACTGGAGAGGACTCTCCTCCATCTTGTTGTAGAAAAGCTTCTCATATCAGTTAGGGCAGCTAGCTAGCACCAGATGCTAACCTGTGTGTGCTCTCTCTCTCCCTCTTTCTCTCTCGCTCACTCACAAAATGCGCTTGTACCACACACACACTCTCAAAGCAGGGGGGACAGTGTTTGAGCACTGTACGCAATGTAGGCTTAGTTATGTTGTTAGTTTTGTTTTTTTTCTCCCCCCATTTGCGGCACCCTTCACGGATGGAACGCCCTTAGCAATCGCCTATACTGCCTATGCCACGGGCTGGCCCTGGGTACATGAGACAATACAGGTCGGGAACAACTGTTCTAAATCATAGACAGTCAAAAACATCTAGTCTTATCTATGTATTTCATACATATTTTTTCTTGACCTCAAAAATTGGAATTGAAAATGCCAAGAGGTCAAAGAAAGAGCGATCATACAGACTTATCATACCCCACAAGAAGGATCTTTTCAACTCTTCCATAGTGCAGAGATAAACAGCAACTGTAAATGTATTTGATGGCCTAATGGGAATGTGGGCATAGAGGATGGCCCAGTGTATCCTTTTCTAAATGAGATAGGAAAGGAATTATTGAAAACTGTACTATAGCACCGCAGCCCAGTTGTCCCTCCCTACATACTGGACGGACCAGAGACTCTCAACAGACCAACAGTACCACTATGAAGTCCAAGTGTCCCTCATTGCTCAGGTCCTGCAGGGTGTTCTCTGCCTCCTGCAGCCGGCTCAGGTTCAGGTTTAACTGATCCGTCTGGTTCTGGAGGGAAGAGATGAGGATTGCAGCTGACGTCTCCACCTGCTGCATGAACCCTGCCTCCTCCACCTCCAGGCAGCGCCGCAGTTCACCAAACTCCTTCCTCACCACCCATTTCAGCACATCAGACTCATTCTGATTGGACAGAGAGAAGCAGGTCAGATGGTTTCCCCCTTTAGTTTGACAGCTTTGACAGAAACTGAGATCAATAGCATTTCCAGAAAAACTCTGACATGCTCATCATCACTTTGCCAATCAGACGCTGTGATTAGTTGATCAGGGTAAACCTCAAGTAGTCATAGAAATATGTAATATGTGTTTCCAAACCACTTTTGCATGACCTCCTTCATATGTTCAAGGAAAGTCAAGTAGAGCAGCAAAGGTGGCTAGGACAACAAAACCACTGCAGCATCACCAACACCCCACAGCAAATTTTAACGAGACCCAAACAACCCAGCACAGACCCCCTGACCCCCCACTCCTTACAGCAGTACACCTAGATTTACAGGCAGAGGCTGAGGTAAGGAGAGGGGCCACACCCCGCCCTAAACTGTTGACCTTAGAGAGACACAACCAAGTGTGTGGCGCCGTGCAATGAAGCTTCTTTGGAAGTTCTATAAACTGAGGATCTTTAAATGGCCCCTTAAAAGACAATCAATCTCCATAGAGCCCCATAATAAAATGACCAACTTACCAATAGTTAAATGCTATTAAATATAAAATGTTCCATGGAAAGGTGTTTACATCTTTGGATACCAGGAGACACCACAATCACTCATCTCTCTTTTTTCTCTCTCCTCACAACAGAAACATCATGATGGTTTATGGTGTGAAAAGGAGATATCACTCACTGTGATCCTTGACTTGTTGTATGCCATTTTACAGATCTGATCCTCAAGTTTACGTTTCTGATTCTGGAACTCAGTCATCAGACAGGAAATGTCCTCCTAATAGAAAGACAGACAGACAGACAGACAGACAGACAGACAGACATTAAAACAGATTAATTGAGCAGAATTCTTCAACAGGTCCATATGCTGTGGCAGACCCGGCGCCAGAACAAATCTAAAGGGAGGGCATATGATTGTCATGGGAGGGCACACAAAACCGTCATGTGCTGCGGGCCTGCGGCACAATATATATCAAACAGCAAGGCCAACAGCATTGCGTAAAGACGCACACTTATCGCAAATACATACACAAATAAAGGGCAACATAGAAACCACTTTTGAAACATTGTGTGCGTGGCAGCACAAACACTGGTAGTAAATCACGAGCAAGGCACACTGGTTAAGGATGGCAGCTTCCTCATTGTTGCACTCGGAGAGAAATAGTAGAGACGGAGACGATGAACTGTTTAGCCGGCCTTGGGCATGGTTTATTTTCCTATGCACTGCAGGTGCATCCTTTCGCTCAGCCGAGCTAACTTAGAACAACAACACACATAGATCTGGACATGTGCATCAGGTGAACACACCCTCATTTACATATGACGAAAGCCTGCGTCCTATAGCACATAACACTTCAGTGCCTCACAGTGGTACAACAATAATAACATGACATCCCTTTGTGAGCTTGAGTACAGAATAGACATAATATATATATATATATAACAACAACTGAGGACATATGTACACATTTCCCTTAACACACACATTTGAAATAAAAACATAACAGCAACAGCTTTGCTTGGGCCTTAAACTTGGGCAACCGTTGACCGGAGCAGCAAACATAATAATACAGAGAGGGAGCGACGCAACACCACATTATGCAGTGCGTAATGTGGCGCAGTAAGCACTGACATATTGACATGCAAACATTCTACTTACTGCTTTATGCTAATAAAGCTGGAGACGCCGTTTGCCTGAAGAATGGAATCGCCTCAGCAAAGTGTCCTTCCACTCTTCCCTGCATTTCCTGGTCAAGTCCTTTTCAAACCCGAGTTGAATAAGGTGAGCTTTCCGCTGGTGCAGCATGCTCCGTCGGTGGTCACTGAAAATGTTTTTCAGGGCTGAAAACGAGTTCTCGCAGGTAGCAGTGGAGGCCCCGAAAGTTCAGGCCGACTTAAATGCCCCTATGACACTTGGCATGGCTTCCAGGGTCTTGTGGAAGGTGGTGAGGAGTGTTTTAATGGTCCATTGTCCATTATCTGGGGGTGTAGAGCCTTCCATTTGTGCGCGAAGAAACTGTCGGGCCACAACAAACTCGGCTTCTACAAGTTTAGTGCTGGTCAACTCCAACAGGGGCAATACTTTGTCTGTGTTCAAAAATAAATCACTCTCAGGATCAAGTGAAGCCAGTGATTCCATCAGTGCGCTGTTGCGCTCTCCAAAGCGCATCTCTCCACACACTGCGTCAATGCAGCTGTAAAACAGTCTCCTACTTTCTATTACTGTTTCGTCCTGGTCAAGCCGTGCTCCAGTAGATTGCTCTACAACGTAATCTTGTCGAGCTGTGTTTTTTGTTGTGCGTCTCTTCTTACTTTGGGGCGGGTCAGTTGTGTCCTCTGCTGCTCCACACTTATCCCAGAGCGCACCAAACTCGGTTTCTGTGCGCAGGCCCGCAACACACTCCGTGGCTGAGTTCACCAGTTGGACAGCTGTCAGGAGATCCATGTCTTTCGATTGTAGCATTCTATTAGGTGGTTCAAGAAGCATCAAAATCTTGTTAATCAGAAGCGCAATCAATCTGAAGTCCAGCTTTGAGATGACACTCAGAAGTCCCACAGCTTCCACTCTCAGGTCAGCTGTGAAGGAGCGTGCACGTTGAACTTCCGTCAACAGCTGGGAAATGTCCTCATGTGATTTCTGTATCACCTGCACTGTGGCCAAATGACCGGTCCAGCGTTGGTCAAGCAGACGTTTTAGTGTTTCCCCTTGATAATGAACCGCGACTGTGGGTTTTCTGATGAATTTGTACAAGAGGTTACACACATCAAAAAAATCTGTGATGGGCTGTTCTGCGGACATTGCCTGCACTACCACTAAATGGAGCTGATGATTGAAGCAGTGCACGTATGGGATTTCCCTCTTCAATGTATCCTGAAGGAGTTTCTGTACTCCCGACATCAGGGAGGCCCCGTCATACACTTGGCTCAGTATTTTGTCTGTGCTCAGTCCAGCCTTGGTCAGTTCGGAAATAACCGTTTGGGTTAGAGTGCTGGCATCCCCTCTGTCTGCAGTGGCTATGGTCAAAAGCCGCTCTTTTATCTCACAGTTTGCATTGATAAACCGAAGAACAATGGAAATATTCTCCTGCCCGGTGGGATCCCTGGTTCCGTCAACTTTAATAGAATACACTGCATCCCCTATCTCTTCGACAATATGCTCAGTCACTAAGGTGCTCATTAGTTCTATTATGGCATTTTGCATGTCGTGAGAGGTGTATGTTGCTGTGTGGGGAATGCTTTCCATTATTTTGGCCAACTCTGCATCTTTGTGCAGCGTATACTCAAACAGCGATAGGAAGAGCCCACTGCCTGACTCGGACATGCTGTGGAGTGAATCGTGGTCACCTTTGAGAGGGAGTTGGTTGACAGCTAAAAAAGCTATCATATCAACGACAGCTGACACGTAATAACGGTTCCGTGCCAGCTGATCTGTGTGCACCAAAGTACTAATTTCCTTATTTGTTTCCTGGCGTATCTGTCTCTCTCTCCACAAACTCTCACATGAAATGTGTTCTTTTGATGCGGCATGCCTTAGCAGTCCTTTATCAGTCTGTAATGCGTGTTTCCAGTCGCAAAAACCTTTGACAGTAAAAGCCGCATCAGATGAAGACGTATTTACTTTAAACTGTCTACAGGGGAAACAAAAGGCTGCGTCTGCTTTTACCGAATATTCAAGCCATGGTCTGTTGTTGTACCATGCAGTGGCAAAAGTGCGCTTCTTTCCTGAAAACAATCTCCCTGGATAACGATCCAGTTTCACCTGGTTGGGTTTATTAACCCCAAGATCATCTGGGGCTGTTGGTCTTTGAGCGGTTGCTGGCCCAATAGTATCTGTTGATGTGCTGCTAGGTAGCGTCTGTAGTGGAGGCACCGGCACGGAGGAGGAGGAGGAGGAGGATGCTGGCGGGTGTGGTACAGGGTGTGGCAACGCAGGTGGTGATGGTAGGGGCACAAGGAGCTGTGCCTCGGAGTACAGCGTTGGTGGCGCCCGCCTTGATGAGTCAAGGATTGGGCTCGCTAACTCAGCCCCGGGGTTTGCCGAGGTCAAGCTTGTGACATTAAGGCGTGCTGCTGCAACGGCAGGTGCAGGGACGCCAGCAGCACCATCGGCTGCAGTTCTTTCATCGCTATTTCGTTTTAATAAATCCTTAGACCTTTTAAGCCAATTTCTGATGTCCATTTTGTAATTCAAACAGAAATGGGAGTCTACAGAATGCGCAATAAACAATAAACAAATCCAGAATAGGCGGCAGACTGTGACGCTGTGATTGGTCTAAATGTGGACGAATCACAAATCACAACAGACACATGAATTTATTTGACGTAGCCTGTGATTTTTTTTTATAGTTACTATCTGACATCACATACATCGTAGCATAAAAGTTCACAGTTTATTTATAATTAAAAAAAAATATATATATATTTTTTAAATGTTTTATAAATAATAAAAAACGTGTTTATTGGGGGAGGGCAGGAATGTCAAATGGGAGGGCCTGGCCCCCTGGCACATCATTGGATCTCCTCTGAGCTCCTCCTGATGTGTAAGTCATGATTTTGGATATCCAGTAGAGACCAGGACCAGAGCTGAGGACTGGAACATAGATCTGGACCACAGCTGGGGACTGGACGGAGACCAGGTAGTGATTGCAAAGCTTCCCCATCAGGATCTGCTCTCTTTGAACCACCACAGTACTGCTGACTGTTACTGGTGATTAAGATCGTGAAATACTTGAACTTCCTCTCTTGGAGCAGAGATTCAGTTCGACCTAAAGAATACCATTCACTGTTTTCCAGCAGAGTACTAGGACCTGCTATTGACTCAATGTGTGACTAAACTGATGAACCCAATGATAAAGACAACTGATGATACAGCAGATATTGTATTCACAGGAAGTACATTCCAGAAGGCATGTGCTGGTCACAGCAGCTGTATTACTGTCATGTTCATAAAACATTACCAACGTTTGACCTTATTGTTGTTACACTGGAAACACAAAGGGAATATTTGTTTAGTGTGGAACATTAAACTGACTTAATCTCAGTGTTTAATGATATGATGTGAGCTTTTCGCTGCTTATCTCCACAGGTCAACAACACCAAACAGTTTTCAACTGTTAACACTTTCTGTTTCAGATCAAACAGATGAGACGCAGCTTCAACCCAGCAACATCCTATTGGTGAAAAATGACTATTGGAAAAATGTTGTACTAATGATATCGAGTATCTTGAGGCAAAAAGCCTTTTGAGAATGTTTTCTCTTATCCATGGTATCAGATGTCTGTTTGGTCCCTAGTAAACAATTTCCTGTTGGGAAATATCTTTCTAGGCCCACACCTTTGACCCAGTTTATCAGTCTGTACTGCCCTCACTGAGCACAGGCCTCAACCTTGGGCTGCTGTGCTCTCAGTGTTTGTCTCCCTGTTCCATCCTGGTGGCGTCAGCTGATAGAGGTGTTATAGTGCTTTGCCTGTTTTATCTTGGTATGCACAATGTTAATTATTCTCTCAGAGCTAAATACATGGGACTTGGGTAGAGATCTTCAGAGTTGGTTTGGGCAAGTGCTGTGTCACCTCGTGTCTGCAGCACATGTCTTTGTCAATCCTACACCGTAACTTGATAATAAACCATCAGTGTTTGACATCAAGCTCCAGCTCTCCCGTGTCTCACTATGTTTCGATTCAACGCTCCATTTTGTTTACCTTCATGCGGCTGTAGACAGAGGTCACGGGTGTGATTTTGTGCCCGCGGTGAGCACCAATGCTTCCACAGAGGCCACAGATGACTGAGCGCTCATCCTCACAGTACAGGCTGAGTGGGTTGTGATGCTGAGGACACAACTCCTGCTGGGCTCCACCTGAAACACTCACTTCCTATCAGGATGAGAAAACGACATGTTATAAATACTTATACTGAAAAACATTCAACAGTCAGATGTTTTACTTTCTAAGAAAATGTCTTGTTTTGCCAGTAACAGTATTGCAGGTATTTTTACCTGCAGGGCCTCAATGATTCTAGCCAGACTGACATTTGGAGGGGGACTGTCTCCATCCACAGAGCAGCGACACACAGGACACTGCAGCTGACCGAGCAGGTCCATTGTCATTGAGCGCACACAACACCTGGACAGGTGACAATAGGCAAGGACAGTTTAGGACAGGACAAGTGGGAACACAAGAGGTGAGGACAGGTGAGTTGAAGACAGGTTAAGTTAGGAGAGGTCAGTTCTGGTGTGTACAGTTGTGTCTAATCCATCCCACATACCGGCAGTAGGAGTGTCCACACTGTAACAACAATGGTTCAGTGAAGACATCCAGACAAACTGGACACCTCAGCTGATCCTCCAGACTCTGAAGACGTTCCATGTCCACACTGATCAACAACACCAGGACAAGCAATGCCAAGACCAGAACCACCGGAAACACAGGAACCAGAACCAACAGGACGATAAACACAAGGATCAAGACAACCAGCAACACCAGAACCAGCGAAACGGACCAAAAACATTCGGATCACTACCACCAGGACCATAACCAAAGTCCACCACCACCAGGAAACACACACAAAATCAAACAATACAAAAATCAAAACAAACTTCCAGAGATCAGCCCTCAAACAAGCAGACGCTCCGAAATCAGGTCAAATGACTTCTGCAGCAAAATCAACACTTATAGACCAAGAGTTTTTTTTTTTTTTCTTTGATATGATTGGATGTGCAGACAGAGGCTGAAGCTGACTTATTTATGACCTGAATAGAAATTGTTATAACATTTAATTTCAAAATATATACTGCGTCTATTGAATTATCATTTTGATCATTATTATATGTGTATAATAATAATAATATATAATTATTTATAATTATTATTGTTCATTTGATTATTATTAGACTGTTTGAATCGGTGTGTTTAAACAAAGCAGTAGTGCTTGTTTGTTTTATGAAAATAATGACTGATAATATACTTATATCTGATAAGTCAACACTTGAAAGTCACCTTCAACGTTGGTAACAGAAACATAAACAGGTAAAACGTTCCTTCATGTACTTTAAAACAGACCAGCTACACCAGTGGACACCAGACCAGCTTCACCGGTCCACGAGAGATTTCATACAGCTTGTGGTCCCACGCAAAGGTGCTTCATGTAACGTAATAACAATAGTGCAACAAATCACAGCGTTTAAAACGTTTTGTCACATGGCTCACGTGACCAACTTTACTGCTGGAAGTCGGACTCTCCCAACAGTCCCTGAACACAGCGCTGTGTGGCGTTAAAGAACAGTCAGTAGATGTGAGTGAGCGTGTGAAACAGGCATTAATTGACATCTATAGGGCAATTATGAGGGCAACACTGGATTACGGGTGTATAATATATGCAGCAGCAGCAAAAATGTCATTACTAAAAATTGATATATTACAATATAAAGCGTTACGGTTGTGTATAGGTGCAATTAAGTCAACCCCTATTAATGCAATACTAGTTGAAGCAGGAGAGACACCATTGGAGCTAAGAAGAGAGAAACTTGCTCTTGCATATTGGGTCAGGTTAAAAGGAAGTGGGGAAGGAAATATCACAAGCAAAACATTACAGGATTGCTGGGAATATTCCAAGTTCCAGGGGCGTGGGTTTGGATGGACAAGTAAAGGAAAAATAAGGACATACGGCATGCATGATTTAGAGTGTACACCATCAAATCCATTCAGTAGTGTACCCCCATGGCTTTTTCCAATGGTAAACATAGATATGAGTATTAAATTAAGTAGGAATTAAAACAATTATGTACCTCAGGAATAATTATTACAATTACCTCAAAATATACACAGATGGTTCTAAGAACAAGGAAGAGTGTGTTGGAGTTGGTATATATATCCCAGACTTTAAAATATCAATCTCAAAAAGAGCGTCAGATCAAATATCAGTGTCCACAGCAGAAATGCTGGCAGTAATAATAGGATTACAGTGGGTTGAAGAGGTCAGACCAGATAGGGTGGTGATGGGCACAGATTAATTATCCATATTAAAAAGCATAATGTCAACAACAACTGTCAAAGAAGACATACTCATAGAACTTAACCATAGCTTGTTAAGATTTCACAGAGGCGGTATAGATCTGCAGTTCTGCTGGGTGCCTGCTCATGAGGGGGTAAAAGGGAACGAGTGTGCTGATACATTTGCAAACAGTGCATTACAAAATGAAATCACATTACCAGTTCAACTTGGAAAAGGAGAAGGGAAAGCAGTAATTAAGAAAAAAGGGATGGAGATCTGGCAGAAAAGGTGGGAGAAAGACCAGAAAAGCAAAGAGTATCATAAAGTACAAAAGACAATTACAATTAATATTTATAAAGAAAGAAACAGAAGGGAAGAAATCATGATAGCTAGACTCAGACTGGATCACACAGCATTGAATAGTACTCTGTATGTCATGGGGAAAAGTAACAGTAACGGTGGGTTACGTATTGCTAGTTATATAAGCACAGGCGGAGCCCTCTACTGGACTCTATGGGTACTACCTCTCAACCATACTATGCGAGCATTCATCAACTGAAATATCTATAACCGTAGCCGGCCCCCTGGGGCGGGCCTACCTGAATGCACGCGTAAGCCCACCGTATATAAGGCGACCACGCCTCCTGAATGTCATCCTACACTTCTCTTCAGAGAGCAGCATAGGACAGACAGGGCCCCGAGTAGAGGGCTCCGCCTGTGCTTATATAACTAGGGTTACAATACGTAACCCACCGTTATATCTCACACAGGCTCCGCCCTCTACTGGACTCTATGGGTACAGTGGGTGGAGCCCTGATGCCTAAACGCCCTGTCGTCCAACAACATCGAGTCACCACACTGCCCCTGACCGGCTTTTGGTTACCAGCCCCTGCACCGCAACCCCCTCTCCCCCGGTTGTGACCGTGGAGAAGTGGTGGCCGCAGTTTACCTGGCTGGTAGGACACACTCAGACACGCTTAACTCGTGAATAGTGTGCCTTGAAAACAGTGAAGAGGGCTCTCCCTGGGTGTTTCTCAATGTTGAGTGCGCTTGCTTGGTAGCACATGTCTTCCGAGTCACTTGCTTCAGAAGCGAGGCAAGAATCCTTCCTGGCATTCGGAAAACGAAGAGTGGAACAGGCGAGCAAGTGTGCAGGTGTGCGTCATATGAGAGGCCCCGCCTTACATTTTCTGCCACAGATTTGGGGAAATTGGTCCATGCGCAAAGCATTGTGGGGATTTTAAGAGTTTGAGTTTACACATGTGCAGCCTCGAAATTTCTCGCTACGAAGTACGCCGGGCTCGGTAGAATTCCAAGTATGCTGGACATTGGAGCAGTCCTTCGGCAGCACTTGATGACGTAGTATGCTTGAAATAGTGGTTCGACATTGAGAAACACCCCCTGCCTGCCCATAGGCAGGGGGAGCCATACCCCGTGTAGAGTGTGCACGGACCCCCGTGGGGAAGGCTCTCCCCGCCTGTCCGTAGGCATGTGAGATGCACTCGCAGAGCCATCCTGCCAGGCGTTTCTTGGACAGAGCTTTACCGGCCACACCGCCCCCAAAGCACACAAACAGCTGTTCAGTGCACCTAGTGGCAGCCGTGAGCTCCACATAACATGCTAGCGCACGCACCGGGCAGAGGAGGTGCAATCTAGCCTCCCTGGCCCCACTATGGGGTGGAAGATTAAAGCCCCCTAACTGAATAGCCCTTGACCTGAACAAGCTCCTTAGATTCTTGGGAACAAAGGAGGGGTTCGGTCTGAGTGTCGACCCGTTACGGTCACCCCGGATCATTAAGCAACTTGGGTGCACCGACAGAGCGGTCAGCTCCGACACTCTCTTGGCCGAAGTTAAGGCAAGTAGCAACGCTGTCTTCCATGACAGAGCTCCAGAGGCTCAAATGGTTCTGTGACCAGAGCCTCGAGCACCAACGGCAGGTCCCACTGCGGGGCGGAGGCGTGCACTACTGGGCACTGCCTCCTGACCCCCTGCAAAACCCGCGACATAAGCGGCTGACTGAAGGCTGACCTGCCGCCAAATCCCTCATGGCAGGACGAGATGGCTGCTGCATACACTTTAATTGTGGAATGAGCAAGCCCCCTGTCCACCAGTAACTGCAAGTAGGACAGAATAGAGCCCAACGTACACGACAGGGGCTCTATTCTCCCCTCTTCACACCATCGCTGGAATGCCAACCACTTTGGCCTGTAACAGGCTGTGGTGGATCCTGCTCTTGCTGCCTGGATAGTCTGAATAACCTTGTCAGACAGTCCCCTCTGTCTCAGCCTGTCCCTCTCAGGAGCCAAGCCTGGAGAGGTTGGCCCAGAGTGGGTAACGCCCCTATTGCACCTGCCTCCTGAGACATCGCCCCCCAGAACTGAGGAATCGCCCAGGGCTGACCCACCATCATTTGTGTCACCTTTGCGAACCACAGCGCCAAGCAGCGATCTGGGGCCACTAGGATGACTGACAGACGCTCTCGTCTCACCCTCTCCAGGAGGGGGAGAATGAGGCGTACCGGTGGAAAGGCGTAGAGCAGCTTTCTTGGCCATGGCTCGTGTGCAAACGCGTCCACCCCCAAGGGCGGATTGTCTCGCCGAGCCATGGAAAACCACAGGGTAAAGTGTCTGTTTCGCCGGCTGGCGAACAGGTCCACCTCCGCTCTCCCGAACTGGGCCCAGATCTGCTTCACCACCTCCGGGTGAAGCACCCACTCGCCTGGCAGGGGCCCGCCTCTTGACATGAGGTCGGCCCCCCTGTTCTCCAGTCCCGGGATGTGGAGGGCCCTCAGAGACAACACAATCTCTGAAGCCCACAACCACAGGTTCTCTGCTGTGGTCAACAAGGCGGCGGAACGGACTCCGCCTTGCCTGTTGATGTACGCCACTGTGGTGCTGTTGTCGCTCCTCACCAGCACATGTTTGCCCTGTATTAAGGGTTTGAAATGCTGGAGGACTAACACTACTGCCCGCATCTCTAGAAGGTTGCTGTGCCGTGTCTCTGTCAGAGACCAGCGACCCCCTATAGCTCTCCCTAGGCAGGTCCCCCCCCAACCTGTCACGGATGCGTCTGTGAACACCGTGACGTAGGAGGTCACCCGCCCCAGTGGAGTTCCCCTCCGGAGGCGCTCTGGGGACCCCCAGTAACGGAGGTTGCCCTCCACTGAGGGGGGATGGTCACCAGGCGTCGTTTGTGCCTCTTGGGATCTAAACGAAGGCTGGCAAACCACCTCTGCAGGCGGCGCTCCCATTCCCCATAACACTGCGTTAGGGGATGTGCAATCAACTGCGGGGCCCCAGCTATAAAGCTGTGGTACTCCCTGGTGACCCGTTCTGCCGCAAAACTCGCTGTGAGGGGAAGTTCTGCCCATGGAGGGTCGACACCGAAAGGGCCGATTTTCTACTGAGGCCCTTGAACGCACCGCGCAGACGGTGAAATGCATCAAGCGGAGTTTTTACACTCTGCGTTATGTGTCTCCTAACCCGCTTTAGAGGCCTTATGAATAATGGACGTCATCTCTCGGGAGATGTACATTAGTGGTGTGGTTACCCTAAGTGACAGACCTAAATTATCCGAAAAGAGTGCCTCATAATGCGGGTAGAGTCCCCTGTCGACTCCCCTTGCATTCCTCCAGAGTCAAAATGTGTCAGAGTAACTTTTTTGAGAACCAGGCAAAAGGAAAATAGGGCCTCATGCAGATGGTAAGCTGTCGAGTGAAGCTGTTGAGGTTGACTCGAGACACAGTGAAACACATGTGTGTGAAAGTGCGAAATTTCACTTTTTAAGGCAGGAATAAGTGTTTGAAAGGCGGGGGAAAGTGGTGTAAATAGAGGCAGAGTGTACCCAGACAGCAGGCTGTACAGCCCGGGGAAATCACCTCTCTTTGCCCGCTCACAGACCCCCAAAGGACGGCCTAGAGACCTCCAGCATGTCTCCATAACAGTGGCACTCTGTTTATTTCACACTTCCAGACCCCTAAAGGACGGCCTTTGCTGCCGCAACCGATGACGCCCTGAACATGGAGCGGATTTTCAATGCCTCCTTTATTCCTGGCGCATTCGCGTAGAACCGGTCAGCCGTGGTTACGTCGTGACACATAAACCTGGCGAGAATCGACCAGCTTTCTGAATCTTGGTGATGCTTGATATTGTCAGCCAGGGCAGTGCGCAGGATTGTGAAGGTGACGGCTGTTTCTAGCCCAGCATCAGCCCATGCCCTTTTCAAGTGAGCGTTCAGGTTCTTGGAGGCCAAAATCCCCGTTGTGAAAAGGAAGAATTCATTCTGAGGACCCAGCAATGCCTCTTTAATCCCCATCCACTGCATGACCCAGCTAAACTCCTTTACTGTAAGCGCCAGCTGTGCTTCGCCATATGTCTTGGCCGTCTTGTGATCCTGCACATGGATGATGTAGCCCTCAGCAGTTCCCCTTATGTCCGCCTCTAAGACCTCAGTGTTTTTCATGTTTGCGTACACGCCCGGACGGTGGCCATACAGGAGGCTCCAATGGAGGGTGAGATAGCCATCGAGAAGGGGCTTTGACTCAGACATGTACCCCATGAAGTGGTTCACATTCTTCAGGAAGAACTCTGATGTTGTGACTGCCCGGCCCGACTTTGCAATATACTTGCTCCAGCCACGGATCATCTTCATGTTTCTTAGGAACAGCCAGTCTGACAGGCGGTTAACACCATGGGCCATGTATGCTATGAAGTTCTTTATCCGGCTGACCTTCGACAGAACATTGTCTTTCTGTTTTACTGTCGGAGCGACACCCAAACAATGATCCCAGTATGTCTGAAGGTACGCCTCCATGCTTTTAGGCAACGTGATTTCACGCATGGTATTCCCCTGTGGGCAAGTCCTTAGCCAGCTTAGGACAGAATTGAACATCCAAAAGCCCTTAAAGCCAGGTAAAGGTGCCAATATTTATGGTTTAGCCAGGTAGCTTTGACAGTGTTCGTACACAGGTCTGAATAAGTAATACGAATGAGTCTTGTTTTTTAAATGTATGCTCAGATAGAGGGATGCTCATTGTACCCAGCCGCTGCATGCATCATATCAAATATTAAATGTATTATTGAAAACAAATAAAGGTCCATTAAAGGTTTGAAATCTTAAACTTGAAAATGAGTCCTGTTCATCTAACCGTGTTTTTGTTTCTTCTTTTCAACAGGGCAAAATCATACTCTAATTATAAGAAGTGGACTACAGTCAAATATTTCATAGTGTGTAGTCCTGCAGGAAACATCACCTTCTTATCCAAAGGCTGGGGAGGAAGAGCATCAGATGTCAAGATAGTTAGGGAATCTGGCTTTATTTTACCCCTCTACCACCATCCTGGGGACCAGGTCATGTTTCATCTTACATAAAGTGCACATATTCTACACTAACAGTTCATCACATGCATTTTTTTGGTAATCATTATGGACAAGTGTTGTTATTTACTGTTTGACTGCAAACATTAAAAGCAAAAGGCCTACATCTTATGCATTACTTGTTTTAGATCTTGGCTGATCGGGGTTTTACTCTGAAAGATGAGTTTGCCTTACTTGGTGCCAGTCTCGAAACCCCAGCCTTCACTCTCGGCAGGAAACAACTCCCAGGCAAAGACGTTGAACAGTCAAGAATGAAATCAAAATTTCGGATTCATATTGGTAAGCACATTCATTATCCACAGACTGGTAAACTATTGCACATATCAATATGATGGAAAATAAATGAACTCTTTTACTAAATTAAGTTATATAAAAAACAGCACTAACGGACTGTAGCAAATTGTATAACAGTGCAAACAAAGTAGACTGAACAAACAACTAGAACAATTACTGAGAACAATGGTAAAATGTGATGTTTTATACTTGAAAATATTTTAAAATAACTGATGTGTGAACAGAACGGGTGATCGGTGTGCTGAAGTGAAGATTCCACATCCTGGATGGGCCACTCCCTGTTTGCTTCGTAAAGACCCTGCGGGAGGAGATGGAGAACAGGGATGTTGCCACCATTGACAAGATAGTACATACCTGTGCCGCCTTGGTCAACATGTCAGGTAGCATTGTGTTCAATAAAAACAGACAGGGGGATGTATAGGTCAAATCAGTCCTGCTGTCTTTTCTCTTTGAGTCACTTAGTTTGGGCCATGGCAGCAAAAGAACAACTTGTGGTATTCTTCAATGATTATCCTTCAGCTTTTTAAATCTACCTTACTGCTCTGCTCTCCTTCCAGGAATGACAGTTGACACCACCTAATTATTCTGTAAATGTAAATAAACTATGTATTAGGAATTGTCTTAGCTAGTACTAACCTAACAGCCACCTAACAACAAATGCTCGCAAATGTTAATGAACTATAATTATAAATAATTGTTTAGGTTTTGTGTTTTACCTGAAGCTCCTGTTCTGTGTCTGACACAGCACTGTCTGTTGACTCCTGAAATTGTTATACATAATTTGTGATTATTTGTATTGTTTCATAATAGTTGTGTGCCATGTATTACATAGTATAAAGATATAACAGACAGTGTATTTGCAGTCTCTAAGGAAAATGTTTTATACCTGAAGCTCCAGCTCTGTTTCTGGGATTGTGGTTCCCGCCAGCTGTGGGTAGATGTGCCTGGCCCAAAAACGGCTAATGGTGTCCACGGCCTGACACTGAAAATCTTCATCTTGTTGGACACGGAAGATAATGGTTTGCTTTGGCGTCCAGGTGATGAAGTCTGCATAGGTTGTTTTGCACACAAACATCTGCATCTGCACCTGTAAAAAAAAAAGGAAGAAAAAGTACAGCATAGACTCCAACCACTTACCTGCAATTAACAAAACACAGATAATAAAATTCCTTATGAGTTGTTATTTATTGTATAACAATAAACACAGGTGTAGTAGCTGTGGTTGGTCCTCAGCGACAACAAAGTGTCCAGATGTCCTCTCTTGTCTGCTGGCCAGTGATCAGCTGACAAATCACTATTCCATTTCAAGGAGCACTTTACCTCAACCACCCCCTTTCCACAGCAAACGCAGTGTACATAAGCATCACAGCTTACACCAATGTAGGGCTTCTCTCTGCACACTCGGAAGCCTGCCCGTTGAATACTGATGCTTGTGTGGGGTTTATATATGTCACTGGAGATGTTAATTAAAGTGGGTGCTGTATATGCAGTTGTAAGGCCCAGTGCATACTTGTATGTCTCAATTGCATGTCTCAATTGCATCCTTTTCGTGTTCCCTACCCCAAATGATGCCTGGTGTTTTCAGCGGCAACAAGAACTGTTGTTTATTTTCTTAATTCGCCACTGGAATGACCCTGCAGTTTGTTCCTGTGTCCCTTTTTTTGGCTTTGTCTCCATAGAAGTCTATATTGATGACCATGTCTGCCTCAACTTTTTTCGTGCAGACTTTATTCCAGGCACAGGCGATGCTGGTTGGTGCTACACTTGTATATCCAAGGCGAACTGATGCCTCCAACTTAAAAAGCAGGGCTCCGACATGGGAACAACTTTCTCCTAGTCTAGAGTAAAAAATATATTTTTTAAATAAATACTTTTTCACCAAATAACAAAAGCATTTCTTCCCTTCTGAAGGATTACATAGGTGGCATTGTGACTGTACTATTAGTGTTATGCAGTCAGCTTACCCTGCCATGCAATCACAGTGAGCAGCTGTGACCTCTCCAGTCTTGTTAACAGCAACCCAGGTGTTGTGGGGTTTATCTGTAACTCTCCATGATGGCTTTACATGGGTCTTGAAGACTGTTGTGTCAGCACAGGGTTTGTGGTGAAGAACTACATCCACCCAGCCACTGGTAAATAAGGTATGTGCTTCCAGAGACCTGAAGTTCTTCATTGAACTTGCTGTGTAAATCCCTAGAGGACAAGTTAGCAGACACAAATCTCTAAACCTGCTCCGTCACATACACGTTATACATGCTACTACATCACTGCTAGTGTGTCTATATGCTGTGTAGACAGCAGGGGGCGCAGTTATACTGAGAGCACAATACATTCACATGAATATCAGTATATTTACTGAGATTATAAAGATAGGCTATAACATAAAATCGTCAATTATCAACCCTACCTATAACTAGATGCTATCATTAATTAGCTTGTTAAACCCCCTATTTAACACGTTATTGTATAAAACATATTTATAGTTTACACAGTAACGTAAATTGGACAGACTATTAAAACGGATAAATAATGTGTCTTGATGACGTCCTATACAAACTACCTGGAGATTCAATGAGGTAGTTATAGATGTCAGGATATGACACCTCAGGCCATTGCGTCGGGTCATTTGTCCACTCGTCCACCGGCACACTGAATGGACATTGATCGCCTACTGCTTTTAATTTAATCATATATCGAGCCCGATCGTCGTTTTCCAATGATTTCATGTAATAGTTTGCCTGTCTGGCCATTGTAATCAGGCTCTTTGAAGATCCAAAAACCTCCGGTTTTCTTAATTTTCTGATCGGATTGGCAAAAACTTCAGAATTTGTATTAACCGCCGTTCAACTGACAGCTTTGTTTTCCCCCAAAAGTGGGCGGAGTCGTAATTTTCGCCCGGAAGTGACGTAGATGTTACTCTCATCCATACCACGGGTAGAATTGTAGTTACTTTTCACAACAAGTCAGTATCCCTCCGCGTCTGAGAAAAACTGTATACAGTTGGGCTGAAAAGCAAACTGCCTGCAGTTTGCAGGAAAAAATGGCTCCGCTTCGAACCACGGCCCTTAGCTGTGATATAATGAGCATATACCACGGCCTGTCGTGAGCTATTGCTTAAATATATATGCCTTTTTTGGAGCCCTTTTTTGCAATATTTATTAAAATGTCACTAGTTATTTAAACAAACCACTATCTGAGGATAATACAAGCAACCATAAAACACCCTTTACTAGAGAGCCATTGAAGCCCATGAAGAATGTATCCTTCCACAAATCTTTTCAACTGCTGTATTTATAAAGTTGCCACGTGTTTTCAAATTCAAGTTAAGGCACTATCTGTGTAAAACATTACAAATATTCTTCATTTGCAGTATTTTATTTTAAAAGTGTTCAGAAAGACTGCATCAATGATATGCTATATATCAATATTGTTATTAAATTCATCCAAAGTCAATTTAAATAGAAGGCAACAATGGGTTAATTGCCATGGATGTGGTGTTTGATATAGTTTACGTTCAATTTCAACTATTTTAGGCAGAAAAACGTATATTGACTAAACCTTTTTTAATAATTTACTATAATTTAGAAAGGTTTTTGTGAGAAATCATTTCAAAAGTAAACTTCTTTTTCATTTGAAATTTGAAATGTTTGCACACAACATTATTAATTTATACATTTTTATACATTTTTTAAATTATGAATCCATTTATTTTATTGTATTTCCTTGAGGCTGGGGAAGATATCCTGCATGTGGTTCAACATGTAATACAAGTAAGTATATGTACAACATGGAAAAGTAAATAAAATAAGTTTAATAGGAGGATGTGGATTTATTTTCTCTCACCTTGTAATTACACAATCAAACAATCTATAATTTAGCTCTGACCTTCACAAAAACATTTTGTTGAATTGGACACATTTTTCCAAGCTCTATTGACTGACATGCAATGACAGTGCAAATGAGTTTTAAGAGCAATGGGACGTCCTTTCCTCCGGAGCGTCACGTGAAGCGACGTCCGTTTGTGATGACGCTTGTTGAAAAATAAATAAAAAAGTGTAACTCCATCTGATTCAGCCAGCTCTATCCTTTGGTTGACATGTTATGCACAAAACAACCTCTAGATGTCACTGTGGTTCGAACAGAATGCCCTTCAGCTAGCTTCCACTGAGAAAGTTGGCATGCTAAAAATCACTCCTGAAGAAATCACTCTTTTTGGTCAACTTCTGTAAGGTAACCATATCATTTTTGACATATCTTAGTGTCAGAGCACTGACTGAACATTATTATATAACTTGATGCACAAAACATTTTTGTAACAAGGGTGTAATTATTTTTTGGAAAATATGCTCAACCAACCGGTCGAATTGGCCTTCATATTGTAAACTAGCAATATTACTTTTTCCAATAAAATATGGTAAATGGCTAGATTCATGGTAATATTACTAAATCTAGTACTGCCTTATGAGTCTCAGAGTGAAAGAGTGATAATAATTTATATAGCACCTTTCATGCCATACTGTACAGCCCAAAGTTGCACACAGATGAGCAAGTTAGGCCAACACAGGATATAGACATTTGCTGTTAGGCCAGTTGTTTGTTGTTAGGCCAATTCAGCATATACAGTAAGATGAGCACGTTTTTTTTTATTATGAAAAACACATATCTAGGATTAAAGGACTAATGTCACAGCAGGATTTGGAAAAACTTGTCCATGCTTTTATCTTCAGTAGACTCGACTACTGCAATGGTGTCTTTACAGGCCTCACTAAAAAATCTATTAGAAAGCTGCAGCTAATTCAGAACGCCGCTGCTCGAGTCCTCACTAACACTAAGAAAGTGGATCACATCACTCCTGTTCTGAAATCTTTACACTGGCTTCCTGTGTGTCAAAGAATAGATTTCAAAATATTGTTGCTGGTTTATAAAGCTTTGAATGGTTTAGGCCCAAAATACATGTCTGACCTACTGCTAAATTATGAACCATCCAGAACCCTCAGGTCTTCAGGGACTGGTCAGCTTTCTGTCCCCAGAGTCAGAACTAAACATGGTAAAGCAGCATTCAGTTATTATGCTCCGAATATCTGGAACAAACTCCCAGAAACCTGCAGGTCCGCTGCAACTCTTACTACTTTTAAATCCAGGCTGAAGACTTTTCTTTTTGCCGCTGCTTTTAATTGAACTATTCACATCTTAAACTGCACTGTAACTTTTAACTTTTATCCATGTATTTTTTCTTTTAATGTTTATTTTATTATCTTTCCTTTTTAATGACTGATTTTAAATGCCATTTTTAAAATGTCTTCCATTTTTGTAAAGCACTTTGAATTACCTTGTGTTGAAAGGTGCTATATAAATAAACTTGCCTTGCCTTGCCTTGCCTTGCCTTACCAAACATTACTTTTTTCCATTTCTTTTTTTTCTACAATTATAGTTTATTATTTTATAGGAATATATATGGTTGTATATATTGCTCATCTCCCATAAAAGAAAAAAATGTATTTGAGTTTGTGTTTTATTTGAGTTTGATGCATACAAAATACTGTAGCCTACTGTATGATGATTGTTGAAAATGCACTTTTACAGCTCAGCCAGCTCGACCAGTTGGTAGAGGCTCAAAAAAACAAAACTGTGTGGTCAGTCAAAAAAAAAAAAAAAATGGTTTGTGGTTATTTGTGTCCTATTTGATAAAAAAATGCAAAGAAATAATTTTTCCATAGATTTCTTCTTGGTCTGGCAATTAAAGGGTTAACATATGATTATTTCTCTGCCCCTAGTTCGTTCCTCGCAGATTCTTCAGTCTCATCAGCCTCATCTTTCCATCTGTCCCAGTCAACGCATCAGCCTCCAGCACACTTTCAGTGTCTGACTCCATAGAGATATTGTCCTGATGCTGTACAAGGGTGATGCCCCATGATCAAAAAATGACCCCTGTAGAGTCTGAGTGCCACTGACCTCTACATGTCACTTGTTAGTTGCTTTTACCTTAAAGCGACTTACATACACTCAATACTGTGGACAATCCTCACAGGAGCTATTTGGGGTGAAGCCCAGGGACACAACGACATGCTGACTGCAGTGGAGATTGAACCAGTGCCCCCCTGATCCAAAGATCAACGCACGATTAGCCACAGCCTCCCTAGCCATATTATGTCTCTCATTAATGTTCATTAATCACCCCTTATAACGATTTTCTTTCCTTTATTCTCTTTTCTCTTCTCTGGAAAGTAATGTTTCTGCTTGTGTTTGACAGACAGGAGCATCTGCATGGGGTATTCAAGGTGGACAATTTGACAGAGGATTTCTCTGAAAGTACAAAATAAAAGTATTTTATAGTCTTTGAGCTAGTAGTCACTACTGAGTCCAAAATGATCAGTCTTCGAACTTAAAAGTATTTGTATTGCTCGTCACATATAGCAGCAAGACAGGCATTGTTGTACCATGGAGGGGACTTTGACAGGAGAGTATCAAGAAGTACACAGTAAAGGTATTTCATAGTATTTGGGATAGTTGTAACTAGAACTGATTCCAACTTCATCAGTCTTATGAAAAACGTATGGCCAAAAATAATGTTATCGCTTGTCATTTTTGCACTGTGTAAAGGCAAAGAGTTAGAACCTTTATTTTGAAGAGTACAGCGCAAGCATAGGGCAAACTAGCCAATCAGAAGCAAGGAGGCACTGGAGACACACCCACCTATGGAAACGAAACATTGAGTGGTATACTTGTTTTAACAGTAAGAACAGAAAAACGAAAAAACGAGCTGAATTTCCGTTTTTCCGTTTTGGGGCAAAATTGAAAAACAAAAAAACGACCCGTTTCTGTTTTTTTTTTTTTTTTAATTAGAACTAAAAAACAAACGGTTAAAACGTACCTTCGTCCAGTTGAAGTCGCATGAAGATTTGTTGAAGTCTGAAGAATTTCTCCATTGACTTCAATGGTTAAAAATGTGATGTATTATGGGATGTATCTCTGGAATTATGAAAGTTATGAATGATAAAAGTAATAGCAGTCGATTCCTGACCGAGCTGAACGTTTTGATGTTTGAACGGAGTTTCTGCGATGTTGAATGTGGGAGGAGAAGACGGACAAAATAATTGGACGGAATAATAATAATAAACTTTTCGTCCGTAGCATAACATATAGTTGGAATGCTGTATCAGCATTCTCACTAAATAATTGAGAGAAGAAAAAGAGATATGTTATCTATCAAAACCCAGTTAGATTAACATTCATTGGATTGCACACTTAGTTTGTTTGTGTGGATATGTAGCAAATTAACATTTTAAATAGCACTGACTGAATGGAAATGACAATAAATGAAAATGTCAAACGAAAAAAGCGATCATGAAAATGTTTCCAATAAATGAATAAAATAATTTTTCACCACTTTGTTGTTCAGATATATCATATTTTGTAACTGAATGATGCATTAATTGAAACAAAACACAGTATAAACTGAGGAGTGAGTCCCATGAGTTTCATGTGTTTTCTTCACTCCGCTGGGAAACTCTGCTCTCATGTCAAGAAGCATCAGATCAGTGCATGCTCTGCATCGTCCAATCAGTGAGCGATACACAGTAAGGGGGCGGGGCGAGTGTCTGAGGATTTCATCGAAGGATGGTCTGGTGGTTCCTCGATTATAGCTCCTCCATTATCGCTCCTCGCTCCTCGATCCTCGCTCCTCCGGCAAAAATAAGGCCATTGGGACGCTACTCAAGATGGCGCAGACAAATCAACTTCCGGTGAGACCGAGGAGCGAGGAAATGAAAAATAAGAGAAGTAAAACGCAGCCTGGGGGTCCTTCTCAGGTCGACTATTTTAATTTCCTCGGTCGTCGGTCCTCGGTATCACCGGAAGTTGATTTATCTGCGCCATCTTGAGTAGCGTCCCATGGCTCTTATTTCTGAAGGAGGACCGAGGACCGAGGATTGAGGATCGAGGAGCGAGGAGCGATAATGGAGGAGCGATAACCGAGGAACCACCAGACCATCCTCCGATGAAATCCTCAGACACTCGCCCCGCCCCCTTACTGTGTATCGCTCACTGATTGGACGATGCAGTGCATGCACTGATCTGATGCTTCTTGACATGATTGTTAAAATGTTAATGTGCTACATATCCACACAAACAAACAAAGTGTGCAGTCCAATGAATGTTAATCTAACTGGGTTTTGATAGATAACATATCTCTTTTTCTTCTCTCAATTATTTTATTTCTATTGTGCACTCTAATCAATATTAATCCAACTATTGTTCGTTTATACATTTTAAGAATAGCGTTTATCTTTTTTGAGAATGAGTTCTTATTTAATTTAATGTATTTGGGTCTACAACAGATGATACAAATGTTTGTGTCAGTAAATGTGTACTAACAGAGGCGGGGGTGTTTGTGAAAATAACGGGGACAGAGCTGCTGTCAGACGAACAGCTGTGCGGCGTCATCACAAACGGACGTCGCCTCACGTGACGCTCCGGAGGAAAGGACGTCCCATTGCTCTTAAAACTCATTTCCCTGCTTCTCGTGGTTTCCTTGCATCTCTCCATGCTTCCCTGGTGGGAGGGACTAAACGCAGGGAAACGACGCAAGTGAGGGATGCAAGGATTCCATGTAATCGACCTGAGAAGGACCCCGGGTATGAGCCAGCCACGGCGGAATATTACTGCCAAAAGTCACGTGAGTGAGTCACGTCACTTTTGGCAGTAATATTCCGCTGTGAGAAGAAAAAGTTTTGTAGGTTGTAAAAAAAAGTTGTGTAGGCTACTTGTAAAAAAAAGTTGTGTACTTGTAAAACCTATGCTGAATTTGTCTCTGAAACATGATTTATTAGACAAATGTTATGTGTTTGTTTGATAGATACGTTTTTTCTTTGCAAAACTAAATCCATTAGTTTGTAGATGGTGTTTTGTATTTGCAAACTACATTGTGTTTGTTAGTGAATCATGAGGCATTTGTAAAACCTGTTTAGTTTGTTTGTGGAGTTATGGCAGGAAATTAGCTCCATAGCCTTCGCCTCTCTAGAGTTCACTGGAGTCCATTGTGATGCCACTTTGTATGTGTTTTTTTTGCACTCCTGGTTAGAAGCTAAACTGCATTTCGTTGTCTCAGTACCTGTAATCTGTGCAATAACAATAAAGTTGAATCTAATCTTGAGCAGGAACAAATGTATTTACTTAGTACATCTGACATTAACGATTAAACACATGTGTGCATTCTTTATAAATGCAAACTGGTCAAGACCTTTGACGGAAGTAGTTTTGAAAAGTAATAGGCCTAAGTGGTTCTGTCTTTTACATGTAGGATTCAACCCCCCTTGTATTATTTTGTTTAGAAATGAACAGACACTTGAGTCATTCATTTGTAGTGATATAATAATTGTGGGATTTCTATTGCATCCACTTCATCTGCAACAAAGAACGCCAGCGCAATTTCCGCCTTTGCAAACCGAGTCAAGCCGAGTCCGAGCTGTCCGACTTCAGACAAGCTTTTTGAGACCTCCCCCGGCTGCAATCAGCTATTCAAATCCAACGACTTCTCAGTTGCAGTGGGTGACATTATTGTCACTAGTAAGAAGGAAATTAAATACCTAGGATCTATTCTTGAGGCAAACCTCTCCTGTGACAAAATGGCATCCAATGTAATAAAAAAAGTCAATCAAAGAACTAGATTCCTATACCGGATCTCCTCTCTGGTAAACAAAAACACCCTGAAAACTCTGGCAGGAGCACTCATTCAAGGGTACTATGACTATGCTTGCACGTCATGGTACCATAGCACCTCCAAGGCGCTAAAAATAAAACTTCAAACATCGCAAAATAAATTGGTCAGACTACTGCTTGACCTTTCATCTAGAACCCACCTCACCTCTGCCCACTTTGACAACCTAGGATGGCTTAGAGTAGACGACAGAGTACAGCTACTTGCAATGGGCCTGGTCTACAAGATCCACTACACCTCTATGGTACCCATGTACATTGCAAAATTCTTCCCAAAGGTCAAGGAATACCATGATCATAACACCAGAGGGAGCTCCACAAATCATGTAAAACCCAGATTTGGCACAAAAAAGGGGGAATACACGTTTCGCAATTATGCCACATCAAGGTGGAACGCTCTTCCCACAACTGTAAAGGAAAGTAAAACTATACTTACCTTCAAAACCTCTCTTAAAGAGCACCTTAGGGGGAGAGCATTGCAAAACTGGCCCCGGTAATGGTACAAATCTCAACCTGTCGTACAATGGACAGCTTCCCCCCCCCATCTATGTATATACTCGCATTTTAGACTCTGTTACTAACTGTATATCTGTAGACTTGGTATGTCTTAAATGTCCGGTTAGGATGTATTGGAACGAAATCTAAAATGAAAATTGTAAATAAGCCATCTGTATGTAAAAAACCACCTGTATGTAAATTGTAAATAAGCCATCTGTATGTCAAATATGTCTTATATGTCTTAAATGATATGATGAATTGGAAATGGGGGACCCTGATGTAAATAAGACGAAAGTCTTTCTCTGGTCTGCATCCCCTTAACAATTGTATGTTTTGAGCTGTACTGTACTGTACCCAATATACAAGCTGTTAATAAACTTTTCAATCAATCAATCAATATTCTCGTCTACTTTCGAGGCGAGACGCAGCTCATCTCAAACAAGCCTACAGGGTTGGTGTTATGGGGGAGGAAAAGTAAAGCCGTAATGGAAACGTGTTGCCCCCTCAGCCCAGTGGGGGGCACTCATCTCTTTTTATTCGTTTTTCCACATCCTGTGAAGCCTCCGGTGCTGTTTACCTGTAGGCTGAATGTGCCTTAGGCTGCTTCTAAATTGATTTTACCCGCTTTCAATATGTTCGCTTATTCATATCAAACAGCTGTCTATGGGCTGTGTGTGCTCAGCGCCCTGTGGCTGTCTAACCCTGTGTCGGGGGAGAAGGTGTTAGAGAGCCCCGGGATGATCCAGGATCTGCGGGAGGCCCTAGCTGAGCTAGCCGGAGAGGGAAGGAGCTACCTGGGCAGGCTGGCCGGGGAGCAGACGCTGCTGTCGGTGCACAAGGTGATGTTAGCGTGCTTAGCCCGGGAACACAGGGCAATGTCCGCTACAACATGGCAAAATAATGTTTAATTATCTGTGGACAGTTTAACATCAGCTGTAACACGGTCACACAAAGTGTAGGTTACTTCCGGGTTCCATTGGTGCAGTGCAAAACTGATACTGTACTTAAGCTCACTTTTGAGGTACTTTACCCGAGTATTTTAATTTTAAACTACTTTATACTTCTTCTCCACAACATGTTGAAAGCCAATTTTTTAGTTTCTACTCCACTACATTTGTTTTACATAATGTTTTACTAGTTACTTTAAAATGGAGATTTTGACACACAATACTTTTAAATATGATGATTTGGTATGGATTAAACCACCCAAAAATGATGTAAAAGAAAATGAATTTGCATCAATCTTGCTAAGAAGTTATCTGTTAAACATATTTCCAATTTCCAGCTTCTGGAATGTGCAGATTAGCAGCTTTGCTTTTAAATTGTTTTAATGTTTTTAAGAGTTTTTTCTGCAATGCAGTACTTTAACTTGAAATTGAGTGTGTTTACATGGTGATATTAGTATATTTACTCAAGTAAAGGTCTGAAGAAAAAAAAATCTGAGCACTTTTTCCACCACTGATCTTAGGCATGTCTCCTGTTCCAGGCTTTCTCTCAGGTCCTGGGTGTTGTGGCAGGAAGTTTGTCCGGGGGTCTGAACGTTCTCCTACAGTATGCGTCACACTTCCTGCAGGCTGCTGGAATCCAAGGTAGACACCCCTCACATCAGCTACTGTCCATCGCAGGTAGAAAGTGGTGTAGTGATCAGAGTTTCCTGTAGGCCGAGCCGGAGGTTAGCATCAGAAGCCCTCCGACAAAGGCAATGGGATCTTACATTTCCCCTCTGTGGGACATATAAAGGATTTCTGATTCTGAGTATCACAGAGAATAAGATCAGGGGCTAACACACGTTAAGATACTTAGCAGGATAATCGCCACATATTTACACCACTTTTCAAATAGCCTAAATACAATCGCTAGAAGTAAGGATCTACATCATGGTCACATGACATCACCACCGCTAAGCTAAAGGGGGGTAACTGAAATACTGATTTAGGCTAAAACTCAATCCTGCATGACTCGGACTGCGGATGACATCAGTCTCAGTCTTAAAGCTTCATCTCTAAAAGAAGTCAGATTAGAAACTGACCTGTGTTACATTTTTGATTCATAGTATAAATAACATTCACTCAGAAAAACATAAACAAGGGTAATATTGTTAATAACTCTTATTGAAGAGCTGAAATGATTAGTTGCTGGAAAAACCAGGAATAACCAAGTTTGCTGCTTCCAACATCTCAAAAGTGAAGATTTGCTCTTTTTGGTCTCTTGTTGTAATAAATCAACCTGTCACATTTAAAGGTGTCCCTCTGGACTGACATTCCATAAACCAAAGAATTAATCAAGGAAATAATGGGCCAATTGGCTGATAATAAAAATAATAGTTGGTCGCAGTCTTATGTTAGCGTATTAAAAATGAATGTTTTTGGTTTGGTTAAACATTAAGTGCATTTTTTTAACTGAACATGGATCCTGGTAGTTGTGGTAGTTTGGATAAATAGATTTTCCTTTTCTTCATGGAGGATAGTATATAAGTGTTTGCAGCATGATACTGACCGCATACCTTGCTGTCCTTGTGCTCCTGTTTATTCTCAGCTGAGTTCCCCATCAGCAGAGTGAGCCCAGAGGGGGTGAGCTTTGTTGCCCAGTGGGTGATCGTGGCTCTCATTGGCTACTCGCTGATCTCTTTCGTCTTCCGATTGGTTGCCTCCACTCTGAGGCGGGCTATGTGGCTGCTGAAAGTGGGCGTGGCTCTGGTGTGTTTCGGGCTGATCCTGAGGGACCACAGTGTGGGCACACACACCATGGTGGTCCGGCTGGCTGTGCTGGTGTGTGTGTGTGTGCTGCTTGGGGTCGGCTCTCTGCAGAGATCCACGGCAGTCGATAAGACCGCTCACCTGGAGGAGCAGGTGAAGACCCTGGAGAGACGGCTGAGAGAGATGGAGAGGTGGAGGAGGACGGAGGAGTGAAAAGGGGACGGGCAGAAGTCCAATGCCACATGTACAGACTGGTGTCTTCTGGACATTCAGGGCAGACATTTTTGATATGATTTGTTACTGACACGATTTGATTACTTAATCATTCCAGGGAGTGGACATTTCTTAGTCTAGTTTTTTTGTTTACTGTTTCTCCAAACAGTGTGCCACAGCCTTTATGTTCAATGTTACCATGTTTCATCCCAATTCAGGAGTGAGAGGAGAAGACGGATACTCTTCACATGTGCCTGGAAATGATATCAACGTTTTTATCCCACTCTTGGAAAGAAAGCTAATGAGTGAGCTTTAAACAAATATTCCAAACACTGTTATCAACGTAAATATATAGTAATATACTTTATACTTTCATTTAGATGAAGACCTTTCTAGCATTTCTCATAATGAGAGAACATTCTGGTTGGTTCTATTCTTTTTCTGATGCAGACTGATACAGAGGATAGATCCATGCCTTCAGTGTTGCTCATGTACCAGCATTACCCTTCCTTTTAGTGAGCTCAGTGATCAGCAGCTCAGTGATTGTGGAGTGTGTGTGTCATTTGTTCTCAGTAATATTGTGCCTTCAGATGAACAGATTCCAAATATCACTGTTAAACTCTTGTATAAAAATGTCTTTGGGGAAAATATTACCTTTTTAAAAAAAAAAAAAGCCTTCCAGTGGAAAACAAAGCCAGGTACCTTTACACTCAGATGTATGTGTGCAGCATTCAATCAATGTTCTTTTATCATGAAGATGCGATCAGAAAATAGTCGATCTGGAGTATGTGCAGAACTGCAGCAGAGGGTATATTACCTTCAGTTGTAGTGCTTTGCAAAACAGACTGTTTGAAGATAGCTCCAGAATTCTTTCAGAATGGTCATCCGAACAGCAGCCGTGTTCTAATATTGTCTGAGCAAACTGAAAAAGATCCTTCCTCGTCAAAAATCTCAATGTAATAAATAATAAACACTTGCATACAAACATTTATAAAATTGATTTGTGCTGTATTTAATATTGCATAGCACCATATACTGTGTATACATATGTATGTTAAATATATATTTCATTAGGTAAAGTTCTGTCTAAAGTAACACCAGGACCACTGGTTGAATTGAAATGTAATCATTCGTTTTATCTCATCTGTTCATCAAGTGGACGTTTGTTTTAAATTTGCAGATCGGTCCTGAGACACGGCGACAGAGTGGGACAGACTGATTGACAACCTGAAAACATGAATGGGGGCAGAATAACTGTCCTGAGAGGACGTGCTGCTCAATTCAGAGGTAAATGATGTACTTTTACTACATGTATTTAATACCTTTAGTTACTTCACAGATGTGGATGAATGATGTGAAATCTAATCAAGTGTTAAATCAGACTTTAGTTCCACCTGGAGTAAATTCACAAGCTACCCTGCAGTATACAAAGTCATTCAAACTAGCTGCACCTTTACCAGCTTTGAGAACACTTTCATGATCAATCATTATAAAACATATCATATACATTATTCTGAAATGGACCGATCTGCACAATGACTACTTTTACTGTCGCTACTTTAACTATATTTTAATGCTAACACTTTTCTACTTTTTGAATGCAGGACTTTTACTTGTAACAGAGTCTCTCCCAGCTCTGTCTAAACATCATTCTGTTGCCGTCTTTCTTTCTTACCCCAGTTGTAGGTGATCAATGTTTTTTTTGCTCATGCATGTGTTTATACGAGCTGCCTGAATGAAGCCAGTCAGAGCGAGCACACTGTTCAGTTCCACTCAGTATTCAGTACACAGTACACTGAATCTACGCAGCCTATCCACTGCCAGCGAGTTTACCTCAAACAGCTCGGCCCTTTTGCACTGTTTAACAATTTTGAACAACCTGAAAGTGAATGACATAGTCCTCATAGGGAACCAGAAATAACTGGTTCTACATCAAGTGGTTGAAACCACAGGAAGTTCTGCTGTTAGTTTGGGAAAACTATGACATGGGACATGAATGTTGTATCTAAGTAGTATTTGGCTCCATGTACAAACTGTAGTGGAGTACTTTGACTGTTGTAGGTTTCTGTGTTGTCTGAATGTACTAGCTGTGGAAATGTAAGGATCCATTCTAAAAAGTTGTGTGTTCTTTTTAGTTTTCAGAGTTAAAGCCAATGCCAGGAAAAATAAAACCATGCACCCTGCTTAAACTGACACATTTTTTCCCCACATCCATTCTTATCCTCCCATCCATCATCAATATCTAATACTCTTCATCTCATCAAACGTCTAAGGATCACTGTGGCATGGTCCTTGCTACTGAGGTGGCACAACCACTTGTTCTGTCGAGTGTAAAAAGAGTTAAACAGAGGTTCAAACCTAGACTACCTACCCCACCTAAACCAGCTACCTGCAGCAGGCAAATCACTGTGTAATGGGATGATGTCAAAGCTGTTATCTGATGAAGTCTGGGGTGGCTGTGGCTAAGTGGATAGAGTGCTGGACTTTGAATCAGGGGGTAGCAAGTTCGAGTCCCACTGCAGTCAGCATGTCGTTGTGTCCCTGAGACACTTCACCCCTAATTGCTCCTGTGGGGATTGCCCACAGTACTGAATGTATGTAAGTTGCTTTGGATAAAAGTGTCTAACAAATTACATGTAATGAAATGTGTAGAGTGAAGAGTTATAGCACTGATGGTGAATCCAAACAGAAAATGCTGCCTTCTGAATATAGGATTGAGCAGCAGAGCAGGACAGTGTCTCTCAATTCACCCATCCTCTATTATACAGTTATTTCCCAATGGGTCATATCAAGTCATAATCTTCAGCTCTCTGTCTAACTGTCTCCTGTACAATCATTTTAATTGTGATTTTGAAATGAAACACACTCCAGAATCTCATATGCATGCGTAGTTTCATTGACACAGAGTTGCACATCCATATACAGTGTGTATATTTTACTTTTTGGTATAAAATGAGAGGTATGAATCCAAATGTTCAATGGTATCCATAGGGGGATGAAACTGGAGAGACCAAAGAACCAACCATAGGAAGCCAGTAGATGGTGTCTCCAACTCTACAATACCCAAGCATCAAATACATGTACACTTAGTTAGTATCATTGAATACATTTACAACAACAAAAAAACTATGTTCAACCACAGTTCATTTTGAGGTTGCCATACATGAAACAAAAAAAAGGATTTAGAACACAAAGATAAAAAAAAAAACAGACCTTAGTTGGCTGTTCAGTTTAACTAGTGTTTAACTAGCTAGCTGTCTCCCCACCATATGCAGGACACAACATGAATCTAAGGTCATACCCGTCAACTCACCTTCAGAGACAAAATGAAAGACTACAATCCTGTTAAGAAAGGCATTATTGATGCTATTTACAGTTAAATGAACACCTGTTAGTGTATTTTTGGTGAACATTTTAGATATATAGGAATGTTGCTGCCTCCATCTGGATATCAGGAGGGATGGGAACGTCCAGCTACTGTTTAGTGATCTTATATGAAAGAGTAACAAAGTACCACAGCTCAAAGCATATTGGTGTGGTGGCACTTAGTCTGTAAAAATCAATGTGCGTGTATTCTTAAATGTTCATGGCAGACTCAGCAGCTGACAAAGATTACGCTGCACTGTCTAGCTTAATGCAGCTCCTTGGTTTGGTGATAAAGTCTAGGACACGTGCTCTGGATGGAGTGATATGCTTTTTTGCTGTAATAGTCAGGAGGTATGAGGCCACGCTAAAAGGCAGTCAGAGTGGTTCTTCGGGTACAATTCTAACATTTTAGTTCCGAGTACTTACACCAAACCCATTACCAATTTTTCTTTACACAATCATAGCATTGACTAATACAAACACAACTGTTGACATATGAAGAGGCATAGAATCTAAACATGAGGTAGATTTTGGTTTATCAATTTCAAAACGGTTCTTCCAGTTAAGTCAGTATCCGAGTGAACTTCTGAAATCAGACCCGCCCAAGCATAACCCAACTGGTAGTGCTTGACTAGAGACCCCGACCTGCCTCCAGACAGTGGATGCTCCTGACATACAAAGGACCTTAATGTGGGTTTCATATGATCTGCCATCAAGAAAGAGTCTTAAATGACACTGAAACGTAAGCCAACCTGAGATGGTGATTCACTGTTGAAGAAGTAATGTTACCCAAAGGTGTGTTCAGAATGTGACACTTACATTAGTTTGATATATTACACACCTTTACAGTCAGCAGAGCCGGCCCGACCCATTAAGCGACATAAGCGGCCGCTTAGGGCCCCGCAGCCACTAAGGGGACCCTAGCAACAACAAAACAAAATGAAAAAAAAACTGAGTACACAGTCGCCGTGATAAGTATATTTAATTAATTTTGTTAATATGCCTAGATTGCCTACTCTCAAAGTCATGTATTATATTATTGAGTCAATAATATAATACATTAACCGTGCTTTACCTGAACCTCATCATGACACTAGAGAGGACGGCAGGATTGTAATTTCCCGTGTTCAGTGAATGCAACAGAGGCAAGACACCAGACCAACCAGAGAGTTGAATGGAAATAAACATCTGTCTTATTGGCTGACAGGTACCTATCCTGTGAGCTGTGACAATGTTTAAACTGTCAGTCGGACTCAGAGTTTTTGAAGATGGACATAAGAAAATGTTTTCTTAAAAAAGACGAGAATTCTCAAGTGGTGGCTCACACAACAACCCCAGAGCCACCACTTGAGCCAGGTAAACAAGGTATGTAAATGTCAGTAAACTTCCAAGTTATGTGAACATGTAAGCAAAGCATAAATTACAGCTACGTTGACGTTACTTTGAATCGCGGGGGTAAGCTAAACCGTTAGCAAGTAGCTATAGCTAGCCAGATATATTAAATTAACACTTTGTCATACAATCTAAATGTAATGTTTTTTAGCGTTACCTGGTGATTTCAAAGAAAGCTCTCTGGAAAATGTTGACTTACTGTTCGACATGAAGCTAGAAGCTACCTTACAGTACACAGTTGATCCTGAGTCCTGTCAGTTAAAGTGTTTCATAGTTAGCTTAGCTAAGCATCAACCTAGCACTGAAATATATGGATGTTATGTGACAGTATTTCTGAGAAAAAGTCAGCTGAAATGGTGGCATAGTTGCCACTGCTTTACGTGTCGACAGCATGTTTGAACGTATTTGCAGCAGTAAATGTGACCACTGACGTTGCCATAACAACACCTGAATTTAAATGTGCAACCTCTTTTTGTGACAGATTTTTGCAAGAAATTATAATTCTTCTGAATGATATTCCTATTAAGAGCTAGTTTCTATGTGAACATTATGAGATGGACAGCCAGAGAGAATAAATGAAAAACAGTTATGAAATACTATATGACAAAACAAGAATACAGTTTAAGTGATTTGTAAAATATCCATAAAGAAAAATCTGCTTACAGTTCTGTTTCATATGGGTGTTGAGAGATGTATCCATAGATCTCTTAATTTTGCTCTCAAAGTGCACCAGATTGATGCTTTTAACTTCAATATTTTAAAAACAATCTTCCCGGGGGAGCATGCCCCCGGACCCCCCTAGAGGAGGTGAGGACCCCCTTAGAGGAGGTGAGGACCCCGCTAGAAGAGGTTAGGTCCACAGTGTTTACATGCTTATTTATACATATGTGTGCTTATGCTAACATCATAAGACAAAAGTTGGTTCCGTGTTGTGTGTAGTGAGAACGCACTAGAGTGAGGGGGGCCCCCAAGCCAAAGCTCGCTTAGGGCCCCCAAAAGTCTAGGGCCGGCCCTGACAGTCAGTGTCTTATCCTCTCATAGACTGCCAAAATCACAGACTGAAAACATTTCCAAATTCATGGTAAAATAAAAAAGAATCATTGTCTTTGTCATTAGTCTGAACACACCCCAAGGCAACTTATTTGCCAGTGAAGCATTTCTCATATCGGGCAGTCTGGGAGGAGTTACTGTTGAGGGGTTGGCAGCCAATGGTTGGCAGCCAATGGTTGGCAGCCAATGGTTGGCTGCTTGCTTTTCTTTTGTTGATTCTGGCTCTGACTCTTTCGACTTCCTCTCAAGTATTTTTGCTTGATTGCTTGGCTTCCTCTCAAATCAACAACAGAAAAAAGGATTAATACAAAAAGTAAAAGGGCTGGAATTAATAAAATGTAGATAAAAACACAAGACATATTTTTAACTTGAACCCAGCTGTTTAGATTTACTCATCAAATGATCAAAATACACTTCTATTCCCTATGCTTACTTTTCAAGAAACAAAATCCTTTCTTTGTCTCAACTCTGGAAATTACATCTCCACATAATGGACTCCCACTGCAAAAGAGTCAGTAGATCTTATTCCAAAAATGATTGCTCATTTAGCCTAGAAACACTTGATCCTCAGGGAGATGGGATTAAATATGGATCAAGGAGACAAAGAATATAATCTACTCTCCATTGTTTCCACCTGTAAGAACAAAGTGAGGAGGCTGCTCCACCCTAAAGGAAGCTTGTGGAGTTTTTGTCTCCTTCAATCTTGAACTGGAAGGCGTCATCAGCAGAACTTAGGATGTTGGTGGAGGAGGGGGCCACAGGAGCCATAGGAGAGGACGCAGCTTCCGACTGGAGGGTGGAAATGAAATGTGTCATAATATTTGTCTTTTATTGGAAAAGTGGCATTATACATATATACATAGACATGCAATGAGGTGAAGAGCTATCAACCGCTAGACCACCAGACGCTGCTCTTTGTTACAAAGACTGAAGAAGCTTCTTCCTGCCCTGAAGACAGCTTTTTTGGAAGGTCCCTCCAGAAGATAAATCTAAAACATGTGTGATGCTGTTATCACAGCAGCAGCACCAATACGCCACTAAACGGCATACTTCACTTAACAGATGGATGGCTTGTTAATGTAAGAAGCACAATTGGCTAAAACTGGCCTTTTCTGCTGAGGGAGGGGGCCTTCATGGGACTCTAGGCTCCGTGTTTTAGTCATTTAGACACATGATCATGTTTAGCAACATGTTTGACACGTGCTCTGCAGGTGTCAAACATGTTTTTATTTTTTGCAACTATTCTGCCCAGTAGTTCAGTCCTTCTCTTCACTGTATTCTATAGTGCACAATATGTTTTCCCATGTAATGAGCGTCACATATGCACATGGGGAGTTTGAGAACGACAGCCCTAAATGAATATTCAGGCTGGTGCCCCACGGGAACGCATACGGCAAAACGCATAGGATTAACGCAATCGCAATCGCCAAAAAGCTTCCGTCCACACGCAATATACACCGGATAGTGTCTGTCCACACGAGACAGCTCCGTTTACATCCAACCGCTGGAAAAGCTGCAGTACATATGCCGAGCCTGTACGTGGCGCTGTAACTTCCTCCACAAAAGCAGCAAAGAAGAATGGTTGTCATGGCTGCACTTCTGTTTATTCTCCGCGGTGGGGGCCGAGGGAACCGGGCAGAGTTTTTCGCCGGTCAACGTGTGTTAAAGTTTAAATCTTCCGGACAAAATTATAAAAGTGCCGGTCAAAGGTCTTCTTTGTTATTTATTGAGCTTTAAAACAAATGAATAACGACTATATATATAATAATAATAAAATACACGGAGGCTGTCTCTTTTTCCTCTCTTCTGACAGCGTCAGTGTCTGTCTCATGCAGCAGCTGATCCAGTAATGATGACCCGACAGTAAAAATAAACATATTTATAACTAGTTTAGTTTGAGAGGTCATTAAAATAGCTAAGGGTGATGATCTGACTTGAAGTGTGTGTTTTGCTCCCGCTGCATCACAGCCGGAGGAGCTGCGTGTCTCCGTCCTGTCAGATTAGACTTCACTCGCGTTTATGTCCATATCGAGAGAAAGATAAATAATCTGAATTCAGTGTGCAGTGTACTTTTGCGGGGGTGAGCAGCAGAGATGGGGAGAGGCGGGGCTATTGCGTCATCATTATCACAAAATGATCGTATAGAGGCGATCACACAGAGCCGTTGGACCCCCCCAGAGCGCTCCGTTCCCAGATCTATCCACCTTTGGACCCGTTGTCGTTTGCAGGGTCCGTTTCTATCGTTTAGTTACGGCCTCGTGTGGCATAAAGGGCTATACGCAAGAGAAATATGCGGATACAACCCGTTTTCGTTCCCGTGGGGCACCAGCCTAAGAGAGGTGGTCATTGAATGCATTTTGTGTCAAAATGGGATCCACAATAGTATTGAAGAAGTTGTTACCAGTTGTAGAAAAAACTGTAAAAACCCATCATAAAGGGTTCTATATAGGTGATGGAGAACAAAAACAAATCTTATCTGAAACTTAAATTAGAGGTTAGCAGTGGAAGGAGCACTTCCACTGTGTGTGTGTGTGTGTGTGTGTGTGTGTGTGTGTGTGTGTGTGTGTGTGTGTGTGTGTGTGTGTGTGTGTGTGTGTGTGTGTGTGTGTGTGGTGTGTGTGTGTGTGTGTGTGTGTGTGTGTGTGTGTGTGTGTGTGTGTGTGTGTGTGTGTGTGTGTGTGTGTGTGTGTGTGTGTGTGTGTGTGTGTGTGTACCTGTGATGGGGCAGTCAGCAGGGGGTCAGCGGGGGAGGCTGCCATGCTGCTGGTCTTCACCTCCTCCCGAGCATGCTCACTGGCGGCTGCAGGTGGAGCACTGTACATGGCTGGAGCTGAAGCATAGCCCTGCACACAGGTGGAGAGAACCGGCATTTGTCATTTCAATTTGCAGGAGATTTGTTTACTTTTGACAACATTGTGAACTCTTTTCCAATTTGTGTAATTCGGCTATAGCATTAGTAAATGTGTTTGAATGATGTCAAACAAGAACTGGTACCATTTGGGCTGCAGGTCCAGGGGGGTACTGGCCTGGTGGTGAAGCATTCCATTGTGGAGGCTGGGCAGAGGGAAACATAGCTGGACCAGCAGGAGGATAGGAAGGGTTCTGGGGGGGGTGGCCTGGTGGTGAACCGTTCCATTGTGGAGGCTGGGCAGGGGGAAACATAGCTGGACCAGCAGGAGGATAGGAAGGGTTCTGGGGGGGGTGGCCTGGGTACCCCGGGTTGAATCCCTGCAGACCAAAGAAAAGGAGTTAGATTAGAAAACAGTGAGGGAGGGGGCAGGATCACAGAGAATCTAGAGAGTCTATAATAACAGAGAACTAGCTAAAACAAGAATCAGTATTGAATAAGGTGACTGTGCATAGAGCTGTGTGGGTTTAGTGCTGTCAGAGCACTTGGCTGGGCTAATCACATTCATGGAAACTTAGGTAAGCACGCTTGTAGTGTGATACTAACAGGAGAGGGGGGGGGGGCCGTTCCACTGCCCTGGGCCGGGGGGAGGATGGACTGCAGGACCCTAATACACAAGAAACAAGCACACTTGCCTTTAATGAGCATTGCACAATCACTACACCAGAGAAGTTTCATAATGATCATGTAAATGGGTGAAGTGTGTGGTGATTGATGTGTCAGTACCATGCTGGGGTCCGGCCCGTGGTAGTACACCTGTGAACACACAAACACAACACCACACATCACGATGCGCAACTGTGCAATACACAGCCAACTATATGAAGACCTGTTTGTGAAGAAAGAGCAGCCATCAGCTCTTTAGAGTCTCACCACGCCTGGCTGTCCTGGAGTGTTGTATGGGGGAGCAGGTCCAACAGGACCACAGGGGGGGGGGTGAATTACATGTGGGGAGTTCTGGAGAGAGAGACAAAAGTTGAGGCAATTCAATTGTTTTGGGCTGTGACTAATAATTATTTCGATAACTGATCATTTGTAAAAAAATTCTCAGATTAAATAACAGTCAGTCTTGTCGAATGTCATATTGCAGGAACAGATTAAAAAAAAGAGTCAAACTTTCTCCAGATGCAGTACCTGCAGCATTGTAGCGTGGGGGGCTTTCTTCTTAAAAATATTTTTCCGACAGCAGCAGCAGATCCCAGCCGGGATGCCCAGCAGCAAGAGCAGAGCCAGGAGGGGGTTTCCCTCTGTGCCATTATGGTGATCTGTGGGGGACACAAGAGGGGGGGGGGGGGGGGGGGGGGGGGGGGGGGGGGGGGGGGTGGTCAGCCTCACTGTGTGTCTGTGTGTGTGTGTGTGTGTGTGTGTGTGTGTGTGTGATTGGGATTGTACCTAGCGCAGGTGTAGGACGTGTTACAGGGGTATCTTAGGCCCCGGCCCCACGGGAACGCATACGACAAAACGCATAGTATTAACGCAAACGCAATCGCCAAAAAGCTTCCGTCCACACGCAATATACACCGGAAAGTGTCTGTCCACACGAGACAGCTCTGTTTAGCTCCAACCACTGGAAAAGCTGCAGTACATATGCCGAGCCTGTACGTGGCGCTGTAACTTCCTCCACAAAAGCAGCGAAGAAGAATGGTTGTCATGGCTGCACTTCTGTTTATTCTCCTTGGTGGGGGCCGAGGGAACCGGGCAGAGTTTTTCGCCGGTCAACGTGTGTTAAAGTTGAAATCTTCCGGACAAAATTATAAAAGTGCCGGTCAAAGGTCTTCTTTGTTATTGAGCTTTAAAACAAATGAATAACGACTATATATATAATAATAAAATACACGGAGCCTCTCTTTTTCCTCTCTTCTGACAGCGTCAGTGTCTGTCTCATGCAGCAGCTGATCCAGTAATGAGTGACCCGACAGTACAAATAAACATATTTATAACTAGTTTAGGTAGTTATCATTATCACAAAATGATCGTATAGAGGCAATCACACAGAGCCGTTGGACCCCCCCAGAGCGCTCCGTTCCCAGATCTATCCACCTTTGGACCCGTTGTCGTTTGCGGGGTCCGTTTCTATCGTTTCGTTACGGCGTTGTGTGGCAAAAAGGGCTATACGCAAGAGAAATATGCGGATACAACCCGTTTTCGTTCCCGTAACTGTGTTACCTGAAGCCAAGAGGAGAACAAATCTTAAAAATGGGTTCTGCCCTGTTCACTTAGATACAAAGCGTACGTGATGGCGCTGGTCATTGTTTACCTCAGTCTGATGAAGAGCTCCAAACTCAAGCTTGTGCTGAAGTCAAATAAAACATATGGTCATAAAACGCTGTGTGCTTGACCCTGCAGCGTTGGAGCGCTTGTTGAGGTTGGTGTGTTATCAATGCAGTGTTGCAGTGGCCTAAAAATCATCAGCAACAACTGTTATAAATATTTGATGAACCATATGGGAGCCGTGCAAGTCACTACATTTTCCACAACAAAGAGCAAATGTTTTACAATAATAACATAACAGTTAAATTAGTTAGAAAATGAACAGATTTGTTCCCCCTGTAATGCTATTTTGCTTTTAATATGAAATGGATGAACAGGAATGAACTAGTGTTGAGCTTTTATCAGAACAGTAAATACATGTAACAGGGCGAACTGAAGATCATTAGAAAACAAGGAGACTTCATACGAAAGTATGACCAAATATACTCATCAAACAGACGGAATCATAAATAGAAGTGTCTCTAATAAAAAACCTGTCAGGTTCATTCTGGTGATTGACACCATGCGGTCCCTGCGGTCTCTCAGGGTATAGTGGCCTTCATCACTGTAGTTCACGTTCCTGATCTCGATGTTATTGGAGTGGGTCTGAACACGGTCCCAATAATTTGGAAGGTCCTGGGAGACTGGAGCACCATCTCGCACCTGAGGAGGATCACAGCTACATTCACACTTGAACCACAGCAGTTTCTAAACAGCTTTTAAAATATATATATTTTTAAATGTCATCCATGGTGTCCAACATCTAAATCCCCCGGAAAAGCTTGTAAAAGGTAATCCATGTTTAGAAAGGTAATATTTCTTATGTTCAGCTAACACACCTCACCATTGACTTTGACACGTGTAACTGAAACAGAGACAGAGGTGTGAGGCAGACAGCGATCCACCAGGGACCCGTCCAGTTATCACCTCTATTCTATTCACTATTCTTTCATTATTCGTCCATCTATCCATCCCCCATCTACCCATCCTTTACCCATCATCTAGCTATCCATCATTCCATCCATTTTCTATCCCATATTGTCACCAGTGTAACGTTGGCAGCCTCCCCAGAGAAGGAGAGGCCGGCGTCGGCCAGGTCGATGCCCTCCAGGGAGATGATGAGGCTCTCTCCTGCCACGCGCTTCACGTAGTTGTGTTTGGCTGGAATACAGAGGACAACAACAAACTGAGCGTGCAAAGGGATATCTTGAGCACAAAAAAAAGTTTGCATAAATGTTTTGTAGATTAAGTCTATAGCAATATAATTGCAATACGCTTACATTCCTATCTAATGCTTGACTCAAAGAACTGTGCCCCCAAATATTATCCGTAGCGCAGAGTGTAATATTGTGTTATGGATACAGTGGCTTGCATGTGTCAGGTCAATTGATCTCAATTCTGTCCTGAATCTGTGGCACTGTTTGAAGCTGCGATCCACGAGCGTCATTCATCCAACCTGAACCACCTGGAGCAGATCTGCAGAGGAGAGCAGGCTGCCGGGCTGCTGGATACCCCACCAAACACTTCAGACTGCAGCCATACTGGCTCTAGCTGATACTGAGTGGAACATGTGTGCAAGTATCCTTTGAAATCCAGATCATTCTGATACGTTTCAAGGGGGTTGAATACTTTTGAAGTCACTGTCTATTGCCAACTTCTTTTTCTATAGTTACCTCCCCTGCTGGCTTGCACGCTCTCTGATTTCATGTTAGTAGGTTAGCCTGAGTCTGTTTTTTCTGTTAGAGAGGAGCAGGCTGGGTACTGGTGATCATCTGAAGAGCTGCTGCACCCGATCCTACCTTCATGCTGCCCCTATGGATGTTGATGAGTGTCTCTGTCATAAATGTAGCCAGGTTTAGCTACAGGCCGTGCATCTACATTAGTATTCATTATAGTGAGGAGGAGGAGAAAGAGGTGTATGTGATATTCTCATCACCATTTCTTTCTATGGTGAGGAGAGAAAGTGGATGTGAGATACTCTGGAATTTATTTTGCCATTTTGTATAACATCTAAAATGATGAGAATGACTAGCATAACCCCAAGTCCAACAGGAAGACATTTGTATGTCTGGTGTTTAACACTCACCCTAAAGTTATGTTTTCAAAGAAACAAAAGATAGTAGCAGTCATGGCTGGTGGACTAACTCACTTGTGACGGCCACTTTGACAGAGGCGATCTCTTTATTCCAGAAGTCTCTCTGGATGTATGTCCCCTCGTCCTCATAGGTCACCTGCCAAAAACAAACACACCACTGAAATATGATGTGACGATTGGAAGATTTTCAAAAAGTACAGATAACATTTTTTTTTTTTAAATAAAAGTATTTATACAACAAAAATAAAAAAATAAGTAAAAGAATAAATAAAGTAGACTTAAAGACAAAGTTACTAGGTAAAGGGAAATCAATTAATGTAGCAATTCATTTTATTGAAAGAAAATGTAGACTTTACATTCGATGATTCAATTTAGACTTTAAACAAAGACTTTGGTTACCTTGTCGATGTACCAGCGTCGGTCGCTGCCCGTGCCAGACACCCTGCCTTTGTTGGCCCTGCAGAGGACAGAACAATAAATCAACTTCCACAGAGCCAGTGTCCACACCCAGACCCCAGGTTGTCCCTGAGGGAGTCCTACCTGAGTCTGGAATGCTCCCAGTACATAAACATCTTGTGGGGATCCTCAGCTGAGATGAACTCCAGCTTCTCGGCACTCTTGGGCAGATAGATCTTCAGCTGGCGGCCATGGGCCAAACGCTCATGGAGGTCATGGACAGCATAGGAATCTGACACAAAGGCCAATGAGAAAAAAGGAAGAATACTTGCTACTCACATATACTGTATATTTGGGGAGAAATAAAGAATATAATTCACAATAAGGAAATATAATACTATTAATATAGCATGTAATACTGTCAAATAGCCATGAGAAGTTATAGCAACCTCTCTCAAATATTTATTTTTTTAAAGATCTGCTGGAAAGTGTATTCCTTTAATTCTTTACTGTTGGAGGCACCGGTGGTCATATATGGCTTCAACTGACCTTTATCAGACATTCTAGAGATGTTATAGCAAAATTGTAATAAATGCAAAAATGATTACACCATTTATTTTGTAAAGAATTATTCAATCCTATCTCCAAACAAGAATGCTGTGATGGGAACATTCTGCCAGATTATTTTTAATGCCAATATTTTTTAGCAACATGATAATTTGTTTGTGTCCAATATTCACTGTTTTAGCTCTGGTTTTCATCTCAACCAACAAGCAATCTACAGCTGCTAAGCACTCCATAATGTTCACCAGCTGCAGAGCGCTTTCTCTGAAGAAGGCTGCATCACATGTGATATACATTAAAGAAATGTTCTTGGTCAGCTGTCGTGTAAAACAAACCCCAAACAGAGATGTTAGATTAGATCTCATAGAGAACAGGAGATGATACTCACCCACACCGAGGGCCGTGGCCAGCAGCATCACAACACTCCACATCATCTGCAGACAGTGCACACCAGAGATTACATTCAAACTAATCACTAGCACACTAAATTCACAATGTTATCACTACAGAGGGACGGTCAGAGTCCTAACTTAGTTTATGTTCACTTTAAGGTTGCTGGAATTTAAGGAGCTAATAAAAACAAAAAGTCTTCAAACATCTGCGTTGGTAGAAAGACCCTCCTTTATGTGTTCACTGAGTACTGAAGTTTGCCATCCACACAGCCATTACAGCAGTGGCGGCCGCCCCACCTCTTCCCACATTCTAGAATTGTTTTACGTGTCTAAAGTTACTGATAAGTAACATGTTTCCTGCTTGGGGCGCAGAAATCTTTGCCCATTGACTCTCGTTATAAGTGGTGCATGCGCAGTCTGCACCTCTTCAATGCAACAGATAGGAGCAGCTCAGGGCGCACCAAACTGCGCCCAAAGCAGCTGTTGCAGGAGCGCCAGAGGGAGTGATTAACGTTTGAATGAGAGACAGTTAGACGGAGACAGAGGGTAAACAAAACTAGATAGCGAATATGGAGAAGGAAAATGATGTTTAATCACTTAAAGAAACACCCTTTGAGAGGAGGACACTGGAGGTAAAGCTGAGAGTAAAAGAGCTCGGACCTGATCAGCCTGACATAGGCAGGATTTAAGGACAGAGGAAGGCAGTATACATGCTCTTTTTCAAGGAGCTGGTTTAGCAAGAAGGCTAACTGTAGCAACACCAATGCTATATTTAGCTTCCCCTGCCTCCCTTTTCAAACGTCAGTATCAGACCAGTCTATGGACCAGACCCAGCATGGATCCAGACAGATGTGAGTGACTTAAAGCACATATCAGAAAAAACTAAAAAGCATGAACAAACTAGAGTCCACATGGATGATGCTATGGGACTAGCCATGTTTAGGAAAGTAAACACAGCTGTCCAATGAGGGCTACAGGATAGGGATCAGTAAGCATAATAAGGAGGTAGACAAAAACAGGCACTAAAATAATAGACTGTATCAAGTGCTGTGTGCCTTTGAGTCCCGTTATCGTTTTCTGCGTTTCCATGTCGGCCTTGTGTGGCTGAACCGTCTATCTGATAGAGAACTGTAGCAGATACAACCGTTATCGTCCTCGTGTGGCTGCAGCCTAAGTTGCCTGGTTACTGACCATGACAACTACATTAACACCATTTGAATGTATCATTATAAAGGGCAGTGCTTGGCTATATAGCCTCACCCCCCCCCCCCCCTTTAACAATAGAAAACACTATGGAATAAATACATATTCATATTCTGCTGTCATCACAAACGGACGTTGCTTAAAATGACCATGCAAAGGAAAGGACGTCTCATTGGTCTTAAAACTCATTTATTAGGTTCCTCTCTCTTCGCATGGTTTCTGAGTCATGACTGAGGGAGATGTGGAATTTAAGAGACTTGGGATATACCCGATACTAACAATACAAACACATTTTGGTTACAAATTACTTTTGAGATTCGATAATCAAAACATGTTACATTAAAACATGTTACATTAATCATAACATTTACTTTTTTGTTAGATGTGGCAAACTGAATTCAGAGCGAAAATAAGTTGTGGATTGCCCGTGTGTGTGCGTGTGTGTTTGTTTATTGCCCACTATATATAAAGTCTTTATGAAGTGCCTACTCACCCGCATGTTACCCTGGCTGGTGGACACAGTGATTCTCTCCCCCCATCAGAAAGCATATATCAACAGACAGGGAATGAACGAACATGTGTTTTGCTTAAAAACCGGAATAGATGATTTCAAACATGGATCATCTCGATCAGGGGTGCCCAACCTTTTTTGAACCGAGAGCTACTTTTAAAGTTGCCAGTCTGCCGAGATCTACCAGTCCAAATAGAGAGGCGTAGCCATTACTGACAGCCTACTACCAGGTAAATACACACTTCTACTTGTATAAAACTGACCTTTGTATGATGAATACTTCATAAAATACTGCAGATCCTTTATCTTACCTCTTTCTAATCTACACACAAACAAGTATTTAACTGAAGTTACACAACAGTGTTGTTGATACAGAGTTGGAGTTTATTCACACGTCACATACCACAGTGGGTAATGTTTTCAAGAAACATTGAACAGTGCTGCCACATATGATACAGGAAAAAAAGAAAAGACTGAACCCTTTCTTTGTCATTATATAAAAATAGTGTTGCTACAAAAGTATAAATTAGGCTTACTAATGCGGCTTTCACACCAGCGCTTTTCCCTTTCTAGCTCCTAGCTAGAGCTTTTCTGGTTCAGCTCCGGTTTCCCTTTTCAGCTCCCGCTCTGTTCACACCGCCCAGAGCTGCCGCTGCTGCGTCATGACGTCACCGTTTACATCGCTGATTTTCTCCCCAACGGAGCTCACAACAACGGGGGACTGCGTCGGGTCGATGATCGTGTTGCTTTTAATCATACGAAGCCAGATTAAATTAAATAACGACTTCTCCAACCTTATACTTTTCTCCAGAGTGCCGTGGTTCATTGTTTATTAATGTGTTTCAGCGGCATTTACCGACCGCTGCAGTGCTGGCTGCTCTTCCACGGGAGTTTATTCTCCCGTTAGCTCCGGGTTAGCTCACACGGCTCTAAAGTATTCACTGTCTGACTGTCACACAAGCAGCTGATACATATCCCCAGTTCCCCTTAAGTGAATGTGTGTCAGTCTGAATTGACGCTGTTTGGCATCACAACGCTGTTATGAAAGTTTCTCTGGTATAACATGGGTGATGTTAGCATAGCAACCGAAGCTAAACTGACTACTTGCTAAGCCGTTTTCTACAGGCACATTTTACCGGCGTATTTTGCATTATGATTCTACTTGTGATAGTCGGACATGACAACCTGTGCAGCCCATGTATTGTTTCCATCCGATAGCTGCTATAATAACAAACAAAACGTCTGCCTGCTCTCCACAATGATCAATAACAGTGAACGGATGGTCAAAGTAAGGTACAAAGAAACAGAATCACACGAAGCCTGGTTAGTGTTGCCTGACTTCATAAAGTGTGTTTTTTTTTATAAGTGTGTGGTTGCCTTCTAGTCACTTTGCTCAGCGCTACTGCTTGTAGGCAGGCATGACGAGACTCTTCAGTCGACCCATGTTCAGGGGAGGTGGGTTTAGTTTCCTGCACGCCTCGACGTAAGAGAGACGTAAGCGACGCCGCCTCTAGCTCCGAAGCTCTTGCCTCTAGACCGACAATTTTTTGGAGCTGGAAGTGAACCGCATTCCGGAGCTATGAGGCGGCGCCGCTGCGGTGTGAACAGGAAAAACCGGTACTTTTCAGGCTCCAGCTCCAAGCCAGAGCTGAAAAAGCGCCGGTGTGAAAGGGGCATAATAAGACAACTCAGATCTGAAGCTACACAGGAATCTGCTGCCAAAGTGCAATAAAAAAGACAAAATTAATAGAATCAAACCCTTTTTTTGTTGCATTTTAGTAGAGTATAAAAAGAAATGCCTTTATAATTGGATGCAAGCAACACTAGTTTCTTAACCTGAATTGATAATAGACTATAATCAATTTAAACAGAACAGATCTTAAAGTTTGCATTCTTATACCATTTTGTACAATAATTATAATGAATAAGTTCAAACAAACTAAAACTTACAGCTGATTAATAACGGTATCTAACTTGAGTTTTTATTATATCAAAAACCTGTTGAAATGCTACTGTTATTTTTACTGTCCCCAAAAAGCGCGTCGGCAGCCTCCAGGAATGCTTCTTTCACAACTTCGCCGTCTTTGAAAGACTTCATGTGTTTGGCAAGAACGTGACTGACACGATAAGACGCTATGGTAGCAGCCTTGCTCTTGTTGTTGGGCCTGGTGAAAATGGACTGCTGTGCATTTAGCTGTCCTCTCAGGTCCCTCACCTTTTGGGAGCGTAGGGCAGAATTAGGAGGGAATTCCGTCTCGTAGCGTTTGTGCACTGTTTTGAAATGCCGCTCCTAAATGACCCTTCTTCGATAAAGCCACGCTCGCATTGCAGATGAGACGGACTGTCACTCCTGTTGCCACGGACAACATCAGCGAACTTGTGCCCACTGCCCACCAGCCACGCCCCGACACATGGGGTCACGCCAATCACAAAGCTTTGATGCGTTCAAGTGCATTATTCTGGCACAGGAAGATTATGTTATAGGACATTAACGATAAAACAGAATATTGTTGTTCTATTTTTAGACACATCTCGCGATCGACTGGGAATCTCGCGATCGACTGGGAATCTCCCCGCGATCGGTTGGGCACTCCTGATCTAGATTCTAGACAATGTTTTTGGACTTGAGGCCTAGGCTCCACGAGGACGAAAACGGGTTGAATCCGCATATTTCTCATGCGTATAGCCCTTTAAGCTCGACGACGCCGTAACAGAAACGTAGAAACAGACCCCGCAAACGACAACGGGTCCAAAGGTGGATAGATCTGGGAACGGAGCGCTCTGCGGGGGTCCAACGGGGCCGTGGGGTCGCCTATACAGTCATCCGTTTCATAGCCCCGCCTCTCCCCGCCTCTCCCCACCTCTGCTGCTCACCCCCGCAAAAGTACACTGCACACTGAATTCAGATTATTTATCTTTATCTCGATATGAACATAAACGCGAGTGAAGTCTAATCTGACAGGACGGAGACACGCAGCTCCTCCGGCTGTGAAGCAGCAAAACACACACTTCAAGTCAGATCACCACCCTTAGCTATTTTAATTACCTCTCAAACTACCTAAACTAGTTATAAATATGTTTATTTTTACTGTCGGGTTTACTTACTGGATCAGCTGCTGCATGAGGAAGCATGAAGATTTAAACTTTAACACACATTGACCGGCGAAAAACTCTGCGCGGTTCCCTCCGCGGAGAATAAACAGAAGTGCAGCCATGACAACCATTCTTCTTCGCTGCTTTAGTGGAGGAAGTTGCTGCTTTTGTGGAGGAAGTTACAGCGCCACGTACAGGTTCGGCATATGTACTGCAGCTTTTCCAGCGGTTGGATGTAAACGGAGCCGTCTCGTGGAGCTTGACACAATCCGGTGTATATTGCGTGTGGGCGGAAGGTTTTTTGCGGTTGGATTTGCGTTACTCCGATGCGTTTTGCCGTATGGGTTCCCGTGGAGCTGGGGCCTTAGAGACGCGTTTGGTACACTCTCCCATGAGGTGATGCTAAAAGCATTAGAGGAAATACACCTGCCTCAGCCTTTTGTGAATATTGTATCCAATGTGTACCAAGGTTAATTTCTCCAGGTTATCTGTGGGCAGCAGCTCACAGAGCCGATTGCACTGAAGGTGGGAATAAAAACTGTCTGTCCCTGGAGTGCCGTGAACTTCATCCTAGCACTCAACCAATGGATGAAGTGGATTTACCAGTGTGCTCCGCTGAACCAAATAAAGTATTCAAATGTGTCTGTGTGTGTTTGTGTGCTCAGTCTGCAGCTGTCTGCTTCCTTTCTATTCTGAGGAGTGCTGGATCCTAATTTAGCAGAAGGAGTGGTAGACTTGGTAGTTTGATCACTGAAAAATGATTTTGTAATTTGACAAATGACATACAAACCACATCTTGATACTTATTTTAGTGCACTGAACTTGTGAGCAGCAAATTATTAGAAGGTGTACATTAAAGACATATTCCTAGTAGTACACTTTTTGACAAATGTAATGACATAACATAATTTCTGTCTGTGAAACAAACACTACACGGCTAAAACTGATTGGATGCTAATAAAACATTTAATTGCTTCTCAAATCAAAACTGGCTGGACATTTCTTTGGAAAGTCTGCCTGAGTTCAGTCCCTGTGATAAACACACCTTGCTGTCTGATATTTTCGACAGTACCTGAAAGCCTCACAGGCAGCCCCCACCCCTGTGAGGCCTGGCGGTATTCATATAAACACAACAAAGGGGGGCTTTGCTCTCCTCTGTGTTTCAGTGTGTGTTTGAGCCGTCAGAGAGCCGTCTGCAGCCATACACACTCTTTGTGTGCAGCTTTATGCCGCTGATGTGATGAGGAGAGCGCGGAGAGGTGCGGCCGCGCGCACAGAGAGCCGTCATTTAACAATTGCTCCGAGCGCGCGCTCCAGGGGAACGCCTCGCCTTGATGTGCTTCAACACGAACTCACACCATGCAGTCTATACAGCTGTATTTAACACCCCAACATGTTGAGCCTGCTATAGAGCTGGGGCGTCACCGCCAATTGTAGGCTACATGAGGTTCGAAAATAAAAGCAAAAATCACGAGAACATGTAAATATCTGATTATACAATTGTGTTTCCAATAACTGTGTAGTCCATGATTTTTGGGATCATTCTGCTGTGATTCCTGCATACATTCCAGTCACACAGCAGTGGGATGTAAACGCCTCACCAACAGAGCTTCTTGTACGCAAAGAAAACAAGATGTCTGAAAGGAGTCCCACCGCTTTTTATGTTGGGCTTTTAAGAACACTGTGGCTCTGTAGCCGCACCCTACCCATGTCAGAATATATGTAGCCTTACCCGTCACACTTACCTCACGGTGCCGTCAGTCTGTCTGTCCGCAGCTCACGGCACGGTGCGGGTGTGTCAGTGAACGTCTCGCAGAGAGGAGAAAGGGATGGACCAATGAGCGACCACAATGTGCTGCTTTCAGGAAGCTGTCGGAAATACAAATGAAGTGCAAGAAGGTTAATCATCAGATTGGAAAACATAGTGATGTGTAGGTTTATCACTTAAATATTCATCACGTTCATGCAGTGGCGTTTTTATATGTACAAAAGTGGTGGGGCACGAACAACTTAGATGTTTATATATAAGCTTCTGGTTCTTTTTTAAACACGTAGACAAATAGCTGCAGGCTATCCATGGTTCCGATAAAGAGGGGGGGGGGGGGGGGGGGGGGTGTCAAATGACATACTGTCGGAAGCCTTGAGTGAAGAACACGGAGCAACACTGTGAGCGCATACATTTACGTACACAGCGTGGGAATGTCATGTTTGTAATGCACCTTAATACATGCAGTAAAGGGCACCATCACAAAGCAATACTTAACAATAACAACAACCGTAATGCTTCAGCATTAAAACACCATAGACTGTGTTATAAATTAAAATCAATGTTTTATAGTATAGTATAGTATAATTTAGTCTAAAACATACCGTCAGTTTAAAAGCTGTTTTATTCTGAAAAACCCGGAAGTTCTCATAAAATCTCAATGTCAAGCTTTTATTCTGAAAATCTTTCATCTCCGGTTAGCATTCAGCATGTGGCTAATATTACATTTGCTAGAAATGTGAATGTAAAGTGAAAATGACACGGAGTGTTGCACACCAAAACCTACTGATCTTAACCTGTTAAGCACCAAGCCTGTTTTTCATGTTTCAGGCTCGAAAATGACATGCCCAAAACAAATGACTACAACTTAACTTCTAAAAGGGTTATATGAATAATTTCTTTTATCAAAGCAAGGTTACACCTGTGAGTTGGATGTAGAAGTGTCAGAATCAATATAGATGTTTTTTATTTTGAAAGAAAATTCAGATTTTACATAGTAAAAAACTGTAAATTATAGTGTCCGTCCAAAAATTCTTTTTTACTTATAGTGAAAACTACCCTTGGATGATGGGTTAGTAGACTAAAAGCTTTAGGAATTCAAAGTACAACATATAATAAGTACCCTGTATCAAGATTGATGCAAAACAAGTGACATTTGACCTTTTTAGAGAGGTTTAGCCAAAACCACTCCACCTCTGAGGTGATTTGGGTGAAAATGTTTTTTTTCTCCATATCTCTGGCCCCCCTTGGTCGATTTGGATGGTTGACACCTCTTTCTGACCGTTAGAGCCAATATAATCGAAGGGGGAGGCCCCCACACACACTCGTTGTGAAAACAAACGGTGGGGGCTTCCCGCATGCAGGTTTGCACCAGAGTGAAGCGATCTCTCGCTCTGACATTTGGAAATGAAAAAGCAGTTTTATTGCTTATGGGTTATCAGAAATCATTTCAAAGAGGACACACACACATTGGATTAACCTATGGATTTTATCGTTTTAATGCCATTGAAGACCAGTTTTGACCAAGGTAAGCCATGTTAGCGTTTCTAGCTACCTAGCTCCACATGTTCTGATGTACGCTTTCGTTTATAGCGTCGCAAATGTTTATCACTGAGTGTTGAGGTGGGCACCAAACGATTCTGTGTCTCCAGCAGATGCTAATCGAGGGGTTGGCTGTGCATCTAGGATAAGTAATAAGGGAGTTATGAGTGAGTTTAGGTGCAGTGATAGGTTACATTTCTTCGCTCGTGGCTAATTCAGAGGCTGAGTGTTAGCATTGTGGTTTTTTTTTGAAAAAAAAATTAAAAAGATCAGTTAGATGAGTTTCTTCCCGTTACATGGATATAAAACATTCATAGTTTATTAAATGAACATGCCCTCAGACACTGTTTCCTGCAAGATGTTGCGGCAGTGCCCCGGTACCGGGGTCTCTCGGGCTTAACAGGTTAACATATATTTTGAGATATATATTTTTTGCATATTTTTGGAATTATTATTTTAATTACTTTCTGCTGACACTAGGTGGGGCTGTGCCACAGGTTGAGTCGCAGGTTGAGTCATGGTATCATGCGTTTATTTAAAGGTGGGGTAGGTAATTTTGGAGAAACCAGCTCGAGATCGCTAGAATTTGAAAATACACAGCCGGAAAAAATCTGCCACTTCCTTACAGAGCCCCTCCTCCAACACACACGAACGCGCACATGACCAATGAGGGCACGAGATAAGTTTGTGCACAGATGGAAGGTTGACAGGCAGGTAGGCCATCCAGTTATTTTAGCCGGGCCGGCTAAAATGATTGGTCGTGCTTTTTACAGTACTACGGCTTCCACAGATGACATTTTTTTATGGATTTTTTGTCAAAGCACTTAAGATATTCATTGCTATCGGGATGTTAAGAGCATTCCATGGAATATAACAAAAAGTGTATCTCGAGCCGGTTTCTCAAACTTACCTACCCCACCTTTAAACTCATCGTTCTTGAGCTAAAATTACTGCAATTTCGCCCTTTGTTACACAAATCCCAGTGTGATAGTCTTGATGTGCAAGGGGTGCTTTTATGAATCATTAAAATGTTGTTAACTGTCATTTTACCAGTGGCCTGTACTACGAAGCCAGTTCAACAGACCCTGGATATGTTTGAGTTATCTGGCTTAACCAGTGGCGATGCCAGAGATTTTCTTTTGGGGGTGCTGTGCAAGCAAGCCCCCAGGAAGAGTAGCATGTTCCTGCAGCCCCGGAGACTGCAGTGTCAGGACCGCATTCCTGGGACCGCAGTCATAGGACCCTAGCTTTTCGTAACATGAATATGAATGACAATCAGAGTGTGAGTAATGTGAAGTGCTTTTAAAGTTTTATTTGTTTAACATTAAAAACAATTCCGGTGTCTTGAAATGAAGTGTGATTAGCTAACGTTAACTATGATAGTCTTAAGCAAGCGGCAAACTCTGGGACAGAGCCGGGAAGCCCATAAGGAAGTGCCACAAACTGCAGTTAATCTATTGGCCGATAGGGGATGGCTGCAGAAAGGAGCAATTTCCATAGACCCCCATGTTAAAATGCCCAACTTTACAGCAGAAATAAACATGTGTCTACCCCTGGATGCAATAAAACTTATTCTGGATATAGTTAGATTCCACATTCATGACAATGGATTGGGGAGTGAATTATTTTATAACGTACCCCTTTTAGTTATATTAAAGTGGACCTATCATGCTATATTTGAATAATATAGTGTAGGACCATACCTATATAAGGCATATTTATACTTTTTTTTTTTCAAAATACCAAACAGATCATTCATTTTAGCCATGCCTCATTTTGCTCAATTTGACATTTTTTATCCCTGTTTTAGCAAGGGCAGATTCAGTGAGAACAGCACCATCTACAGGCCTGGCATATGTACTACAGCGTCTCCAGCGCTTTTGAACGGCAATGGCCGTGGCTGTCTCCTCCTGATCGGTGGAGTTGGCCCAATAGCCGTAGCGCCACTGTCCTGACGTCAGGACAGTGTTCAAATCTGGATCAGTTTTGATCAGATCCGTTGCAGCCCCTTTTTTAGAGATTTGGGTATGGAGGAAAATAGAGAGGGTTGTGTTTTCTGACACTTGGTGAGTTCCCTGGAACACCGGGGACACATATTCATGTATAAAAGACGTACAAAAGTGCATTTTGCATGATAGGTCCCCTTTAAAGGGCCCATGTCATGGCCATTTCCACTGATCATAATTACATTGTTGAGGTATACTAAAATAGATTTATACTGTGCAATTTTCCAAACTCACATTGGTTTCGCATACAGCATCTCTGTCAAGCATGTGTATTCAGCAGTATTCACTTTCTCCACTAAACGACTCGTTGGAGCTCTTGCCCCCCCCTCCCTGTGAGCCTAGTGTGCTCCGATTGGTCAGCTCGGCCACTCTGTTCTGATTAGTCAACCACCAGAGAGGCTCCGCCCGCTTTTTTCGGGGAACATCAGTGTTCCAGGCGTCGGTACAGCTGATATTTTATACTAACTAACCGAACTGAACCTACAACTGTTGTTATAGAAGAGTGTGACGGCCCCAGGGCCTTTGTGCAGGTGTGTTGCAGGGCTTACGGTGGGGTGGAGCTGAAGAGGGTAATCAGCGCGATCACGGACACTTCCGTAGCCGGTGCTATTAATCCCAGCGGCCCGGAGTCTCTCTCCAAAGCGGCTGCAGAAGGACGAACTGAGCGACCCTCTCCCCTCGACCACCTATCTCTGCATTTACCACAATAAATGTGCCGTGGTTTTGTAAACTCGTGTATGTCTCCTTGCTTTTCCGTTGTGGCCTACGAGCCAACATAACAAAGAGTAAGTTATTTTTACCTGTAATAAACTACTACTGTTTGATGAGAAATCAAATCATGGTTTGCTAATATATGAATTCAGGGAAGAAAGGATAGGCCTACTAAGTATTTCCATTAAACTTTATTTTTAGAAATGTACAAAATGAACATAAATATACATATATACACGGTATATCATCCATTCCTCCTCCTCTTGCCTGCGCACAGCCGGTGCGGTGCGGTGCCTTTTAGCACGTCCCGTCATGGATTGTCCGCCAGGATCTGGCTGGACGAAATCAAATGCAAATCACAAAATATTAGAGAAACTTAGTTGTTTTAGATTCGTTAGTAGTAGTTGTGTAATGAACAGCTTGCCTGCTAATATGCTAACCTAGCTTTGTTTACCTTGGTAGCTAACACGATATGAACGTTAGCTTGGAGGAAAGGCAACTATAATGCAGTGTAATAAAACTACTATGAACAAAAGCTAGTGGTTCATATTAGGCTAGCAATAACGTGTTTATAATTGCAATCGTATACGGGTATTCTGCTACCATACAATGTAACTTGCATGAATACATTGTTTTGCGCTAGCATACAGCTAGCCTCGTTAGCTACATGCAGTATATGTACGGTCACAATGTACGGTAAACCGGAGTATACTGTATGAGTATTCCGTGTGTGTGACTGCAGACATTCTCCTGCCATGACAAACATGTAAGGCCATCTGCTGACATTGTAGTTGATATATTTAAACGCTAGCAACGTAGCATCACAAAAATGTTTTTCCGATTAAATCTAGCTCTAGCTCCGTGTGTTAGATCGGTTGCACACACGCTACGCCAGCTATAATGTAATTACGTTTCGCGACTGACCGCACGGCAGTATACTGTCAATAGGTATTTTGTGTGTGAATGCAGACATTCTCCTGCTATGAGATACATGTATGCAAGGCCATCTGCTGATATTAGAGTTGATATATGGAAACTCTAGCAACTTAGTTAGCACAGTTAGCACTGTGTCAATGGCTTAGCAGTCCAACACAGTTTACACATTTAAACAGTCTTGTTTGATAAATACACAAATAACAATGCAAACTTACAGGTTGTATACCCGGATCTTCCCCTGCTCCAAACGGTCCAAACAAGCTGTGCATATCCGGCCTCAAACTGGGCAATGTTTTGGAAGCTTTCGTCTGTGAAATGCCGGTTCTTCGAACCTCTGGAGGAGGAACACGCCGCTGCTGGTGTGGCCATAGCTCTTCGGGATTGGTCCATTTCGTTCCGGGTACCGCATGACATCAGGCGGTACCCGGAAGAATCAAATGGGCAGTGACGTATCTCCAACGAGGCGTTTTGGGGAGGTATGTTCTGTGTTAGAGTTTTACTCGCTACAGGGTGTACTTTGAGGGTTTTGACTCTGCACACCGTTTACATGCATAAAAACCTTCATAACTGTTGGAGTAGAATACCTCTGCTACGCGCCGTTCGTTGGATGAGGCTGGATCTCTATTAAATTAAGAAAGGAATTGAAAACACCGGAATCAAAGTTATAACAAATGATCTGAGTTTACTTCTAGTAGGAAACCAAACACATATACAAGTTATACAGAGTACTCCGGGTACCCCGGGCTTTTAGATCTGTGATGCGAAGCGGATAAATGTGTCGGGATCAAACCAACTCATCAAACCAAAAAGAAATTGGACTTCAGGTCTGTGATGCGAAGCGGATACAGATATCGGGATCAAACCACTCACCAAACCCAAAAGCAATTTTACACACACAAACATCAGTATTTCTATCTGTCTTTGGGGCGGAGATTTGTCGATTCTTCCTTCCCACTTTTCTCCCAAGCGAATTAGAGAACCCCTGGGGAGGAGCTGTTTAAGCTGACCACCTCCCCCAAGTGTCCTGACTGGCTGGATTCCCTTCTGGTCTGGTTCAATCAGAGTTCGGACCATAAAGTTCCATAAGGTCAAAAGTCAACCTCTATCTGTGATTAGAATCTTAACTTCATTTCTTTCCCATGAGTTCTCCACATATTTAACGATGTCTTTTAACGACTTAAAAACAGCACCTGGTCTTAGCGGTGATAAGGAGGATGTAATGTTGTCTTTAACGACCTCAATGACGACATCTGCTTTTAGGAGTGAACTCAAGGTTGGTGTGTGAAAACAGAATCTCTAGGTCAGTGAGTTTAAAAGTGAGAACAACATTCCTATATATATGATTACCCATAAACCATTGTGATTACATAAAACAGTTCAAACAATACATGTTTACTTCAATACAGTGTAGAATCATATCTTCTTACTTCAATCCCTCTTTTGATCTCACCTCACGAGATCAACATATAGCACTTGAAACATTACCACTGTCAATTTTCTTCTTACTGTGTCTGTCCCAACATTTATATAAACCCATCAGAAGTTGGGATATAGAGCACTTTAAACCTTTAGGAACAGTCCACAACAACAACTTATTATGACAGTGGAGGGAGAATAAAATATGTCTAAAAAGCAAAGTCCTTGTCAGCTGAGTCATCTTTACTCTTCCCTCAATGGTGGAACTGATGAGTCTAACACACAGTGAGCAGATACAAGGCACACAACAACAACCACATGTCACTAAAATGGCAATAAAAGTAGCCACATGGCTTAGAAAAGACATTATCATACTTTTCCCTCTTTTGGTAACACATAGTTCTGTAGAATAAAAAATACCAATCCCTTATATTGTGGGATATAAAAATAAAGTTGAAAGTTCCTCAAAAAAATTGATTGTTCAGACAAAGTTCCACACCGGCTATATCAACCTGTTTCAGCGGGAAATGGAGTTCCCTGTGCCGTCTTGGTTTGCCATATCTTCGTCCCCCCAGCCCGCTGACGGCGGCTTCTGGGGTGCTTGCTAGAGAGATGTGGCCTGATTGTTCTCCCCCGGCCCGCTGATGGCGGCTTCCGGGTCGACTGTTGGAGAGATGTCCTGATCCTCCTCCTCCGGTCTGCTGATGGCGCCTCCTGGGTCGACTGCCTTGACGAGAGCCAGATCTGTTCTGATGTCGTCTAGGGTCCTCGCGACGAGGGCCAACTCTTTCCTGATGTCGTCCAGGGTCCTCGCAGGTGTTTTTCCCGACCGCACACTGGCTCCAGTGGTACCAGTTGTCTCCCTTTCCATCTAGGCGAAGGGCATGGGAGGTCCCCTCCAACCAGACGTAATCTGCTGTGTTGGCCTTGTGTTTCTCGGGTCCCCCTTTTGACGTCAGCAGCCTGTGTGGAGAAGTCTCATACCAAGCCCTTAAGTTGCTGGAAATATGGTTTTGAAATCATCTTTTCTACTTCTTTAGTGTTTATTGGCGGCACCAACTAGACTGGAGTGTGGACAAGAGACTATGCAGAAAATAATAAACAAAAATAAAAAAATTAAATTTAAAAATTAAAAATCAAAAATTAAAAATTAAAAATCAAAAATTAAAAATTAAAAATTAAAAATTAAATTTAAAAAATAGAACAAAAATAAAAATAAAACAAAAAAAGGAACAAACTAACAAAACAAAAAATAACCAAAGCTAGATTATTTTAAATATATCAATTTCTCTTAAAAGCAACAAATAAAACAAAACAAAAAATACCATAACTAGTATTTTAAATTGATAAATTTCTCCTAAAAACGTAATAATCTCACATACATATTGTCTGATGTATATCCTATCCTTTTCCCCCTTTTACTGAAATAGAACGCCGTTAACGGTGTTCCCATTTTCAGAAATATCGAGCCTTATACATCAGTTATTTAATATCAGCTATATATTTATTATTACTATTACTTATATATCAGGCATTAAATGTCAGCCTTCTTCCATGATTGACCTCGTCTACATTATCTGACTTATATTGATACGTGTCTGTTTGTATTTATTTAATATACTGGGCAATTATTGATAACCTTTTGAATCTCCCTCTTTTCTTAACAACTTGAGGTATGGCTATTTTGAAATCTGACTTGGTTAAGAGATGATTTGTTTATTGGTGAAAGGAACACTCTTCCCCTCAATGGTGTGGGGGTGGATATTTAGGGAGAGTTCCTTACAATCTCTAGATCTTCCTCTCATTGTAGAGGCCATAAAACCTTTTAATGGGCTCTGTGGTCTGTTCAGATTTAGATTTTCTTCCTCTCCAGAGGTCACGCCTGTCTTTGACCCTGTATGCTGCTTTGAATCTGCATCACCTCAGGACAGAGAAAGTGGAGATCTCTTCCCAAAAGTGTAAGCTTCCTTTTGAGCAACATAGCTCCACATTTAACACTCCCTGACTTGTTTGTAAAGCGTTCTTTAAGGCCTGAATTGAGTCTTCCGTTATGTAACGGAAAATCCCATTTCCAAAAAGGGTCAGTTTAATAGCCCTTATCATATTATCGCTCTGTGCTTGCATGCTAGGACCTATTGTCTTTGCCAGAGCTGCTGCTATTCTTTCTACATGTATTAGCTCCATATTAGCAGGGTTCACTAACATGGTTGGTTGATCCAGTTTAAGATTTTCAATATCTTCCATTACTATTTCCAACATTCCTTATCCCTGAATATCAGGTCTAACAATGTGTTTTCCTTTAGGAGTATTAGATGGGATACTCATAAGTGGCATTTGTGAGCCATTATCTCCGTAGGGTGGAGGTAGGGTCTCAGACATTATACCACCTTCTTGTTGCTCTCTGTCCCTTTGTCTTCTGCAATTTTTTTTTTTTACCCACAGTTCTTTTTACTGGATGTCTCTCAAGTATTACACAGATTTGACTTAAAAAAAAAATCACACAGAGCTTCTCATACCTTATCATATCACAGTCAGGCAAATTATTATTGTGCGATGTTTATTTCAACAGATAGCGTGACTTCCAGAAGTAGGCTTCTACAATCTCCTCACGGTGATTGCGACTTCAGGTCAAGAGTTAAAAACTCAGTCAACAAAATCTCTTTATCGTCACGTTTAATGAGCCTGATTATCCCCACAACAGTTTTGTGATGAGATACGGTCGTTCCAAATAATTAGTTGGAGGTCGCGTCTCTCTCCTCCTCTATCACCCACCATATTACAATTACAGACATTTTATACATTTAAAGCACCACGAAAGGTAACCGCATTAATCAATCTTATCATGATCTGCGGGGAATGCAACCCTTTTTTACACCTTTTGCAGCCTTTAATAGACGCACTGCAAGCTAACCGCATTAATCAATGTTATTTTGACTTGCGGGGAATTTACCCCATACATCTTTTACAGCGTTACAGCGTTCGTTGTTAGTGGGTCATAGGACGGGGACTGAATACCCGCCTCTTATGAGCACTTTTGTGCCTTAGGTAAGGACTGAACTACCCGACTCTAAGCACTAATAATCTAATTTAACTAGAATATGTATTGTATTTCCCACCGTGACTAAAAACACTGAGAACGCTGCTGACAACTCTAAATTTTTTTGTATAATCAATCACAGATTTTTGATAATCAAAACAGGTGTCTGCTCACCTTTTGTATATTGCCATGGTCTTAGTTGTCACCAGTATCTCTGTGTCCTCCCCCTGGACTGGATTCTGTCCCCCGGCTATCGGTGTTCCTTTCTAGAGATCAGCTCACAAACGTCGGGAGTCACCACTTGTTGGAGTAGAATACCTCTGCTACGCGCCGTTCGTTGGATGAGGCTGGATCTCTATTAAATTAAGAAAGGAATTGAAAACACCGGAATCAAAGTTATAACAAATTATCTGAGTTTACTTCTAGTAGGAAACCAAACACATATACAAGTTATACAGAGTACTCCGGGTACCCCGGGCTTTTAGGTCTGTGATGCGAAGCGGATAAATGTGTCGGGATCAAACCAACTCATCAAACCAAAAAGAAATTGGACTTCAGGTCTGTGATGCGAAGCGGATACAGATATCGGGATCAAACCACTCACCAAACCCAAAAGCAATTTTACACACACAAACATCAGTATTTCTATCTGTCTTTGGGGCGGAGATTTGTCGATTCTTCCTTCCCACTTTTCTCCCAAGCGAATTAGAGAACCCCTGGGGAGGAGCTGTTTAAGCTGACCACCTCCCCCAAGTGTCCTGACTGGCTGGATTCCCTTCTGGTCTGGTTCAATCAGAGTTCGGACCATAAAGTTCCATAAGGTCAAAAGTCAACCTCTATCTGTGATTAGAATCTTAACTTCATTTCTTTCCCATGAGTTCTCCACATATTTAACGATGTCTTTTAACGACTTAAAAACAGCACCTGGTCTTAGCGGTGATAAGGAGGATGTAATGTTGTCTTTAACGACCTCAATGACGACATCTGCTTTTAGGAGTGAACTCAAGGTTGGTGTGTGAAAACAGAATCTCTAGGTCAGTGAGTTTAAAAGTGAGAACAACATTCCTATATATATGATTACCCATAAACCGTTGTGATTACATAAAACAGTTCAAACAATACATGTTTACTTCAATACAGTGTAGAATCATATCTTCTTACTTCATAACACACAAGGGGACGGGTAATAACCGGAAAAGCATGACATGGGAGCTTTAAGTCTTAAAGCTTTTGCATAAATTAGCAACCCAGTCTCACGTCATTTCGTGTTATAGTCACGAAATTAATTTAATCTATTGATTCGTGTTCACCAACACGATTTTCGCATTTTTTCCGTGTCACACAGAACGATTTTAAAAGCAATGTATTTCTATTGGTAGTATGTTTCGTGCCTGCACCACGTCTTTTTGTCCGGTCGGGTCTTGGAATACCAGAAGCTGTGTGGTTCATAAAAACATTTTCTTACTCAATATCTTACCCTAAAGCCTAATATCCCTTTTATTTTAAATGTTGCCGTCCACGAGGAAAATAAATGGGGCAAAGAGCCTCAGAATACTGAAATCTGTATTTTATGTCATCTTTTTTTCCTTCTAATTTGTTATTATTTGGTGCAGGCACGAAACATACATCAATAGAAATACATTGCTTCTAAAATCGTTCTGTGTCAGAATACTGAAATCTGTATTTTTTTTTTATCTGTTTTTCCTTCTAATTTGTTATTATTTACATTGCTTTTAAAATCGTTCTGTGTGACATGAAAAAAATTACGAAATCGTGTTGGTGAACACGAATCAATAGATTAATTTCGTGACTATAACACGAAATGCGTGAGACTGTGTTGAAATTAGGGCGTAGTCACCTTGAGTGACAGGTCTCTGCGGTGACTGCTGCTGCTAGCTTTCTGTCCCTCTGCTAGCTCCGTTAGCTCTGTTAGCTCCAGGATACTACAGGGTCTCAGATGATCGGCTGATCCGGGGAACACAACTTGAACTCGGACGTGTTTGTTGTGTTGGTGCCTGGTGGAGTATTCTTCATTTAAATATCGGATTTATCTTATGGCTCTGCGGTTCAAACAGACCGTCCCTGAATGCAGTTTCTTCGGTAAGTGAAATTCAAGCACTTTATTTCTTACTGGTCTTTTTATTCAGTTAACGAGCTACATCTGTGCTAACGATGCTATGCGATGCTATGCAAGTTAAAACATTAAGAAGGATTATACTGTAGAACAAAAGGCTCCTGTGTGAGGTTGGTAAAATAAGGTCATGCTTGTACATTAGTTAGTTTGCTAGTTAGGTAACTGTATGAATTGTTATTGTTAATTTAAATTCGCTATGCTCGACGATGCAGACAGCTAGCGTCACATTAGTGTTGAAGAGCAGAGTACTGTAAGAGATTAACCTCACTATAAGATCTGTGTATCTGAAAAATATGAATCTCACATTTCCAGATGGTTCCAGAAATAACGTTAACGTAGATATTGCAATATGGTTTGTTGAGCTGGAGTTGATTATTGAAGCTTACTGGATAACGTTACCATCATAATAAACGAACGACCCCAAACGTTGTTGTTTTTATTAATATTATTACCAATACTTACTAAGCATTTTATTATCATTACACTGGAGAAACCGACTTATTGTGCCAGCAGAACGTGAACATGTAACTTAATGCCTGCATTTAAGGACGAAAAATAGCTCAGTCAATGCTTTAGGGACAAGGACATGATTTGTTTAAATATTAGATATGACGTTATGTGTGCTTCTGTGACAATTAAGCTTATTCATTGCATTACATTTGTTAAAGATGTTTGTCTTTTACCCTTACGTGTGTGTTACAAAATGAATGTGAATATGGCATAGGACATATATTTAATTTGACTGTCTCGTGAAAAACTATTCCAAAGTAACAGTAAAAAAAAAAAATACCCCAACTATACAATAATACACAATCCAACAATACAAGACATTCACTAAGAAACTACACTCTTATTGTGAACACAAAGATCTGCACACTGAATAGTGTGTAGTCAAACAGGACCATCATTTGTTTGTGACAGCTGTGCCCAAAGGTGCAGTTAGTTGGTTTCTTCATCAGGCCTGGGTTGCATTCGAATAGTCCATTTAGCTTAGGAACCTTCCTAACGGAGTGAAATGACCCGGAAGTCCCTCAGTGGCAGCCATGATAAGTGCCGTTCGAATTCTCTAAATTAAAAGGAAAGGAGGTTTCAAACTTCCTTTATAACCTCCTTTAGCTTAGGAACCACTGGACCTCCCTAACCGAAAGGAGAGGAGAAAATGCTGCCCCACAATGCCTTGCGGCCGCGGCATTTGCCGTCACCCAACAGTCGGCCGTCCACGGAAACAACCGATTATGACCGAGAAATGATATCATGAAAGAGTATGTTTCTCTGTTGTCCCCGTTCATAAAGCATACAACAACAGCATCAGAGCACGGTGCAGAGTCTCTAGATGAGTTTACAGTAGTCCCTCGTTCTTATTAAACATCCATGTTGTAGTCCGCTGTATAGAAAACTGTAGTTTCCATAGTTTCCCCACAGCAGCAGGAGCACATTTATGACCTCTGCTGGCGCATCATAAACACGTCGGATAGTGAAAGTGCAGTCGGATTCTCTAAAGTACCGCAGTCTCTTCTCCTAAATCCTTTTGAATTCTCCTATCCACTATCCCTTAACCCCATGACGTTTCACTCCGAGGTCAAGGAATAGACGATAGGGTTAGAATTTAGGAGCTGTTTTTTTGGAGTATTCGAACGCAACCCTGGTCCTCCTCCATCAGGCCTGGTCCTCCTCCCAGAGAAAGACCGCTCTACCTCAGTCCTCTCCGGCCAAACCCACAGACAGGACATCCGTCACGCTGAGGTTTCTCCCAAAGTCTCTGCAGCTCTCTGGACACCACGCTGTCTCAGTTGATCCACACTGTGAATATGAGAGGGGAAAATGTGTGTTATAAATGCTTTAGACAATAAGAAATATGAAGTTAACTGTAAGGAGTGGCTCAGTTTTTAAAAATAAACAATACTATTACTGTATTTCAATATCTCAACAACAACAAAAATATTATCACATGACGTTTACATGTAAAAAAACATGTAAAAATGCTAGCGGCTAACATGCAGCACGCTGTTCAGACGTCTCCCCGACTATTTCCACTCCATTCCCACACACCCCCCTTTCTATCAGGGTCATACGTTTTTATCTTTCAAAAAAATACAATTTATTTGAAAGTTCAAGTTTTTATCCTGAACTTTGAAAAACACAATGATGTATTCAAAATAAAAATAAGTATTTGAAATAATTGTTCAGGTTGAATATTATTTTTCATTCAGTTCAGCAATTTTTTTGAATACAATATTTATTTTCACATTTCACTATTATACATATTTTGATATTTGAATCCTTCTTTTTTTACGTTTTCAGATTCAAAACAAGATTTTTTCACTTTTCAGATCTTGTTTTTTCAGGTTTCACATTTATTTTCGCCTTCAGATTCACACTTTCAGATATTTTTTTTCGCTTTCAAACTTTTGGCCCTGATGTTGCTTGGGGGGCGGGGCTTACCAAAGAGTAGTTTGGCATCCTGAGTGACAGGCTTCCCTCTGTCATGTTGCCTTCATGGATGTTAGGTAGCGCGAGAAATATAACTCAACACTTTCTATACACAATACTCCTGTGATTGGTGGTCAGCAAAACTGATACCAGCGTCAAAGTTCCGTTAAGCGAGCTGTTGAGCATCGTAGTTGGCAACAATCGCGGTATAAGAGCAATAAACTCTGCTAGAATGTGAAATTACGTATCCGCAACGAGCCAACAGGTTGTTCTGGTGGACCTGACGCCATCCCCCGCTGTCTTACGGAGAGATACCACAGGTCCTTCCTTCCTGCAGCGGTCAGACTATACAACCACCACGGCCCCTAGTAGACCCCACCCCACACACACAACAACGCAGACTATAACACCCCTTGCTGTTAAATGCCAACTATGTGCAATATTTAAAAACTGTGCAATATATCTGGCTGCTAAATCCTCAGAACTGTTACGGCCCGTCCACACAGCAGCGTTAAAAAAATCTTGGAGGTGGGCGTATCTGAAGCTTGGGGATTTTTTGCGAGCAAGGCACCAACAACCCAATCACATGAAACTCCCGCCCCCGACATACGAAGCAAAAAAGTTTGAAGTAAACTGGATATAAACTCCCCAAACAGGCAAAAACATACCACTGTCTCTGCCACCTCCCTCCATGCCTGGCTCCTCCGGTTTATATCCCGGTAGGTAAATAGGGACTGGTCATAAAGCACCGGGTGATTCCCTACCGCTAATTTCTCCTCCATTTTTTGGAATATGAGGAAATGACCTGCGGTATCAAATCAAATCAAATCAGGTTTTATTTATAAAGCACATTTAAAAGCGATTTTTGGTCGAGCCAAAGTGCTGTACATGTAATAAAAACACATTACTACAAAACACAATAAACGACAATAAATTACAACAGATATAACTTAAAAAAACAAAATAAGAAATAAAACACACGGAAAAGTCAGGAGTCATGCTCCGCTCTAACTAGAAAGCCAGAGAGAAGAAGTGTGTTTTTAGTTTTGATTTAAAAACCCCTAGGGTCTGGGCCGACCTCACATGGAGGGGCAGAGTGTTCCAGAGCCTAGGGCCAGCTGCTGCGTAGGCTCGGTACCCTCTGGTTTTTAGCCTGGTCTTGGGCACTACCAGCAGCAGCTGGTCAGCAGACCTTAAAGCTCTGGCTGGGGTGTAGCGCTGGCATGTTTGAAGGCAGCTGGGACACATCCTGAGGTAAGAGAGGTGTTTAAAAGTAATAAAATACTTGCTCCAACTGATTCTAAAACATCTCTGAGAAGGCGAGAGGGAATGCTGTCTGAGGTGCAGTTTGTCGGCCGCAGGTGCTTGACTACATCTGTTGGAGCAGAACACCTATTGTGGTGGCTGATAGCCACCCCCTCTGCTACGCGCCGTTCGTTGGATGAGGCTGAAATCTCTATTAAAATAAAGAAAGGAATTGAAAACACCGGAATCAAAAGTTATCACAAATTATCTAAGTTTACTGGTAGGAAACCAAACACATATACAAGTTATACAGAGTACTCCGGACTTCAGGTTTGTGATGCGATGTGGACAAAGGTGTCGGGACCCTGCCACTCAGCAACCAGAAGCATTTTTACATACAAAAACATCAGTATTCATATCCTTATTTTGGGGGCGGAGATGTGTTGACTTTTCCTTCCCCTTTCATTCCAAAGCGAATGAGAGAGTCCGAGAGGAGGAGCTGTGTGAGCTGGTCACATCCCCCAAGTGTTTTTACTGGTTGGATTCACTCCTGGTCGGGTTCAATACAGCGAATCAGAGTTCCGACCAGAACGTGAGATCCTAAGTTTCACAAGGTCAAAAGTCACTCTTATCTCGGCCCCCGATCTTAACTCCATTCCTTTCCCATGAGAGTTTTTCACATAAACTATCCTTTTTCAGACATTTAAACCTTTCTCCACATATTTAAGGAGGTCTTTAACGACTTTAAAAACAACATCTGTTGTGGAGGGGTGAAAAGGAGCGGTGTATTGATGTCTTTAATGACCTTAAAACCAACATCTGTTTTTAGGGGTGAAAAGGCCAATGTGTGTGTGTGAAACAGAATCTCTGGGTCAGTGAGTTTTAAAGTAAGAATATCATTTCTATATATATGATTACCCAAAACCGTTGTGATTACCTACAGATGGAGCCTCTTATTTTGGACCCCAGCATACAGCTTCCTGCCGACTGCCAGCCAGTTGCCAGCCAGTTGCCTGCCAAAGACCAGTATTCAGGAATGTTAGGCCCTCCCACTATTCTCCAATTTCAGGGTTTAACCAGGAGATGGCGCTATATATTAAATAACTAAGACTTAGTTTTTCACAATAGAAAATGCAGATATTATATAAAAAACTAAAGTTAAAATCTTGTTTTTAATGCCCCAAGAGCAATAACATCTTGTCACAAGCTTTTTGGAAGAAAAAGACTGACTCAAGAGACCTGTAGTTGACTAATTACAGGCCTCAATAAAGTTCTGCCATTGGTTGTGAAAAACAACGGTGGACATAGTGGAAAGTGAAATTGACATTGTCGAATTTAATAAAAATACAAAATAATGTATCTGTGTACGTGTTTTACTATGTGATCTGCACTTATCAAACATCTAATTAAGGCGAGACACCCCAGGTGAATAGGGTATTTTTAACTTAAAGATATCAGCTAAATATTTCTCCAGTTAATTACTTACAATAAGGCAATTGTTTTTTGTATTACAAGTTTTCTGAAATAGCATGTTTAAATATCCAAATGAACCATTATCTCATGAAATATGCGCATATTTTAACACATTTCAGGAACCAAAATCTGAACTTTGGATAAAGCCAGGATCAAAATTATTGTTTCATTTTGTAGTCATATTAGTATCTAAGGCTTTTACAGAAGGGATTTTGGATATCTCTTTGTATCACTCCATAAATCAGAAAATACTGTCAACAGCCCTAAAATATCAATTTTCACCATGTTTTTAGGTATAAAATGTTATATAATTCAGGCTATGAATTATATATGACCAAAACCCTTCTGTAAAAGCCTTCATAATATTGATAGGAATATAACTGGAAGGTTTGGTGTATGTAACTGCTGAGTGATTCTACAATTTAGGGTACATTCCATGTCCATTGATGTCCATTGATGATAATTATAATTATTCTAACTATTTTCTTCAAAAATATCATATTTTGCCTATTATTGGAAAGCATGTTATAATATCACACAAACATTATGTGCATCCTATGCTTTATTTAGCTTGAAATGTGTCATGATGTTCTTAAATTGTCAGTTTTTGCTATGTCCGTTTTTCAGTTGAGGGTGTCTTGGATTCAAAATAATGAATAAAAACCATTAAAGTAAATTTAAAAAATGATTCATTTATTTCAAAAGTCTAAATACTAAAGAATAATAACATATTTTTAATTGATTTCCCCCTTTAAATAATTTAAATATCTTAATATATGAATGTCCGCAAAAGTTCTGTCAACTATGTTACTAACAGAACTTCCCCCTTTAACTCAAAAATTGTTTGTCCCAATACCATGTCACCAGCATCACATGATGCCATGTTCCTCTTTGGCAGACATTTTGAACACACTGTGGTGATTGTCCTCTACATTTTTACAATATTTTATGTATAATAGCACATGGTCAATTAATATACTCATTGACAATCAACAATGTTACGTACATTGTTATGGTTTACAATTGTTTAATGATTTTAATTCAATTATATGTGCAAATGTGATGTTAACCTGTTCAAGAAAATGACATGTGGTCATCCAGGCAAGGCCTACCATTGAAATGATGGGTCAAAATAGGGAAATTGTCAACTAGGTTACCTGTCAACTGAGTTACCCAGTACTGTAATAACTGTAGTAACTTAGTTGACAGGTAACCTAGTTGACAATTTGTACGACATGTAGACGTCATTACACATCATTATCAATGGAATTTTGCACTTCTGCCTTGAAATTAACATAGTGCTGATGGTTAATAATGTGTCCAGTCAACTATGTTATTTGCGTCAAATGTTTGACTTTCATTGTCAACTATGTTGCACCTCATTTTTTCAAATTTAAAATATCTAAAATAGTGCTTCTGATATCCTTTATAGTATAATGTATATCTACACAGGTTGGAGTTTTACATGACATCTCTTAAAACTATCAAAATGACCTGTATGGTAGTTTTATAATACAAAATATCCCTAAACTTAATGACAGTGCTGAACATATCACATGAAAAAACAAAACTTTAATACAATTATTTTTTAAACTTTAAAAATCTTTGGATATATGGTAGAATAGACTCAAGAGCCTTTCAAATTTGATTTTACTTGAAGTGCAGGACTTAATCAAATGATTGTAATGACATCAAGTTTGTCCGTAACATAGTTGACAAACTGAGTAGTGAAAACATCCTTTCCCTTAAAATAAAAAAATATATAAAAATGTTTAAGCTTTGCAACTAGTGGATATGTTACACTGAGGAATATACTAACTTGAACCACTGATTGTTCTATCTATACATTTTATTTGGCATTAGTAAATAATTATGCACATTTACAGATATTTTACATGATATGAGTGATAACACGTGTTATAAGGGCTATTTCGCACAATAGGTGTGCCTTGAGATTTTTACTTGTCCTTTGGTGTGCCTTGGGCACAAAACGTTTGGGAACCACTGCTGTAGAGAAATGTAAACGTTCACCATCCCCCACCCGCCTACTGTATGTTGCTTTTTGACATGTAAATGAGTAACTACCCCCCTCTGAGTGAATACCTGTTGTACCTGTCCGGGGCTAAGCCCATAGGACGATGCTCTGATGTCATCACCCTCGCACATTGGTCATATGTTTACAAAAAACGATGTTAACACTTTCTCGTTCTTAATATATGCTATATTTAGGGTCGATATGTGTTGAATTTACTTTAAAATAGCAGATCACTGTGATTCACTTCTCCGCGGCTCCTCCGTGCAGAGAGGCCCCCCCCCGTTGACAATTCACGAGCGTCTAACTCTCTCCCCCCTGTGAAGAGATATCACAGGGGGGGGTTGGGACACACACATTCCGATGGCCAATTCGTTTTAAACAAAGAGTGGGGTGGGGGCTGGTGAACGGTATGGTCAATGTTTGTAAACACTGTGACATTTTGACTTTATTTGATCATTTCAGTTAAAAACTAACGTTCATATTTCATATTACTGTTTTGCCTGGCTGGACCTGTAATTTACAGGAAAGGAGTGCACGCTACTAAAGAGACACGCTACCATGGAAACCAAACAATGGTGTTGCTGTATTGAAGTCCGAGTGGAAACAGTCATATTTGGAGCGTTATGTTAGAATGAAACAGCGAGGTCGTGACTCACAAAAAAAAAGTGTTACTTCACTAACTGTAAGCTTGTCACTCAGAGTAACCTACAGTTAACTTAACTGTTGGAAAAGAAAGATCAGAGTTAGGAGTGTGAACACACAGCTGAGAGCTGCCGTTTCATTCTGACTGTTTAAAAAAACGGTAACAACGGACTATTTTTCTTAGCGGATGCATGTAAATTTAAATCAATACATAGAACTATGTTTTAAATCAATAAAAATATTTTCTAAATCCATAAAAGCATTTTAATTAATATTGGGAGTCATGTCGTTACTTTGTTGAGAATGTGGCCATGTAATAAGCGGGATAATTTGCAGCGACTTGGTCATTATGGGGAAAAATAACACCCAGGGATCAAGATCCCTCCGCGACGCGGAGGGATCAGTAATTTTTAGTGAATTACTGAGTTTAGGCACGTTAATAACATTTTAATGAAGTTGAATACAGTATATTCATATTTGTCAGTGATTTCATGTCAATTCGGCGAACATAAACGATTAAATTAGGATTAAAAATCGAGAGCCGGCTGCTGTTCGTTACGGTAACCCAACTAGGACTTGACACAGTGGCTTTTGGCAAAGCACACAAAGAAAACAAAAAAAACCGAGAGAGATGAGTTATTGTTATTACAACGTGACTTCACTATTATTTAACAACTATTTTTATTGGGTTCTTTTATTTGGGGTTAAGTACATTGTCAGAATAAGTGAGAAATGGATTTAACTTCTGTTAGACAGCTATCATACTGAATAAATATTTATGCAAAAATGTATGGCATTAATAATGTATATCTAATTACATTTAAAAATGTATGGCATTAATAATGTATATCTAATTACATTAACTGTGAATGTCTTTCATTTTATTTAAAATGAAATAAAATTACATAAAACATTTTCCATAAAAAAGTTGATTCAAGAACAAATCAGTACTTTTCTTATATGACTATTATTGCTAAATTTGAAAGGTCTTTACCAGCTTTGGAATTATATATATATATATATATAGCACCTTCTGCCATCCCATCTCTACTGACATATGGATCTTAACAAAGATCCGCTATACATTAGTACCAGATATACTGTACACGGACATTTTAGTGAACCAGACCAGCTGTTTCCGCCGGGTCTTCGCTTCCCGGGCATCACGTTGTTTACAAGTGTGTTCAGATGCTAAATGACAAGTGCAAGTGACAATTGTTGTCGTCTTCTCTGTGAACGTTTTTTTTCTCCGTTATTTTGCCATTTTCAGATTTAAATTTCGAGCGGAAAGCTAACCAGGAAGTAATAATTACTTAAGCGGAGAACGGAGAAAGTAAACGTTACAGCAGGCATAACAACAGCCGGTGTTTATTTTATTATAATATATATCATTTGTTTTAAAGCTCAATATATAGTTCTATCCGTGACATATGGATCTTAACAAAGATCCGCTATACATTAGTACCAGATATACTGTACACGGACATTTTAGTGAACCAGACCAGCTGTTTCCGCCGGGTCTTCGCTTCCCGGGCATCACGTTGTTTACAAGTGTGTTCAGATGCTAAATAAAAGTTTAGCTTGTACTTTTGATACCCCGCCTCTCGGCACCACAACATCCAGTTTACTGTATTTCACATGAGCGATGTCGAACATTGAAAAGTCCTTATAAAATCTCTGTTATTAGATCAGTACTTTTCTTATATGACTATTATTGACTTGAACACTGAGAATGTATTTATTAACTTCAGACATTTGAAATATTTGAAATCAGATGAAAACAAACTGTAACGGACCCTGCCGTGTTATCTATGATTACTATGCCTTACTGTACATTCATAATTTCAGCCGGAGGTAGGTGGTAGGCGTTGCGGAGGAGCAGATTGCGAGTGAGGTGCCTGTTCTAAACGAACTATTCCAGCTGTTATAAAGCATTAAATAAAAAGTAAGCAAGGAATACAGAATGTTTCGTTACGTAACTTTGTTGAGAATGTGGCCATGTACATGTAATACATGGGATCATTTGCAGCGACTTGGTCATTGTGGGGAAAAATAACACCCATCCTGATCGTTTCAATGAAGTTGAATACAGAATATTCATATTTGTCAGTGATTTCATGTCAATTCGGCGAACATAAACATCAATGATGATGATTAAATTAGGATTAAAAATCGGGAGAGCCGGCTCGTTCGTTTTTTCCGACTAAACAACATCTATTATTTAGAAGTTGATTTCACATGACTCCAGTGTGGAACCCCACTGCACCCCCTGGTGGATCAATGATCCATTGCAGCTGGCTTCACAATAATTAAATGTATTTATCATGGGGGCGGTATCAAGTCTGACTGGGGGCCGGCCGGCCATCACGGAACGTGCATGAACCGATCACGACCCTCGCACTTTAAACTGTCCAAAATAAGACGCTTCATCTGTATAACAGTTGTGATTACTTAAAACAGTTCAAACAATACATGTTCACTAAAATACAATTCAAAATAATACATGTTTACTTCAATACAGTGTAGAATCATATCTTTTTACTTCACATCCGAGAGAGAAGAGAGGGATACAGGGTCAAAGTGGTCGAGGACAGCAGGGCACAGAGAAGGAGCAGGATCTGGGGTAGCACTAGTGTGGGCTAGCCTAAGAGCAGATACCTTTTCAATAAAAAATGTAAGAAACTTATCACAGAGAGTAGTCGATGGGACAATAGAAGAAACATCACAGGGATTAATGATAGAGTTGAGGACATTAAAAAGAACCTGAGGTTTATGGCTGTTTTTGGAGATTAACAGAGAAATGTGCTCTGTTTTGGCTGCTTTGACTGCCGTCTGGTAGTCAGAAAGGCAAGCACGAAGGATTTCTAGGGAGACATGGAGTTTATCCTTTTTCCATTTTCTCTCTGCACGCCTGCAAGCGCGTCTGAGATCACGAGTACAGTCATTGAGCCACGGCTCTGATAGAACTTTGGTGCGTCTAAGCGTAAAAGGAGCAACAGAATCCAGTATTAGTGTACATGTCGAATCAAACATGGAGATAAGCTCATCAGCATTAAAAGCACAGTTCACATCTAATTTACAGATCGGAGAAGCATTAAAAGCATCAGAGAACTGTGAGGCAGTCAAGGGGTTAATCGAACGCAGACGACGCGCAGGGGCACGTGATTCGACTCCTGCGGAAGGGATGGAGGTTGTAAACAGAACCGGTAAATGGTCTGAGATACGCGTTGCTGCACATATTTCATCCACAGATACAGACAGTCCAAACGATAATACTAAGTCCAAAGTGTGTCCTTTTTCGTGTGTTGGGCCAGCCACGGACTGAACGAGACCAAAGGAATCAAGGAGATTTAAAAAGTCCCTAACCAGAGGTTTGGACTCGCAACACACATGGACATTGAAGTCTCCGGAAATCAAAACACGATCATATTTCACCATGATCCCGGACAGAAAGTCAGAAAAGTCATTTATGAAATCCTTATTACACTTTGGCGGACGATACACGACTGCGCAGAGTATAGGCGAGGCCGGGTTCAGTTCAAAAAGCTGCAACTCAAAGCTGGCATAGCTAGATACAGGGTGAAGCAATCGGCATTGGAGGTTAGCTCTAAACACTGATGCTATGCCCCCACCATGGCCAGTGGCACGGGGGGAGCTGAAGAATGTACAGTCAGGAGGAAGAAGTTCAGAGAACGGTGTATACTCGCCAGCGTGAGCCCAGGTCTCCGTCAGGAACATAAAATCCAGTTCACGAGAGGTGAAGAAGTCGTTTAGCAGGAACGTTTTGTTTGCTATCGACCTAGCATTTAGCAAAGCCATGCAAAGTTTTCGCTCCGGGCTAGCCGAAGGTGTAGTGCGTCTCAGCTGACGAAGATGTGCATGTTGAACGCCGCGCGGGCCGGGAGCAGTCAGTCGGGCAGGAGGAGCTGCCAGCGGGCCCCTCAGAGTCCGGAGCTCCGGAAAAACAGGGCGAATCCACCGATCCATCACTTGGCGTGCAGCGGGAGGGCCGTGACATCCGAGGCGTGGATAATTCACAGAAGAAGCCGTCAGGTATGCCTTAAGATGGACCAGTGCACCACCACGCTTTCCCCGTCGTCGAAAGCGCTTTCGGCGAGGCAGGATGCAGTGTGACCGGCGTAGGTAAGTGGGGATATCCGACAGTAGAGGAGGGGGGGACGATTTATGGTTGCCAGATGTCGGTTTGGGCAGCAATATCAACTCCAGTGAGGGTCTGAGGTGGAGGAGAGCTTGGCGATCATAAACGAGCAGAGCAGAGACATTCTGACAAACATAAAACAAAAACAGGACAGCTAAAGTTAGAGAGCTTAGCGAGCGGCGAGCCGACACAGGCGCCATCTTGAATCACGTATTTGTCCTCGGCCCGCCCCGTAGTTTCAGAGCCCAAAGGCTTGACGTTGTTGTTGTTAGTTGGATGGTGGGAGGTATGTCTCTCCCAGCATACACGCGGTTTGATTGGCTAGCACTTGAACTGTCAGATTTGCATACACGGGATTTGATTGGCTGACGCTTCCACCTCAGCTTCAAAAGTTGAACATTGCTCAACTTTGAATCCTGAAAATCCTGAAAATCTCCGCTCGCCTGCCCACAATGCAGTTCGGCGAAAAGTGAGGCAAATGACGTCACCCCATTCAAAGTGAATGGGCAGAAGCGTTTCAAGATTTTTTTAACGCTGCTGTGTGGACGGTCCGTCCGGTTATTATATTTGTTATTATACAACTTTTTTTAACTTTACTTTTTTATGCATGTAACATATAACATAATGTAACATTAAGCTGTATGTGGCTGTTTTTCTGCTTTAACAATGTACATTTCCCCTCTGTGGGACTAATAAAGGTATTCTGATTCTGGACTATATGATGCTCAACAGCTCGCTTAACGGAACTTTGACCCTGGTAGACGCTTTTGTTTACCACCAATCACGGTGTGTATATAAAGTGTTGAGTTATATTTCTCGCGCTACCTAACGGTACGTCTACACAGCAGCGTTAAAAAAATCTTGGAGGTGGGCGTATCTGAAGCTTGAGGATTTTTTGCGAGCAACCAATCACATGAATCTCCCGCCCGCGACATACGAAGCAAAAAAGCCCGAAGTAAACTGGATATAAACTCCCCAAAACAGGCGAAAACCTACCACTGTCTCTGCCACCTCCCTCCATGCCTGGCTCCTCCGGTTTATATCCCGGTAGGTCTGGTCATAAAGCACCGGGTGATTGATTCGCTACCGCTAATTTCTCCTCCATTTTTTGGAATATGAGGAAATGACCTGCGGTGTCTCTCCCAGCATACACGCCGTTTGATTGGCTAGAGCTTGAACTGTCAGATTTGCGTACACGGGATTTGATTGGCTGACGCTTCCACCTCAGCCTCAAAAGTTGAACATTGTTCAACTTTGAATCCTCAAAATCCTGAAAATCTCCGCTCGCCTGCCCACAATCCATTTCGGCGAAAAGTGAGGGAAAGTGACGTCACCCCATTCAAAGTGAATGGGCAGAAGCGTTTCAAGATTTTTTTAACGCTGCTGTGTAGACGTTCCGTAACATCCATGAAGGCAACATGACAGAGGGAGGCCTGTCACTCAGGATGCTAAACTACTCTTTGGTAAGCCCTGCCCCCCAAGCAACATCAGGGCCAAAAGTTTGAAAGCGAAAAAAAAAGATCTGAAGGCAAAAAGAAATGTGAAACCTGAAAAAACAAGATTTGAAACTGAAAAAATTATGTTTTGAATCTGAAAACGTAAAATCTACAACTGAAAAAAATAAGGATTCAAATATCAAAATATGTATAAAACGAAATATGAAAATAAATATTTTATTCCAAAAAATTGCTGAACTGAATCCAAATGATATTCAACCTGAAAAATTATTTCAAATACTTATTTTTATTTTGAATACATCATTGTATTTTTTTAAAGTTCAGGATAAAAACTTGAACTTTCAAATAAATTGTATTTTTTTGAATGATCAAAACTTATGACTCTGATATAGCTCCATACACATCACTCTAGAACTAGGGTTACAATACGTGCAACAGGGCCTGAATTTCTCTTGAAAGGAAACCTATCTCCTCCTAGGATGATACATTTGCCTCTCTTATGTCCCTGAATGGAGGAGGGACGCTGCAAAACTGGAGTAAGTAACCCAGTCTCAGTGTCCTGTCCACCCACTCTGTCAGTACACAGCTGAGCTTCCATTCCCCATACAACTGTGTTTAAGGGACATGCAAGCAGCTGTGGAGCCGCAGCTACTGTAAGAAGCTGTAGTACTCTTTGGCCCATGGGGGGCTGACACAGAAAGGGCCGATTTTCTACTGAGGTCCTTGAACGCACCGCGGCACGCTCTCGTGGGGCCACGGCTCTGTCATAATGTCGCCTCTTTGAAACTGACATTATGGGGGAATGTGGAATTGTGGAGAGAGATGGGATAAATGCAATCGTTTTTACTGAATGCATTTTTCACACACACATCACTCTAGAACAGTGTTTCTCAAACCTTTTCATACCAAGGACCACTTAACCAATAAAAAAGCACTCGCGGACCACCAGTGGCGGCGCCAGAGTATTTTAGTTGGTTAATCTATGGTAGGGCTAACCCATACAGTGGTAGGGCTCAAATCAGTATTTGCAATGTAATTACATACACGCTATATCGCCCCCCTTGACAGTGAAACGCCACGCGTGAGGTTTAGATTATTTCAATCAAAATCGAACTGTATGAAATAAAACGGCACATTTGTCATGTAGTAAATAAAAAGGGATCACTGTGAACGTGAAGTATGATAGTACACATTGAAGATCCAATGGGGATACTGAATGGCGGTTCCGAATGATCTCACTCAGTAAGGCATGACGCAGACCCAACGTTTCGTTGCTCTGATTGGCTGTAGGTCTATTCAAATTGCATTCGGAGGCATTTTGATCCGCGCTGATATTATAACGCGAGACAATTTCCACACCTTTAGTGTATAAAACTCCCCCACTACTTAGACTATTCCTTGCACCCCTCTTCTAGCATAAACCAGAATGGTCTCAACCATATTGCATCAGTAACGTGCACTTGTTGTTACAGCAGGATCAGTTTGTGTGTTGTGGACACGACACACAAACGTGTTCTAAACATGCTTACTTTAACATCATTTTTCATGGTGGGGCTAAGCCATTTCTTGGTATGGCTGTAGCCTACCCCAGCCATACCCTGGCGCCACCACTGCGGACCACCTAACTCCACAAATATCCAAAATCACATCGTTTTTCTAGAACAGATTACAAATCGCCTGAAAATGGTACAAACAAGTGGCAACATGTGTGATGAAGGTGTTGCGCTGGGCTATATCATGCAATCAAAAGAAACTTAAGCTCGCTCCATTGCGGAGATATTCCCGTGAGAGTGCGGAAAACTTAATTTTATTTATTTATTTCAAATGTGAAATGTTACCAATATACTCACGGACCACACTTTGAGAAGCACTGCTCTAGAACTAGGGTTACAATACGTAACCCACCGTTCTTCTGCAGAGGTCCTTGAAAGCACCGCGGCCACTCTCATGGGGGCTTTGACAGCACTTTCTGTGGTTTATTCCACTCACATGCGCGTGCCCACCTGCTGCTTCCTTTACTGGAGTTTACAGCGGGGCGGCGAGTGTGGGACAGTGTTCTGTCCTCTGAGGATGAGCAAGAAGCAGCATACGCCAAGCTGCGACTACTCCTCATCCACGTGACCAATGAAATCGATCATCACAGTCTTTTTGGAAAGTGCCATGCGGCGTGATCCCCTAGGGACATCACACGGCAAGTCGCGGCGGCCACACCGTAGACCAAGCTATTAATTTGGCCGATGCTGCGGCCAAATAATCGCTCTGATCCGGTGAGGTGGCGGCATCTTGCGGAAGAGCAATGATCGAGATGCCCAACACACCTGTGTTTATTTTCAGCCGAGCCTGCTGCCTGCTGGGAGCAGATGGGCTGCCACGCTCCGCCGCCATGGTCATCACCTAGGGGGAAGTACAGACCTGGGCGGTGGACTTCCATGGACGCCGGACCCGGAAGTGGCCGACAACGAGAAGTCCTCGTCATCCTCCTCCCCGGCAAACAGAGCCATCCGCCCCGCTGGAATGGCGAACGTGAATGGCGAACGTGAATGGCACCGCCTCTGCCATATCCTGGTCCCCCAAACACTCGAAGCAGAGGTGGTGGGGATCGGCGCCCGCTATTAAGCCAGGGCACGAAGGACAGGCCCGGGTCTCTAGAAGTGGCGACTCCATGAAGGTACGATAACTTCTTTCTTCTTCTTTCAAACGTTTTACTTTCTCTGCTTCAGTTGTTGCTCGCTCGCTGAAGAGAAAAGGATGACAGTCAGGAGGCGTGGCCGCCTTATATACGGTGGGCTTGCGCGCGCATTCAGGTAGGCCCGCCCCGAGGGGCCGGCTACGTTTACAGATATCTCAGTAGGTGAATGCTCGCATAGCATGATTGAGGGTAGTAGTAGAGGGCGGAGCCTGTGTAAGATATAACCCAGCTTCCGGTTTTGGGCATGCTGGCTGCGCATCACTCTCATTCTCCAATGGTAATGTTTAGATGGATTTATCTAAACATTACCATTGTAATGGTTCTAACGGTTCAAAAGAGGTGTCAATGATCAAAATCGACCAATGGGTTCCAGAGATACGGGGATACAGGGTACTTATTATATGTTATAGTTTGGATTCCTAAAGCTTTTTGTTTACTATCCCATCATTCAAGGGTGGTTTTCACTATAAATAATGGGTTTTTTTTGGACGGAAACTATCATTTAAATGTTTTTACTATGTTCAATCTGAATTTACTTTAACCCTTTCATGCATGAATTATGAAAACCTCAGTCAGGATTTTTTTACCAAGTGTTATTATTGCTCTTGGGGCATGAAAAACAAGATTTGACAATTTTTTTTTTTTTATCTATTTTTTTTAAATAGATTTTTATATGTCCACTCAGGTGGACAGTATGCGTTCAGGGTTTGAACTGAAAAGATGTAAATTTGGAAAAAATGATAAATAAAGATGTGCAAACTTAAAATTACATTATAATAACATAAGTATATTGATTTACGGCGCAAAAAGATATTGCAGATGAAATATTTTCAAGAATAACCAGGGCCAGGGGCCAATTTGAGGCCCCACGCACAGTTATTTGATGAGTGCTAGTGGAGCCTCGCAGCGGCGAAACCGTTCTGCGCCACCCTAATTGCGCCACATAAGCGCATAGGTGCGCCTCAGATGAGGCCCCCCTCCGCAAGGTGTGGCCCCCTCCACAAGGTGAGGCCCCACACAGTCTGCGTGATCTGCCTGTAGGGAGGGACGGCCCTGGGTACAGCAGCAGCAGTACCAGTATGAATTGTAGTTGAAATATAGCCAGTGATGCATGACGTCCACTGTAGTGGACAGGTGGTTAATCATGATTTCCTTCAAACATAAAATCAATACTTTGATAATTTATGAATTATATGATTCCTTAGTTGTTACTTGATGTCACCACATTTTTTATACCTGCAGGGAGCGCTTTCCACGAAAGGATTGGCAAGATATAGATGGGTGACTTGGTCCATGTGGCTTTCTGTCGTCCATCTTGGTTTAGAGACATGTAGACATGCACTTACACTGACTTTCCACTGAGTAGCAGTGTATGGGATGATGCAATAGGGTCCTATGTAGTGGCTGATGGTGCAACTATGCAAAAAAAAACAATGCATATACAAGAAAACACCTTTTGAATAGCTGTCCACTGTAGTGACCTCTATGCATGAAAGGGTTAAAATAAAAACATCTATATTGATTCTGACTTTTCTACATCCAACTCACAGGTTTATCATTGCTTTGAGAAAAAAGATGATTCATTTACCCCTTTTAGAAGTGAAGATTATAGTCATTTGTATATGTCATTTTCGAGCCTGAGACCTGAAAAACAGGCTTGGGGCTAAATTGAAATACTATACTATTGTCTGATTTTAACTAATTTATATGACAGAGTGGGTACTACAACTCTCCCTTTAAACTGTAGTTCAATATTGCCTAAAAAGTGTAGTGTATCTTTTCTTCGTATTTTCCCCTTTATCCTACAGTGTTTTTAGGTTTATTTTGTCATTTAACTTTAATAATTTCCTCTTTACTGCTATTTGTAATTTACCAATTGATTAATTAATGGGTAATAAAACCTTTTATCTTTATGTATTTATCAATAAGTGTGTTTATGTGCAAACTCATTCATTTCCGGTTCCCTTCCCGTCTCCTCTGATTATCTCAAGCCGTGACCCTGGCCTCCTCACATTCTGCTCGACCAACTCCTCTGATTCTGACTTCTCCCCAGTCCATCAGCTCTTGAATCCATCCGCTGTAACTGTTTTAGGCAGCCATTTGCCGAGTTACATCTGCAGCCCCCATCATGCCACTGTTCTTGTACTGCCTTGCATTTCATCTCCTCAATTTACAGTCTCTTTGCTGTTTTTATGGGGTGCGGATTCCGCTCTCATGTCCCACATTTTACTCTTGTGCCAAAACTCGTGGCTCGGCTTGGAACTTTGTGCCCTATCAGAGGGACTGATGAGAGTAGATCTCTGCCTGTCAGCATGCTGTTTGGTTCTGGCTGACACAGGTGGAGATGGTTCTGGCTGCAGCCTTGTTGTTGTTGGTTCAGCTCTGGTTCTCTGTCTGTTCGATGGAGAAGAAGCAGTCGGTAGGTCTTTGTTTGCTTGTTTGTAGCCTTTATTTAACCAGGTGAAAATCCCATTGAGATCAACAATCTCTTTTTCAAGGGAGACCTGCAGCACATTGGTTACACATAAAAACAACAGAAAACAAAAAGGACATCATACAACATAATTACAGGGGTATAAATTAGCAACCTATTCACAATGACAGATATCTAATAACCAACCTGGTCTCACCAGAATGCGTGACTCCACCACGACTCCTTAACACCGCAGTGCGTGGTGGAGTCACGAACTTTGCTACAATTACGTGTCTGCACCACGCCAACAACCCCAATGTAAAGTGAATGAGGCTCCTTTGTCGTGGTGCACACACGCATTTCTACAACGTCCCGCAGTGAGCTTTTATTCTATAAAACGTTTTTTAAATCTACTTTATAGCTTGTAGTAACTCACGGGAGGCTTCTTTTATTTTATTTGTATTCATAATAATTTTTATTTTTCGTCAGAATGTATTATGGTGCATTAGTTACGAATTTTTGTTCTCAAAAAACTGCATTGTGTGTAATACAACTGTGATTTTTATTAAATTAGTTAGTTTTTAAGGAAGGCCAGAGCTTCAGCTGTGTCAAATAGATTGTTCCCTTTAGTCAACGTTATTTAAAAGATAATTATATTCCTATTTGATCATGTCCCCTTTATTGTATTACGGAGAGCAATGTGAGCGTCCATTCCCATTGGATAACGGAGGATTTTACACCCGGCAGTAAGTATTCTCCTTACTGTCGATTGATTTTACAGTGATATCTGCACTACTCATCAACTCAAAAACACCAGATTATCCTTGTTAATTACACAACATTGATTGGTTTAAATTGTGTACAATGCTTTTGTAATTTTCCCCTTCGATTCGGAGAAACAAATATTTGTTCAGAGTTTAGGATGGCCGAAGACACTACACTACCCAGAATCCTCAGCTATTGTTCCGCTTTGCCTCAAGCTCTGTGATTGGTTGACCTCCAACTGCATTCCATTATGAAAAAAAACGTTTCGTAAAAGATAAAATCATACTTTATTCAGCAGTGCTTGCTTTACTCTTTGAAAGTCATCACATGAATGCATTGTAATAAATGGTTTGGCTGCATTAAATATTACACATCTGTCGTAGTTCTTTATTTATCTACAGAGATCGGGCCTCAGAATAGACCGGAAACTATTCTTTTACCGTTCTGTTTTAATTTCACAATAAAGTTAGTAGTAATAATTTGTTTTGATATTATTGTTTTTTATTAACTACTAGACCGCTGGGTCATGTTAAGACCATCTTTTCTGTGTTGCTGTGGGTTTTTTACATCTCTTTTGTGTTACAAATATCAAAACAATAACAGAATATATCCGTCGTAAACTAAACCAGGAACAGCAGTATATTTTATTTTGTTAACACTGTAAACTTGACAGCTTTTTAACCCGCACCTCCTACTGGTTAAAGCACGTTATTACACGTTTAGAGTAATTGCAATGCAGGGAGATTGTGTTGCTTTTTAATGACTGTTTTAAAATGCCTTTTTCTTAATGTCTTTCATTTTTGTAAAGCACTTTTGAATGTGTTATATTTGATGAAAACATTTAAATATTAAGAGTACATACTCTTAATATAGTGGGAAAGTGGAAGATCAATGATATAAATAATATAGAATAGAAAATATCAAGAAGATACTGTAAGTGATCTCTACAATAAAACAGTTTAGTGCCTGATAGGAGGATGTGCAAAACAGACAAACTAATAAGGCTTTATTTAAACATTAAAGAATACTTTAGGTTAAGGTCTTCTTTTAAATAAGAAAAAAGCTTTGGGGATATCTACAGATATTAAGCCTGACAAAGTACTTAACGTCTAATATATTGCATGGTTTGTTTTGGAACTTGACAATCAACTTTCCTGCAATGTTAACTATGTTGAAGCACTTATTTTAACTGATATTATACATATTAATTATACTCTTATAAGATGTATGTAGATAGTATAAGAAATGTGCAGAATATGTTTAATGGTGGAGGTACACAGATATCGATAGATGTCTTGTAATGCACCTGTGACCCAAGTTTTTCATTCATTGCATAACTACACCATAGTTGTGTATATGATATGTCAATAAACCTTAGAAAATCTTGAAATCTTGAAAGGAATGTGCCAAATAGCCATTATATACAGTTTTTAATTAACTATTAGTAGAGAATAACGAGTAATGAATATACTTTATAGGGATTTGCAGATAAATATTTAGTCTTCTCAAGCACCCACTACCAAATATCTCGCCTGATTGTTGGCACTTGACAATCACCTTCACTGAATTTTACTCAGGTGTAACTAAAGTCTGATTTAAGGGTTGTTTATATTTCACATCATTAATCCAAATCTGTAAAGTAACAAAAATAAATGTAGTGGAGTAAAAATACCAGGTTAACCTTAAAGAAAGCCCTCAGGATTATAAAAGACCCCCATCACCCCAGCCACAAACTGTTCTGTCTGCTGCCGTCTGGCAGGCGGTACCGCAGCATCCGGACTAAAACCACCAGACTCAGGGACAGTGTCATCCCACAGGCCAGAAGACTATTAAACACCTGAACTTTGAAACAACATCCATAACATTCATCTGGCTGCTACTTAGACATTATTTATCTAATATATCATATTCCAATCACTTGTATATAGACTCTTATTGCACTATTTCACTTTTTGCTATTTTCCTATTTTTCTTTTTGTATTTACTTGCACTATTTTTTCTGTGTATCTGTTTTATTGTGTTGCACTGTTGGAGGAGCCTGTGACCTAAGGGGGGGGGGGGGGGGTAAGACACGTTCGATTCCTGTTTTGGATAGTGTGCCGTCGATGGGTTTCATTCCATTTCAAAGTGCTTTTTCACGCTCCGTGTAAACTTTGCGCACTGCCACTCCAACATCCAATCACAGAGCTTGAGGACTGATCACGGGGTTTGTCAAGCTAAGCACATGGTGTAGTCCCATAGCTGAGGATTCTGGGTAGTGTAGTGTCTTCTGCCATCCAAAGACTCCGAAAAAATATTTGTTTCTCCGAATCGAAAGGGGAAAATACAAAAGCATTGTACACAATTTAAACCAGGGGTCGGCAACCTTTTTGATATGAAGTGCCATTAAAAAAATTAATTGTTATCAGCGTGCCAACGATCGAGAATTATCAACGGGGGAGCTTGACGCTGGTGAACTATCAACAGGAGGGCGGGGGGAGCCTCGCTGCGGGGAAGCAGTGTGTGTGTGTGTACCTGTCAGCACAACTTACATGATGCTGAATTTAACAAACACATTTAAATAATTGGTTTAAACGGCATAATAATAAGGACGTCCGTTCTGTGATTCTCCAGAACACACATGTTATGATATTAGGGTCATGCAGAGTGAAATGAGATCGCTGTCCCTTTAAGAGAGAGAGAGAGGGGTGTGGCGTGTGCATGTGTGTGTGTGGATGGTAGAGCGAGAGTGAGCGAGCGTGTGTATGTTTCTGGAAGTGAAACGAGGCAGCAGAAAAACAGAGGTCTGTGAAGTATTTTGTGAAACAGAAGAACAGCTAAATAAATGCAACGGCCTCCCAAGAAGAGCTCGCCTCTCTCCAGTCATTTAAGCTAAAGTGGGTTATTGAACCTGAAGCTTGTTGCTTCTGCCCTCCTCGACTACGGTCTGGGAGCCGACAGGAAAGTTCAACACACAGATGGCCAGTCCGCCCCTTTGTAGCATATTATTTCAATGAGAGATGAGCAGATCGCCACTGGGCTTTCAACTAAAGACACAGCCACGCAAAAACTGCGGCATTTGTACAGCTCCTTATGGGTACTGCAATTTGTGAAGTGCTTTCCTCCGTGGTGAAACAATCAGCCCTGCACCACGGATGAAAGCGGCAGAAAGTCACCTGGAGTTAAAGAGAGCGGGGATGCGCTGCGTGCATGGCTTCCTTCTGCAGGTAACGGGGAGACGCGCTCTGGCGGCGGTCTCGTTCAGGATCCGAAAATACAATTTAAATATTTTGCACACTTATTCCACTTATTCCTAGTGTGCCACTGGTTACGGTGCCGCGTGCCAATGCTGGCACGCGTGCCAGGGGTTGCCGACCCCTGATTTAAACCAATCAATGTTGTGTAATTAACAAGGATAATCTGGTGTTTTTGAGTTGATGAGTAGTGCAGATATCACTGTAAAATCAAACGACAGTAAGGAGAATACTTACTTCCGGGTGTAAAATCCTCCGTTATCCAATGGGAATGGACGCTCACATTGCTCTCCGTAATACAATAAAGGGGACATGATCAAATAGGAATATAATTATCTTTTAAATAACGTTAACTAAAGGGAACAATCTATTTGACACAGCTGAAGCTCTGGCCTTCCTTAAAAACTAACTAATTTAAAATCACAGTTGTATTACACACAATGCAGTTTTTTGAGAACAAACATTGGTAAATAATGCACCATAATACATTCTGACGAAAAATAAAAATTATTATGAATACAAATAAAATAAAAGAAGCCTCCCGTGAGTTACTACAAGCTATAAAGTAGATTTAAAAAAAACGTTTTATAGAATAAAAGCTCACTGCGGGACGTTGTAGAAATGTGTGTGTGCACCACGAAAAAGGAGCCTCATTCACTTTACATTGGGGTTGTTTGTGTGGTGCAGACACGTAAATGTAGCAGAGTGCGTGACTCCACCACGCACTGCGGTGTTAAGGAGTCGTGGTGGAGTCACGCATTCTGGTGAGACCAGGTTGCTAATAACATTTCATCCAGCCGCGCTTTAAAATGATGCAGGGGAACCAAAATGCTCAGTTTCAAAAGAAATTGCATAGTGTTCCAAGCTAGAGGAGCAGCGCACATAAAAGCTTTAGTACCTAATACAGTCCTAGCACTTGGCACATGTAATAAAAACACATTCTGGGATCTCAGGCAATAGCTACTTGCCACTCTCTGTGAGATCAGAGAGCAGATATAAGTTGGTAGTTTACCCAGCATGGCTTTATAGATGAACATGTACCAATGACTGAGCCTCCGTACAGTAAGTGAAGGCAGACCTGCCTTGGCATACAGGGTACAGTGATGAGTAAGTGCTTTACAATTAGTAACAAATCTCAGAGCACTGTGATAGGAGGCATCTAACTTTTCCAGGCAATGGGCAGGTGCATTCATATAGATCAGATCACCATAGTCCAGCACAGGTCAAAAGGTCACAGTGACTAGCCTTTTCCTGGCTTCAAAAGAGAAACAGGACTTGTTTCTAAAAAAGAAACCTAGTCTAACCCTCAGTTTTTTAAGCAGGTTAATGACCTGAAGTTTAAAAGTAAGACAATCATCAAGCCAGATACCTAGGTATTTATAACAGGTAACCACTTTGAGTACTTGTCCTTGCATAGTAACAATATCCAAAGCAGTCTCTGGTGTCTTTTTAGCTTTTGAAAAAAGCATTACCTTGGTTTTCTCAACATTTAAAAGAAGCTTAAGCTCAGCGAGCTGAGTCTGAATAATGTTAAAAACAGCCTGTAATTTAACAACCGCCTCCTTAATCGAGGGACCTGCACAGTACATCACGGTATCATCCGCATGAAAATGTAAAGTAGCTTCATCCACATTTTCACCTAAACTGTTGATATATATGGAGAATAAAAGTGGACCTAAAACAGAACCTTGAGGAACACCATTAGCAATGTTCAACCACTCAGAAGACAGCCCATCAAAGTGAACACATTGGGACCTTTCAGAGAGGTAGTTCACAAACCACCCCACTGCATGGCTGGATAAGCCAATACTGAGTAGCCTCTGCTTTAAGATGCGATGATCGACGGTGTCAAACGCTTTGGAAAGGTCAATAAATAGAGCTGCACAACTCTGCTTTTTATCTAAAATACTTGTAATGTCATTCACCACTTTCATTGTGGCAGTGATGGTGCTATGTTGCTTTCTGAAACCTGACTGATGTTTAGACAGGATATCATTTTTACTTAAAAACTCCTTTACTTGTTCACCTTGGCCAGAACTGACAATTTAGAGATTGGCCTATAGTTATTTAAAATAGTTGCCTCCCCTCCTTTTAGCAAAGGCAAGACATAAGCTGACTTCCATACTTTTGGAATTGCATTTGTGGTTAGAGGGAGAGGTTAAAAAGAGTAGTGAGAGGTGGAGCGATAAAATCTGCAGCTATCTTTAAAAAGAAAGGTTCTACGTTGCCTAAAGCGTAGCCATTCTACCTCTGAGCCTGATTTCCGAGCCTTTGCCCAGGCCTTGTTTCTCTCATGCAGGAGACTGGACAGTTCAGCAGAAAACCAAGGATTGTCTCATCCCTTTATTCTAAATTTACGCAGGGGTGCATGTCTATCTATGATCTCCATAAAACCAAGATAAAAATAAGACCATGTAGTTTCTACATCAGCACACAGATCGATTTTTCCCCAATCAAACCCAAACAGATCATGAACAAAACCCTGCTCCACAAAATGTTTTGTGTCTCTCTTAATGATAATACGAGGTTTAACCTTTTGGACCTTAGTGTCCCTAATTGTGGCTACAGCACAGTGGTCACTCACATAATTCGCAAATACTCCCACAGATGAGTATTTATAGGGAACATTAGTTAGAATGAGATCAATTAGGGAGGATTTATTAGGGGACTTAATGTTAGGGCGAGTAGGACTGTCAACAATCTGAGTAACATTCAAAGAGATACAAAGGTTTTTAAAAACCTCTGATACTGCAGTTAACCAGTCCCAGTTAAAATCTCCAAGTAGCACTATTTCCTTGTAGTCTAGTTGCGATAAAAGATTTGCTAGCGAAGACAAGGAGTCCTTGCCAGCTGAGGGGGTCTGTAACAGCCCACCACCATGACCAGTTGACCCTTTGCCACTTCTATAATAATAATAATAATGGGTTCCATTTATAAAGCACTTCATATTTGATTTCAAATCCCGAAGTGCTACAAGCAGTGAGCATGAACAGTATAAATAAACATACACAACACGGTAGAATTAATAAAAAGCAATAAAAAAAAAAAAACAATAGAAATAAAATAAAATAAAAGGGTAAAAAGGTCTAGGCAAAGGCTCTTTTGAAGAGATGGGTTTTGAGGCCTTTTTTAAAAGCCTCCACGGTCTGTGGTGCTCTCATGTGGTCGGGGAGAGCATTCCACAGACTGGGAGCAGCCGAGCAGAAGGCCCGGTCTCCCATAGTACGGAGCTTAGTCCTGGGGGGTTTGAGGAAGTTGGAGTTGCTGGAGCGGGTGGTCCGCAAGGAGGTGAGGAGTTCCTTGAGGTAGGGAGGGGCAGTTCCATGGACACACTGGTGGGTGAGGACGGAGACCTTGAATTCGATCCTCAGTTCTACGGGGAGCCAGTGTAGTGCTTTAAGGATGGGGGTGATGTGATCATATTTGCGCACCCTCATCAGGATTCTAGCAGCGCTGTTCTGAATGTATTGGAGCTTCTGGATGCTTTTGTTAGGGATCCCGATGAGGAGTGCATTGCAGTAGTCCAGCCTGGAGGAGACAAAGGCGTAGACCAGCTTTTCGGCGTCAGACAGAGTGAATGTGGGGCCGAGTTTGTATATTTAAGGCTAAAAATTCGAATTGCTTACTGATAGATTTGGAAACTAATGTGGTTACACTGAACTTATTCTTAACATAAATGGCAACGCCACCACCTTTATTAGGCCGGTCAGAACGATACACATTATAACCATTTAACCTGTTAAGCACCAAGCCTGTTTTTCATGTTTCAGGCTCGAAAATGACATGCCCAAAACAAATGACTACAACTTAACTTCTAAAAGGGTTATATGAATAATTTCTTTTATCAAAGCAAGGTTACATCTGTGAGTTGGATGTAGAAGTGTCAGAATCAATATAAATGTTTTTTATTTTAAAGAAAATTCAGATTTTACATAGTAAAAAACTGTAAATTATAGTGTCCGTCCAAAAATTATTTTTTACAGATAGTGAAAACTACCCTTGGATGATGGGTTAGTAGACTAAAAGCTTTAGGAATCCAAAGTACAACATATAATAAGTACCATGTATCAAGATTGATGCAAAACAAGTGACATTTGACCTTTTTAGAGAGGTTTAGCCAAAACCACCCCACCTCTGAGGTGATTTGGGTGAAAATGTTTTTTTTTTCTATATCTCTGGCCCCCCTTGCTCGATTTTGATGGTTGACACCTCTTTCTGACTGTTAGAGCCAATAGAATCGAAGGGGGAGGCCCACACACACACTCATTGTGAAGAGAAAAGGTGGGGGCTGCGCGCATGTAAATGTGCAGCAGAGTGGAGCTACATTCTAGCTCTGGCATTTGGAAACAAAAAAGCAGTTTTATTGCTTATGGATTATCAGAAATAATTTCAAAGAGGGCACAGATACATTGGATGAACCTATGGATTAACTGCAGCATCGTTTTTTTATCGTTTTAATGCCATTGAAGACCAGTTTTGACCAAGGTAAACCATGTTAGCGTTTCTAGCTACTTAGCTCCACATGTTATGATGTACGCTTTCGTTTATAGCGTCGCAAATGTTTATCACTGAGTGTTGAGGTGGGCAGCACTAGATTCAGTGTCTCCAGGACACCAAAAACGAGTGGTTGGCTGTGCATCTAGGATAAGTAATAAGGGAGTTATTGTGAGTTTAAGTGCCGTTTTAGGTAACATTTTTTCGCTCGTGGCTAATTCAGAGGCTGAGTGCTAGCATTGTGGGGTTTTTTTGGAGAAAAAAAATTAAAAAGATCAGTTAGCTGAGTTTCTTCCCGTTACATTGATATAAAACATTCATAGTTTTATTAAATATTAAGATTCCTTAGACGTTGTTTCCTGCAAATGACGCGTTTATCCGCCCGGTACCGGGGGGGGCCGTGCGTAACAGGTTAAGGCAATGTCAGAGGCCAAAATAGATTTATTTAGCCATGTTTCTGATAAAACAATGACGTCCGCGTCAGTCGAGCTCGCCCAAATGAGGACAAAATCTAGTTTACCTAACAGACTGCGCACATTCAAGTGGATGAAACCCAACCCAGACCTAGCTTTAAAATCAGCAGCAGTAGCGATCTGACTACTACTACTGGGCGGACCAGGCTTAGGTTGAACATTTCCTCACAGTGATAACAACAACAAAAAACAGGCATCTTTTCCTCTTAAACGACACACATACATTGTCATCTACTTTAGAATCACCGGAAAAGTCTGCGAGAGTGTGATTAGAGCTTAAGAAGCAGTCCTGAAGAACCATCATCGCGGGCAAACAAAAAAGACAAACATATTGAAATGAAGATTTTGATTTGTCAGCATGTGTGTATATATCTTTACTGAATTTGTATCACTTGCTTTTGTTAAAAAACTGAGAAAATCAATACAAATATTTACCATATAAAAGACAAACATATTTTGTCGAGCAGATTGTCTGTGACAAGGCAACCGGTAATTGTTTGTGTAACACATCCGAACCTTTGCAGGGGATGCCCACTGCGGGTGGCAGAACAGACCTGAATCCAGTAGACTTCTCAGAATGACTAGAGATCTTCTCATAGTCCAAAACAGTTAATAGGCACAGCAGAATCACGATATGGGCCATTTTCCCAGACCAGCACACAATATCCGCGATGTTCCTGGAGCAAATCAGCACAGCAGCAAAGGACAGGCGAAAGCAGCAGCATGGAAGTGCTCCGGTCTCTCCGTGGTATCCCCGGGGTAAAATGTCTCCTCAGCAAAGCAGCACACGACACCGCAGCACACGACAGGTGGGAGCAGGCCTCCGCAACAGCAGAACCAGGACAGGTGTAAAGCAGGCCCCAGCCATGGTAAATCCTCCTCCGCACAGCAGCACACGCCCGGTGGAAGCAGGCCCCAGCCCGAAGCGTGGAGCCACTCCGTCTCTCCGCGACGTCTCCGGGGTAAAAACCTCCTCAGCACAGCCGTACTCTACAGGTGGGAGCAGGCCTCCGCAGATCGCAGAGGCTGGGGCCTGCTTTCCACCTGTCCTGGTCCACATTCGAAACTTCGTGGACAATAATAACCCTCCGACAGACAATGGAGATTTGCCATGGCTACCTGTTGCTGTCCTACCTGAGAGACGCAGGAGGAAGACCAAGCGAGGATGCCGGGCCGGGCTGCTGGTCAGACTGAGGAAACGAGAGAATCGACCCCCTCTTCCGAGTATTCTTCTGGCTAATGTTCAATCCATTGAAAATAAGCTAGATCAGGGGTCTCCAACCTTTTTCTAACCGGGAGCTACTTTTGAAAAAAGAAAGTGGCCAAGAGCTACTCATGTTATTTTATATAGATTTCAGTGCACATATCACATTCGTGACTCAAGAGCAGAAACATTAACATTAACATTAACATGAATAAACTTGACTTTCTCATGAAGAGAAAAAAAGACAAATAATCACCATGCAATACTGAGTTCTGCTTTAACATCAATAACTACAGTACACAGTTTTACAGATAAGAGTGCAACGTTCCTAATTGTAATAACATTTCTAGCTCTATAATTTAAATTATTTCAAGCATTTCACAAATTAGTTTCACATGTAAAAGGGGAATATGGCTTGTGCTTTTCTCAACTTGCATCAAGCAAACATATGTCTTCAAACATTCAGTCTGTCACTGCATTGTTGTCTTTCTCCTGACTCAGCTAATGTGACACCTGGCACTGCATAGCATCCACCAGAGCACTGTACTGGGGAGTGTATCCTGACAAATTCACTCTGATTGAGTCATTGAGGTGTTCATCAGTAAGTCTTGTCCTGAATTTGGATTTGATAAAGTTCATATCAGAGAATGCTGATTCACAGCGATATGTTGACCCAAATAAGCAGGACAGTTTCAGTGCAGCAGTTTGAATGTTTTTGAATTTCTCTGGGTCCAATAGCTTCCAGAAATCTTCGTCCATCTGATGTGCTTTCAGCCGAATGTCATTCTGGAGATTGATTATCTCCAGCTCCAACTCTGAAGCACTGAGACTGAAAAGGCTGGCCAGTTGCTCAGACATGTCAGTAACATCCACGATGTTGAATGGGTTAGCAAGGAAACTTGCACAGGGCTCAAGCTGCTTAAAGTCAAGAAACCTGTCCTCAAATTCCTGCCCAAGCTTAGTTAAGCAGTCACAGTACTTTGACAAGTCAAGAAAGCCAGCAGCAGCTTCATTCTCCTGCAGTACTTTTTGAACAGAGGGGAAATGATGCAATTTCTTTCCCTTTACTTGCTGGAGATATAGACACAGATTTGCTTTAAAGGCCTTTACAGCACTAATCATGTCACATACTGTTTTGCCATTGCCTTGTAGCTGGAGGTTAAGCTGGTTTAATTTTCCTGTCAGATCAGTCAAAAAGGCCAGGTCAAGTACCCAACCAGCATCAGATAAGATGGAAGTGTCCTCCCCTCTCTCTTCCATGAAGAGCTTTACCTCATTCAGCAAGGAGAGGAAGCGCTGTAGGATTTTCCCTCTACTCAACCACCTCACCTCAGCATGGAGAAGGAGATCTCCATATTCAGCTGACATTTCCTCAAGAAAAACTTTGAAGCTCCTGTGTTGTTTTGCCTTCGCTCGTATAGAGTTTATTATTTTTATCACAGGTTTCATGACATGATTGAAGTCCATAACTTTGGCACAAAGTGCTTCTTGGTGAATGATGCAATGGTAACTCAGGAAACGTGGGAAATATGGATCTGACTTACAATTTGCGATAAAACCGTTGTGGCGACCTCTCATAGCCGGGGCTCCATCAGTTGTTATGGATACAAGCTTCTCCATTTGCACGCCTTTGTTTATGAAATAATTCTTAATAGAATTATACACGTCCACACCTCTTGTTGTGGTTTTGAGTGGAAGCAGTGTCAGAAATTCCTCTTTCGCCGTAAAATCCTCAAACACCATCCGGATAAACACAGACAGCTGAGCTGTGTCGCTCGCATCCACCGACTCGTCGCACTGTATGGAGAACCACTTGCACCTGACCATGTCCCGCTCCAACTGTTCCATGGCATCCACTGACAGCGCCGACACTCTCCTCGCCACAGTGTTGGGTCCCAGTTGCACATCATCAATGGCAGACATTATCTCCGACTTGCTCTTGTGGTCTCTGAACAAAGTCTCTGCCATAACAGACATCGCTCCCTTAAGAACACCGCCATCAGTGAAAGCTTTTTTGTTCTTTGCCAAATACTGAGCGACTCGGAACGATGCTTCTGTAGCTAGGCTAGCTTTCTTGGCAGGCTTCGTGAACAATGACTGCTGCCTTTGTAGCGTAGCTTTTAATTGTTGTACCTTCTCAACGCGAAGGCAACTGCCGGCGGGATACTCCTTTGAAAAGTTTTCGTGAAGTTTTGTGAAGTGCCGCTCCACATTTCCCTTCTTCCCCACCGCAACACTCGAGCCACAAATTAAACACACACACTTGTCTTTGATGCTCGTAAATACAAATTCATGTTCCCACTCGTCATGAAAGTAGTATATTTTAGATTTCTTCTTTGACGGACCTTCCTCAGTTGTCATGACTGCATCTTACATCTCTTTTTCTCTATTTTTCTTACTCTCAAAATATACTACATAAATAAATATGTCTCAACATGTCAACTGCACTTTAGCGCCCTCTGGTGAGCTACTCGGAAAACCTCCGCGAGCTACTGGTAGCTCGCGATCGACGTGTTGGCGACCCCTGAGCTAGATGAATTCAGAAGCCGGATTGCTTTTCAACGGGACATTAAGAACTGTAACGTGTTAATTCTCACTGAGACTTGGCTCAACCCCGCTATCCCGGACTCCGCCATTGTTCCTGTCGGATTCACTATTTTTCGTCAGGACCGGACTGCTAACTCGGGGAAAAGTAAGGGAGGCGGTGTGTGTGTAATGACTAATAACAACTGGTGCACAGATGTGAAGATTATTTCTTCGGACTGTTCCGCTCATCTAGAGCACCTCATGATCACATGCCGGGCCTTTCATCTGCCGAGGGAATTCACATCTGTTGTGATAACAGCAGTGTATATCCCGCCGCAGTCGCTCGCCGACAACAACACGGCACTCGATCAGCTGTTTGGGATTATTGATTAAACCTAGACTTCACGGCCAGATGCGGCGTTCGTTGTGGCCGGAGATTTCAACACTGCCAACATGAAGAAGGTCTTGCCAAAATATTACCAACACATCAGCTGCCCGACGCGCGGGGGAAACATACTGGACCATGTTTATTCCCCTTTTCGAGATGGATATAAGGCTCTCCCTCGCCCTCCCTTCGGCAAATCAGACCATATCTCACTGCTGCTGTTGCCTGCTTACAAGCAGAAACTTAAAAGGGACAGACCGGTAAGAAGGACAGTACAGCGATGGAGCGTGGAGTCAGATACAGCACTGCAGGATTGCTTTGCATCTACGGATTGGAGTGTGTTTGAGGACAATAACATCAACACACACACGGACACTGTCATCTGCTAGATTGGGAAATGCATCGATGACGTGGTACCGAAGGTTTCTGTACGAACATTCCCAAATCAAAAGCCCTGGATAAACTGCGAGGTGCGCGGCAAGCTGAAAGCGCGCACAGAGCTGGAGATTTGGAGGAGTACAGGAAATCTAGGTATGATCTCCGGAGAGCAATTAACAATGCAAAGAGACAGTGCATTGTAAATTGTAGTGTTACGCACCGCCCCCCCCGGGACCGGGCGGATAAACGCGTAATTTGCAGGAAACAACGTCTAAGGAATCTTAATATTTAATAAACTATGAATGTTTTATATCCATGTAACGGGAAGAAACTCAGCTAACTGATCTTTTAAAAATGTTTTTCCAAAAAAAAAACACAATGCTAACACTCAGCCTCTGAATTAGCCACGAGCAAAAAAATGTAACCTATCTCTGCACCTAAACGCACTCCTAACTCCCTTATTACTTATCCTAGATTCACAGCCAACCCCTTGTTTTGCATCAGCTGGAGACACAGAATCTGGGGGTGCCCACCTCAACACTCACTGATAAACATTTGCGACGCTATAAACGAAAGCGTACATCATAACATGTGGAGCTAGGTGGCTAGAAACGCTAACATGGCTTACCTTGGTCAAAACTGGTCTTCAATGGCATTAAAACGATAAAAAAACGATGCTGCAGTTAATCCATAGGTTAATCCAATGTGTCTGTGTCCTCTTTGAAATGATTTCTGATAAACCATAAGCAATAAAACTGCTTTTTCGTTTCCAAATGTCAGAGCGAGAGATCGGTCCACTCTGCTGCAAAATTACATGCGCGAAGCCTCCACCTCTTCTCTTCACAACGTGTGTGTGTGGGGGCCTCCCCCTTCGATTCTATTGGCTCTAACGGTCAGAAAGAGGTGTCAACCATCCAAATCGACCAAGGGGGGCCAGAGATATGGAAAAAAAAACATTTTCACCCAAATCACCTCAGAGGTGGAGTGGTTTTGTTTGTAAATGTTTGATAAGTGCATGCAGATCACAGTACAGTAAAACATGTACACAGATACATTATTTTGTATTTTTATTAAATTTGACAATGTCAATTTCACTTTCCACTATTGTTGGAGTAGAACACCTCTGCTACGCGCCGTTCGTTGGATGAGGCTGGATCTCTATTAAATTAAGAAAGGAATTGAAAACACCGGAATCAAAGTTATAACAAATTATCTGAGTTTACTTCTAGTAGGAAACCAAACACATATACAAGTTATACAGAGTACTCGAGCACTCCGGGCTTTCAGGTTTGTGATGCGATGCGGATAAATGCGTCAGGATCAAACCACTCATCAAACCAAAAAGAAATTGGACTTCAGGTTTGTGATGCGATGCGGATACAGTTATCAGGACCTGCCACTCACCAAACCAAAAAAGCATTTTTACACTCCAAAACATCAGTATTCATATGTATCTTTGGGGCGGAGATTTGTCGATTCTTCCTTCCCACTTTTCTCCCAAGCGAATTAGAGAACCCCTGGGGAGGAGCTGTTTAAGCTGATAACCTCCCCCAAGTGTCCTGATTGGCTGGATTCGCTTCTGGTGAGGTCAATAGTTCTCACCAGGACTTGAAATTCCAAAGTCCCCTAAGGTCAAAAGTCAATGTTTATCTTTACCTTATCTTACTCTACATTCCTTTCCCAGGGGATATTTTCACCTAAACTATCCTCCTTCAGACATTTAAACTCTTCTCCACCTATTTAACGATGTCTTTTAACGACTTAATGACGACATCTGCTTTTAGGGGTGAAACCCAGGCAAGGTGTGTGTATACACAGAATCTCTGGATCAGTGAGTTTGGAAAGTAAGAATAACATTCCTATTCTATATATAATTACCCAAACCGTTGTGATTACATAAAACAGTTCAAACAATACATGTTTACTTCAATACAGTGTAGAATCATATCTTTTTACTTCAATCCCTCTTTTGATCTCACCTCACGAGATCAACATATAGCATTTGAAACATTACCACTGTCAATTTTCTTCTTACTGTGTCTGTCCCAACATTTATATAAACCCATCAGAAGTTGGGATATAGAGCACTTTAAACCTTTAGGAACAGTCCACAACAACAACTTATTATGACAGTGGAGGGAGAATAAAATATGTCTAAAAAGCAAAATCCTTGTCAGCTGAGTCATCTTTACTCTACCCTCAATGGTGGAACTGATGAGTCTTAACACACAATGAGCAGATACAAGGCACACAACAACAACCACATGTCACTAAAATGGCAATAAAAGTAGCCACAGAAATCAGAAAAGACATTATCATACTTTTCCCTCTTTTGGTAACACATAGTTCTGTAGAATAAAAAATACCAATCCCTTATATTGTGGGATATAAAAATAAAGTTGAAAGTTCCTCAAAAAATGGATTGTTCAGACAAAGTTCCACACCGGCTATATCAACCTGTTTCAGCGGGAAATGGAGTTCCCTGTGCCGTCTTGGTTTGCCATATCTTCGTCCCCCCAGCCCGCTGACGGCGGCTTCTGGGGTGCCTGCTAGAGAGATGTGGCCTGATTGTCCTCCCCCGGCCCGCTGATGGCGGCCTCCGGGTCGATGCTGGAGAGATGTCCCGATCCTCCTCCTCCGGCCCGCTGATGGCGGCTTCCGGGTCGACTGCTGGAGAGATGTCCTCCCGATCCTCCTCCTCTGGTCCGCTGATGGCGCCTCCTGGGTCGACTGCCTTGACGAGAGCCAGATCTGTTCTGATGTCGTCTAGGGTCCTCGCGACGAGGGCCAACTCTGTCCTGATGTCGTCTAGGGTCCTCGCAGGTGTTTTTCCCGACCGCACACTGGCTCCAGCGGTACCAGTTGTCTCCCTTTCCATCTAGGCGGACGGCATGGGAGGTCCCCTCCAACCAGACGTAATCTGCTGTGTTGGCCTTGTGTTTCTCGGGTCCCCCTTTTGACGTCAGCAGCCTGTGTGGAGAAGTCTCATACCAAGCCCTTAAGTTGCTGGAAATATGGTTTTGAAATCATCTTTTCTACTTCTTTAGTGTTTATTGGTGGCACCAACTAGACTGGAGTGTGGACAAGAGACTATGCAGAAAATAATAAACAAAAAATAAAAATAAAAATAAAAAAAATAAAAAATAAAAAATAAAAATAGAACAAAAATAAAAATAAAACAAAAAAAGGAACAAACTAACAAAACAAAAAATAACCAAAGCTAGATTATTTTAAATGTATCAATTTCTCTTAAAAGCAACAAATAAAACAAAACAAAAAATACCATAACTAGTATTTTAAATTGATAAATTTCTCCTAAAAACGTAATAATCTCACATACATATTGTCTGATGTATATCCTATCCTTTTCCCCCTTTTACTGAAATAGAACGCCGTTAACGGTGTTCCTATTTTCAGAAATATCGAGCCTTATACATCAGTTATTTAATATCAGCTATATATTTATTATTACTATCACTTATATATCAGGCATTAAATGTCAGCCTTCTTCCATGATTGACCTCGTCTACATTATCTGACTTATATTGATACGTGTCTGTTTGTATTTATTTAATATACTGGGCAATTTATTGATAACTTTTTGAATCTCCCTCTTTTCTTAACAACTGGAGCTATGGCTACTTTGAAATCTGACTTGGTTAAGAGATGATTTGTTTATTGGTGAGAGGCACACTCTTGCCCTCGTGATTGGGTGGGGGTGGGCAGTTAGGGAGAGTTCCTTACAATCTCCAGATCTTCCTATCTGTGTTGAGGCCATAAAACCTTTTAATGGGCTCTGTGGTCTGTTCAGATTTAGATTTTCTTCCTCTCCAGAGGTCATGCCTGTCTTTGACCCTGTGTGCTGCTGTGAATCTGCAGCACCTCAGGAGTAGAGAAAGGGGGAGATCTCTTCCCAAAAGTGTAAGCTCCCACATGAGCAACATAGCAACACATTAAACTCTCCCTGACTAGTTTGTAAAGCGTTCTTTAAGGCCTGAATTGAGTCTTCTGTTGTGTAACGGAAAATCCCATTTCCAAAAAGGGGTCAGTTTAATAGTCCTTATCATATTATCGCTCTGTGCTTGCATGCTAGGACCTATTGTCTTTGCCAGAGCTGCTGCTATTCTTTCTACATGTATTAGCTCCATATTAGCAGGGTTCACTAACATGGTTGGTTGATCCAGTTTAAGATTTTCAATATCTGCCATTACTATTTCCAACATTCCTTTTCCCTGAATATCAGGTCTAACAATGTGTTTTCTTTTAGGAGTATTAGATGGGATACTCATAAGTGGCATTTGTCATCATCTATCATCTCCGTAGGGTGGAGGTAGGGTCCCAGACAGTATACCACCTGCTTGTTGCTCCCTGTCTCTATGTCTTCTGCAATTCTTTACCCACAGTTCTTTTTACTGGATTTGTCTCTCAAGTATCACACAGATTTGACTTAAAAAAAATCACACAGAGCTTTTCATACCTTATCATATCACAGTCAGGCAAATTTTTATTGTGCGATGTTTATTTCAACAGATAGCGTGACTTCCAGAAGCAATCTTCTACAATCCCCTCACGGTGATTGTGGCTTCAGGTCAAGAGTTAAAAACTCAGTCAACAAAATCTCTTTATCGTCACGTTTAATGAGCCTGATTATCCCCACAACAGTTTTGTGATGAGATACGGTCGTTCCAAATAATTAGTTGGAGGTCGCGTCTCTCTCCTCCTCTATCACCCACCATATAACAATTACAGACATTTTATACATTTAAAGCACCACGAAAGGTAACCGCATTAATCAATCTTATCATGATCTGCGGGGAATTTAACCCTTCTGTTTTTTACACCCTCGTAGTCTTTAACAGAAGCACTGCAAAGTAACCGTATTAATCAATGTTATTTTGACTTACGGGGAATTTAACCTATACTTCTTTTACTGCCTTACAGTCTTCGTATTTAGTGAGTGAAGGGTCGGGACTAATCTACCCGCCTCTCTCAAACACTATTCTTGCTCTAGGTCCAGGACTGAATACCCTTCTCTAAGCACTTCCCCAATATCCCCAACTTGTAATATGTATTGTATTTCCCACCGTGACTAAGAACACTGAGAACGCTGCTGACAACTCTAACATTTTTAGTATAATCAATCACAGATTTTTGATAGTCAAAACAGGTGTCTGCTCACCTTTTGTATATGGCGCCTTGGTGTAGTTGTCAACAGTATCTCTGTGTCCTCCCCCTGGACTGGATTCTGTCCCCTGGCTGTCGGTGTCCCTTTCTAGAGATCAGCTCACAAACGTCGGGAAAGTCACCACTTGTTGGAGTAGAACACCTCTGCTACGCGCCGTTCGTTGGATGAGGCTGGATCTCTATTAAATTAAGAAAGGAATTGAAAACACCGGAATCAAAGTTATAACAAATTATCTGAGTTTACTTCTAGTAGGAAACCAAACACATATACAAGTTATACAGAGTACTCGAGCACTCCGGGCTTTCAGGTTTGTGATGCGATGCGGATAAATGCGTCAGGATCAAACCACTCATCAAACCAAAAAGAAATTGGACTTCAGGTTTGTGATGCGATGCGGATACAGTTATCAGGACCTGCCACTCACCAAACCAAAAAAGCATTTTTACACTCCAAAACATCAGTATTCATATGTATCTTTGGGGCGGAGATTTGTCGATTCTTCCTTCCCACTTTTCTCCCAAGCGAATTAGAGAACCCCTGGGGAGGAGCTGTTTAAGCTGATAACCTCCCCCAAGTGTCCTGATTGGCTGGATTTGCTTCTGGTGAGGTCAATAGTTCTCACCAGGACTTGAAATTCCAAAGTCCCCTAAGGTCAAAAGTCAATGTTTATCTTTACCTTATCTTACTCTACATTCCTTTCCCAGGGGATATTTTCACCTAAACTATCCTCCTTCAGACATTTAAACTCTTCTCCACCTATTTAACGATGTCTTTTAACGACTTAATGACGACATCTGCTTTTAGGGGTGAAACCCAGGCAAGGTGTGTGTATACACAGAATCTCTGGATCAGTGAGTTTGGAAAGTAAGAATAACATTCCTATTCTATATATAATTACCCAAACCGTTGTGATTACATAAAACAGTTCAAACAATACATGTTTACTTCAATACAGTGTAGAATCATATCTTTTTACTTCACTATGTACAGGTATCTTGGGTCAGTCTTGTCTTCCAAAAATCAGGAAGTAAAGTCCCCTGGTTTGTGACAAGATGTGAAGTCAACAGGTAGTCACTCAGAGGGGGGTACTATTTCTTTTCAAATGCATATAGGCAATGCCACCCATTTACATGTACTGTAGGCTACACTGCTCGTTCAGTCAAGAATTTGAATGGGATGGGAAGACGTGTGTGATTAAAAATGAGTAGCCAAACTATGGCCAAACTAAGACTTAGTTTTTCAAAAGAGAAAATGCAGATATTACACTCAGAAAAGAAATGGTAGACATATCAGTACTCTTAGTGCCAAGTTGTCTCAGACAATCTGCATTTCCTAATGTGGGACAGTTCTGTGCAAAATGTGGGACACTGAAAAGTCTATGTTAAAAAGCCTCAGTCACCTTAATTCATGTAATGAAAACATCTCAGATCAGTAACACTGAAAGCTAAATGTGCAATACCATGTTCAGCTATGTTACTATTTATAATGTTATTGTTGTTACAACAGAAGATGTTTTTCTTTATATTGATGTTAAATGCATCAATCTGTGACACTTTTATTTTGTAAGATAGCAAGGGGGGCATATTGTGATAACCAGGCCTGTCATAAAATGCACCCCACCCAAAAAGATGTTTGTATTAATCCCACCCTCAAGCATTTTTTAGGGTATAGTTGTAGGACTAGTACCAATGAATGGAGCAAGTTTCATGAATGTGACACTTTTATTATGTAAGATAGCAAGGGGTGCATAACGTGGCAAAAATATGCTGTCAAAGACTATGTAACATTTGTAAACATATATTTTGATTATTATATGACAAATATGTAGAATTAAACAATACATTTTAAAGCACGTGTATACAGACAGGACGTAACAATAATAACAAAACAAAAAGATTAAAAAAAACAAAAACTGAAAAGGAAGTGACGAATGAATTTCGACACCACTACCATCAAATACGGAGCGAAAAGTTTACCCACAAGAATCAAGACTATATGAGCTACCACTAAACAACTCACAGTCTGAAAATTACGATTAATAAAAACCCTGAACGTTTATTTTTCGTTTTAAACATCGTTTTAAGGTGTAAACGTGTCATTTAGGAACTGCGACAGCATAAATATGCGAACACAAACCTACAGACTGCTGGAGAAGAGATATCACAGGGGGGGGTTGGGACACACACATTCCGATGTCCAATTCGTTTTAAACAAAGAGTATACTCAACATAGGCCTACAGTAGGCAGGGGGGTGGGGGCTGGTGAACGGTATGGTCAATGTTTGTAAACACTGTGACATTTTGACTTTATTTGATAATTTCAGTTAAAAACTAACGTTCATATTTCTCTTTTTGAGAAGAGCAATATGAATATGTTAGTGGCTGACCCAGCCCTATGGTCTGTCACAGTAGTGCGGGAAAGAGAAGTGCACTGTTTTGCCTGGCTGGACCTGTAATTTACAGGAAAGGAGTGCGCGCTACTAAAGAGACGCGCTACCATGGAAACCAAACAATGGTGTAGCTGTATTGAAGTCCGAGTGGAAACAGTAGCATTTGTTATGAATGAAACAGCCAGGTCGTGACTCACAAATAAAAAGTGTTACTTCACTAACTGTAAGTTTGTCACTCAGAGTAACCTACAGTTAACTTAACTGCTGGAGAAGAAAGATCAGGGGGGGGAGAGAGCTGTGGCTGATGGGCCATTAGGTGTGTAAACACACAGCTGAGAGCTGCCGTTTCATTCAGACTGTTTAAAAAACGGTAACAACGGACTATTTTTCTTAGCGGATGCATGTCAATTTAAATCAATACATACAACTATTTTTTAAATCAATAAAAACATTTTCTAAATCCATAAAAGCATTTCAATTAATATTGGGAGTCATGTCGTTACTTTGTTGAGAATGTGGCCATGTAATAAGCGGGATAATTTGCAGCGACTTGGTCATTGTGGGGAAAAATAACACCCAGGGATCAAGATCCCTCCGCTATGCGTCGGGATCCTGATCTGCCTGACAAGGCTCCATTCAAATATAAATATTTTTTGTGAATTACTGAGTTTAGGCACGTTAATAACGTTTTAATGAAGTTGAATACAGTATATTCATATTTGTCAGTGATTTCATGTCAATTCGGCGAACATAAACATAAATGATCGTGGTGAAGATGATGATTAAATTAGGATTACAAATCGAGAGCCGGCTGCATTTCCTCTCGTTCGTTTTTTTTCTCGAATAAACAACATTATTTTGTTAAATAACAACATGGTGATGTTTTGTAAATGATTACATGTCTCTTATTTAGCACAGACTATGATCCTATCCATGACATATGGATCTTAACAAAGATCCGCTATACAGTAGTACCAGACATACTGTACATCCAGCGTACTGTATCGAAGTTGATTTCACATGAGCTCCAGTGTGGAACCCCACTGCACCCCCTGGTGGATCAATGATCCATTGCAGCTGGCTTCACAATAATTACATTTATTTATCACGGGGGCGGTCTCAAGTCAGACTGGAGGCTGTCTCTCGATCACGGGCAAATCACGGGCCGTTCACGGGCCGACCACGGCCCTCGCGTTTCAAACTGTCCTAAATTAGCTGCTATCTGTATGGTCATTTGTTCTGGGAATGTCATTTTCGAGCCTGAGACCTGAAAAACAGGCTCAGGGCTTAACAGGTTAACTCTATTTAGTAACACACTTTTAATTCCATTTAACAACACACTTTTCCAGTTTTCATTCTGTTTTGTTTTTCTTTCTCCACTGAGCTAGTATGTTTTTTTTAATTTTTAGCTTTTTCTTTGCTCAGCCTCTCTTTTCCGTTTCACAACCGACTAGGAGACAATATGGGGACAATAGCCGAGCCGTCGCTGCGGCCACGTAATCCCTAAGTAATCCTACAGTATCTAAACTCCTTGAGCAATACTGGCCTCTTGGGATTTAGTCTAAGTGTATCTTAACGGTTTAACCACAGGCTGGTTTCGGTACCTTTCCAAAGGCTTTCTTTCACACCACACAGCGCCGGTGCCTCGAGAGGACCTCTTTCAAACTCACAAACACGTATTCCCCATCACAACTGTTTATAATATTTATAACAGACTTTACTCTTTATCTCTGTACACTTTTTATTGTATTACCTCCTCAGTTCTCCACTCTCCACTCACACCTAAAAGTATATATCTAAACTATGCAGAATTTAGTTTCAATAAACAACAGGTTTCTGCTTACCTTTTCTTTTCTTTTTTTATGGCGCCTGTGTGAGTGAAAAGGTGGGAGTTCCTCGAAGGCGCCCAGCGAGTTCCGGCTGGATCAACCGCTCCTTTCTGATTGTGCCTTGCAGAGAAATCACATCGGGGATTCACCAATTTGTCGTGTTTCAGAATTCCTCTGCGAAGCAAGGAATCGGACCAGGCAATAAAGTTATAATAAAGCTGATTTATTTCAGTTGTGATAAGGAATATAATTGCTCAGCTGAGGTCTCTGGAGATCAGTGATCCACAGACCGCGAGCAGTTTCCACTCCAAGCAGTTAACTGTCTCACACTTCCTTCCAGAGCCCCAAAAACCGGCAAAACGCATTTCATATACTTATTACCGAAAAAAGGTGTGATATTGTGATTGGGTAAGTATATTTCTGAGTGAGGTGCTGTAGGTTCCTGGTCGGCTCTCAGGCGAGCCCACGCCCAAACACTGAACGTCTCTACCACACACAATACACAGACACACACACACACACACACACACACACACACACACACACACACACACACACACACACACACACACACACACACAAACAGGCCTTTGCCCACCTAACCATCGTTTGTATGGGATAACCACACACCCCTTAAAAATAAAAGCCCTATTGATGTAATGCTACTTGAACTTACAGTATACAACTACGTACATCTGATATCTAACTCCTTCAGCCTACTTTCAGCTACAGAAACCATTCAACTATTACATTATTCAGCTATTTCAGGACATTGAGGCTATACATTTAGTTGTTTATACCTTTTTTAAACCTTTTCTTTTAAATATTAAGCTTCTTCACTATTTTTCCTACTCTTCCAGTTTAACATTTAACTTTCAAGTTTTCAACAAAGTCATTGCAATGCATTTGAGCTGTAACAATTTTGATTCAATTTTGGGCTGCACCCCATCTGCGAGGCTCCACTAGCACCCACTAGTTAACTAGTGCAGAAAAATGTATGCCACTAGTTAACTAGTTCTGCTTCTTTTTTGTAACTAGTTAACATGTCAGAGCTTTTGCAGCGCATTAGTTAACTTGTAAGACTTTTAGTGTCACTAGTACGGTCAGAGGGTCACTAGTTCATCAAAAAGCTTACAAGTTGGGACTTTGGTGCTACAAGTGCTGCTCAGGGCGTCACTTGTAAGGCTTATGTGGTAACTAGTCAGACAAAAGTGCCACTAGTTGCTGAAAAAGAGTGACTAGTATAATGTTTTATTTAACTAGTAAAGCAGAGTGCCAAACTAGTGTGACCATATATCTAACAAGTGAAATCAAAGAGCCAACTAGTGTAGGCATCTGCCGTCTGATATCAAGGATATGGAATAAATACTCAAATGGCTTGCCATAGGAGCCTCGTTAAGCTGTGAGTGTGACTACAGACGGAGTTCACTCCATCACGGAGGGGGAGTAGCTAGGGTGTGGTTTGGAATTGGGCCACAGCGTTGGTCGGTCATGTAAAGCAGGTGAAGTCAGGTGATGTAGACTCTCTGTTGGAGGGCTTGATAACCCACTCCCCCTCCACACTCGTTGGTTTGGAACAGCACTTAATGCGGCGGACCCTCCGCACAAACGTGCAAACTGAGGCTTAGTGTGTAGGGGTAGGGTGTAGGGGGCGGTTTGGAATTGGGCCTTACAGTAATGTCGCTCTCCCATGAGGTAACACCATTTCTTCTCTTTCACCTACAGCACCACAGTGCCTCCAGCAGAGGGAGACAAAGCTGTTTGCTGCAGAGTCCCTTGAAGTCAAAAAGAGCCCTGAGGTGGATGTAAGCTCAACAACATCCACAACAATGATGATACATGGCGCTATGAAATGGCGCATTTCCACCATGGAGCGGAGCGCGGTTTATGCGTGCCGTGTCGTGCCGTGCCCGTTTTTGGTTGCGCTTCCACTAGGCCTAGTTACGGCCCGGCCCGGCCCGGGGCCACTTTTTCACCTCTTTTCTGGCCCGACAAAATTGTGGTTCTATCGGGGCCAACAAACAGGGCTGAGTCGGGCTGAGTATGCTAAACTAGAGAGAGAATCGCTGGCAAGGAGGCTACAACTACAACAAGATGAACATATTTGACCGTGATTTAATTGTAATACACGTTTCAAAATGATGCCGAAGTAACAACATACTGATACCGGTTAGTAAAAACCATGAATTAATGCTTTGGCAAGTTTGCAGACAGACGGCAGGCGAAAAACCTTTTAAAATGCGTGTTTTCTAGATGGAGATTGGCTAAGCTAACGTTGTATATGCTCCGACCGTCCACACTCACAACAACGGCCTATACAGACATAAATAAAGCAGCGACTGTATTCACCATGACACAGACAGTCTGTGGTGTGTACTTGTTTAACTTTTGTTGAGTTTCTGAACATATATAAGGAGCTGTGAGCTCTGAGTGCTAACAGCTAACGGCTGTGTTGTTTTTCTGGGGTTCTCATTGAAGATGACGTCACGGCTCCGCCTACACTGCGTTACTATAGTAACTACCCCAGTTCCTAAACTGTAATGGAAGCGCAGCATGAAGTGAGCCGGCCCTGTTAAGGCCCAACGCGGCCAAGCAGTACCGAGCGTGGCTGAGGCCGACCGTGTGGTGGAAATGCGCCAAAAGTCTCACTGAATTCAAGCCCATTGTCTGAGGCATCCACCTCTCACCCTACCAGGGCCTCTGTGGCAGCACCTGGCTCCCCAAACCGTCCGGAACCTTTCACACATCCACGCACTTTCAAAATACTTCAGAATTGGTCGCTGGAGGTGCGGAAAAAGACACTTATCCTAGGTGACTCCAACCTTTCCCGCTCCCCACTTTTTCAGACCCCAACCTCCAAATTGACAGTTTCCCCGGTGCAAAGTTTCATCACATTACAGCCATTTTGAAAAAACGTTCCCCATGCCATAACACTACTCAGGTAATCATTTCAGTAATAACGGACTTTCAGAACACGCACCTTTAACATCCCTCAAACAGTAACAGGCATGTGGAAACATTGCAATCACCTTTCCCAACGCCACAATTTACATCCCCATAATATACTTTTCACACAGACTGGACCAAAACAAACGGACCCTACTGGCGACACTTAAAAACACAATAGCCTCCAAATACACCTTCATTCCAGAAATCAACTCACTACTGTTTCAGGTCACTACTCACGACAACATCCACTGGACCCAGCAGACGGCCCAGATGTTGCTCAAGTACTGGAAACAATATTTAAACTGGTAACTGGGGATCACTGTCATATCACAACTCCCCACCTGTCAAACATTACTAATCTCTCTGCCGTTTTCTCCCCACAGCCGCACAGCCGGATTTACTGGAAAAAGGCTTAACTTTCGTCCCCACTCCCAAACCCCCGACCCGACCGGAGCTGAGGGTGGACCTCCATGCCTTTCACAGACGGATAAAACTGCTGGATCACTTCTAGGGGAGATAGGTTCTGGAGCCTGTCCCGTTCACCAGACCGTCCATTTGGGAACCATACACCGAAACACTATCACCACCCATTTTACATTTAATTAACAAAATCTCATGGCACTCACACATTTGCGCCCCCTTCCACTTCGAACACCCAACATTAGCGAGGAACAACGACATATTATTCAAGCATTAGGTAACAGCCAACACATAATCATTACACCAGCAGATAAGGGGGGCCAAATAGTCATACAGGATAGGGACAATTACATGTTAGAGGCATATAGGCAATTAAACAAGACATATTATTATTATTCAAATATTTGTATTGAGTTTTCACATACAGTATAACAAACAGCAGCAGTCAACACTCCAAAATACAGCAAATGACATCCAGAAGAGATACAAAATATATATACAACATAAATATAATAAAACATAAAAACAACCTGGTTGAATAACCAAGAGTAAAAAAAGAATTTAAAAAAGGGGGTTGTCTACGTTGTGTTAATGCCAGAGAACTCGATCTCAAAATAGGACAGAAATGGTTGCCAGACTTTGTACTTTGTGATAGAGCCCCGGGTAGTGTGCTTTAGCTGCTCAAGTTTAAGATGGGACGTTCCTTCCTCTACCCAGCGCTTGTGAGAAGGCGGTGCAGCCTTCTTCCAAGTAAGGAGTATCAGACGTCTAGCAAGTAGGGTAGAGAATGCCACAGCCTCAGCCTGATCAGTTGTTATTTGTGTCTCCTGTGGGACCATGCCAAACAATGCAGTCAATGGGTTTGCATCAACAGCCGTATCACACATACGAAATGTTTTAAATATACCAGTCCAGAAAGGGCTCAATTTTGGGCAGGGCCAAAACATGTGACTGAGGCTGTTGGCAGCCCAATAATGATACAAATAATTGGGTAAGGACAGACCACCCTCCCCCTTTTGCCTTTCTAAATACTCTTTCCTAATTCGAGGCACAGATTTATTCCAAATAAAAGTGGAAGTGCACTTATTTAATTCCCTAAAGAAGGATTTAGGGATGAAGATTGGGATTGCCTGAAACAGAAATAAGAATCTGGGCATGATCGTCATTACAACAGAATGAATCCTGCCAGCGAGTGACAGGGGGGGGTCGACCATCTCTCCATGTCCAGTTTAGCCTTACCAAGCGCTGTTTTAAAGTTATTATCCATCAGAACCTTGTACTTGTAAGTGACACAGACACCCAGGTATGTAAAGCTGTCCTTACAAACAGAGAAAGGGACATTTAGAAATGACATTTGACAGGCTTTATCATTTATGGGGAATAAAACACTTTTACTCAGATTTAATTTATATCCTGACACCCGGCCAAATTCGGTGATAAGTTCCAAGACAATAGGTACAGTAGTATGGGGATCCGAAAGAAAAAGACGAAGATCATGCGCACAAAGCGACAATTTATTCAATGCCCCCCATCCCCCCCCCCCCCCCCTTTGCACTCCAATTAGACTGGCAGTCTCTCTTAACAGTATTGCCAGGGGCTCTAGAACAATATCGAATATCTGGGGGCTCAGTGGACAACCCTGTCGTGTCCCGCGGAAAAGTGGGAAATAGTTAGATATTATCCTATTAGTTCGAATTGAAGCTTGAGGTGCTGTATAAAGGATCTTCATCAGCCAACAAAAAGTAGGGCCAAAGCCAAACTTCTTAAGCGCAGTGAACAGGTACTTGTATTCAATCCTATCAAACGCCTTCTGTGCATCCAAGGATATAATAAGCTCTGGTTTGACAGCATTGTGCTGGTAGATAACATTGAATACACAGTGAAGGTTTCTTGATAGCTGTCTACCCACAATGAATCCAGTCTGATCTGGATGTATTAATTTAGGCATCATTTTCTCAAGCCTCCCTGCTAGGACCTTGGTTCCCTTACGCAAAGAAAATATATTTCCCCATATATTAACTGTCAATATATTGCATTATTTTGTTTTCTGATTTACTGGTTAATTGAAAAGATTTAATAAAGGAAATCTTGCTGTTGGCTACACCAAGTGATACTGATTAATAATCAACATGAAAAACATATTTATTCATATCTACAAAATATATTGAAAATATATTGAAGATATATAGAATAATATATTGTGTTAATATATTACAATATATATATATTGAATAATATATTGTGATAATATATTGTAATATATGGGATAATACATCAGTAATTGCCGCTTTCCATATATTGAGTAATATATGTAAATATATATAATATATTGGTTGTGTATATATGTGAACATACATTTTACTATATATTAACATTTATATGGGGACATGTACTATATATATTCACAAATATATGGGGACATGTATGCTCTATATATTCAGATTTATATGGGGACATGTATGCAGAATATATTCACAATTATATGGGGACATGTACTATATATATATGCACAAATATATGGGGACATGTATGTACTATATATTCAGATTTATATGGGGACATGTACTATATATATTCACAAATATATGGGGACATGTATGCTCTATATATTCAGATTTATATGGGGACATGTATGCAGAATATATTCACAATTATATGGGGACATGTACTATATATATTCACAATTATATGGGGATATGTATGCGCTATATATTCACAATTATATGGGGACATGTATGCACTATATATATTCAGATTTATAAAAGACCATGTACGTACCATATATTCTGAACATGAGTGCAATATATGTTCACAATGAGGAGAAATGCATGTTCTGATAAAAAAAATCTTTCATTTCAAACCTTTATTTATGCAGGTGAATCCCATTGAGATCATTGATCTCTTTTTCAAGGGTGACCTACTGCAAGTAGGTTCCACATGAATACATATAAACATAACAGAAAAACAAAAAAGGACATCATACAGCATATTTACAGTGACTACAGTTTACATAGCTAGTAACATTTACAGGTTCCAACAGTTTCCGATTGGATAGTATCTATCCTTGCTTTAAAAACATTTAGCGGAACCAAATTGCTCAGACTGTTCCAAGTTAGCGGAGCTGCGCATCTAAATGCTATCTTCCCTAAGACAGTCCTAGCAGTTGGCACATTTAATAAAACCACAGCATTCGATCTCAGGCAGTAGCCACTTACAATTCGCCGTGAGATCAGGGAGCAGATGTAGGAAGGAAGTTTCCCTAACATGGCTTTGTATATAAAAATGTACCAGTGACTGAGCCTCCGTACAGTTAGTGAAGGCAAACCTGCCCTTGCATACAGGGTACAGTGATGGGTTAATACTTTACAGTTTGTCACAAATCTCAGTGCACTGTGATAGGCGGCATCTAACTTGACCAGGCAATTGGCAGGTGCATTCATATAGATCAGATCACCATAGTCCAGTACAGGTAAAAAGGTCACAGTGACTAGCCTTTTCCTGGCCTCAAGTGAGAAACAGGACTTGTTCCTGGAAAAGAAACCTAGCCTAACCCTCAGTTTTTTAAGCAGGTTATTGACATGAAGTTTAAAAGTGAGACAATCATCAAGCCAGATACCAAGGTATTTGTAACAGGTAACCACTTCAAGTTTTATTCCTTGTGTAATTAAAATATCTAAAACAGGCTCTGGTGTCTTTTTAGCTTTTGAAAAGAGCATTACCTTGGTTTTATCAACATTTAAAAGAAGCTTAAGCGCTGAGAGCTGAGTCTGAATAATGAGAAGCTTAATTTGTTTTTTTCTATCAATGTGTAACAGTTATCAAAATACTCATTAAAAGAAGGACAAGGAACGAATAAAAGAAAAGGCCTATAAACAACACATTATGTCATGACTCAAGAACATTTTTATGTAATTATGTAATAAAACCCACATTTTGTAATAATCTGCTGCATTCTGTAACAGCCTGAACGCAATATAAAATAAATGTCCCTGCATTTTGTAATAAATTATTACATTTTGCAATGGTTATTACAAAATGCGTGAGTTGCCCTTTTAAAAAACTGTAATATTCATTATGTAACCATAACCAAACTGTAAATATATCCCAAAATTGATGTTGATATACATGTTGGCTAATGAATATGGTAACACTTGATCTAGTTTTGGCCAATGAAAGATATTCTACTGAAGTATTTTTAAATTATGAGTAAGGATGATTCATGGTTGAATAAATAAATAAACAGTTGTAATGTTATTGTTTGCAACTCATTTTGTAATAACCACAGCAATATGTAATAATATATTTCAAAATGTGGCGACATGTATTACATATTTGCATTGAACTTGTTTACTACATAATGGGCAAATTATTACAAAAGGAGGTGTTATTACATAATGAAGGGAAAATGTATTACATTTTGTATAGGTATAGTTAATAAATGATGCATTGTTATTTCATACAGGGCCAAAAAGAGCAGTCTGTTATCCTATTTAACAATCTTGTTTTTTGTTTCACCTGGTGACAACTTTAAACATGAGCTGATCACTCATTAAAACAATGTCCGGAACAGGGCCAAAAAAACAGTCTTGTACCCTATTTGATCGTCAATCTTGTTTTTTTCGTGCCTTTACTCACAAATTCTTGTGTTAATGGATGTTCTTATATCTGATGTCTTGGTCCCTGGATGGTGGTTTACTACAGCATCTGTGGAACAGAACAATTACAAATAATTAGAAGTTCACAAAAGACAGCAGGAATTATAACAATATCCATAATATCTATATTAAAGCATGGGCTGGCTTGGTGAATAATGTGGGAATACAAATAGTGGAAGAATAGGCTTTGTACATTTTCGTCTGAGTGTGGCGCTACTGGTTGGTATATTTTATGGAATTTGGACCAAGCATCTGCATCTGTAACAGTTCTGTTTAAAACTTTTTTAAATGTAATTGCATTCATCTTTAAAGGTGGGGTAGGTAAGTTTGAGAAACCGGCTCGAGATACACTTTGTGTTATATTCCATGGAATGCTCTTAACATCCCGATAGCAATGAATATCTGAAGTGCTTTGACAAAAAATCCATAAAAAAATATCATCTGTGGAAGCCGTGGTACTGTAAAAAGCACATCCAATCATTTTAGCCGGCCCGGCTGAAATGACTGGATGGCCTACCTGCCTGTCAGCCTTCCATCTGTGCACAAACTTATCTCGTGCCCTCATTGGTCATGTGCGCGTTCGTGTGTGTTGGAGGAGGGGCTCTGTGAGGAAGTGGCAGATTTTTTCCGGCTGTGTATTTTCAAATTCTAGCGCACTCGAGCTGGTTTCTCCAAAATTACCTACCCCACCTTTAAAAGACTACTTTTATTGAATGAGAGTTTTACCTAGCACAATGAGCCTGGGGTGGTGGGAAGGGAGAACTGGGCCTCGGCATCGGCATCGGCAGGAGTGGTAGTCGCCTATGAGTATTAGAATTTAGATGAACAAAGGCATAGAAAAACCCTGAAATATGTACTGACACAAAGCTACAACCCTCGATTTTGTAAGTAGTAGTAGTAAATACATACGTATATACAATATACAACAATACGCATAATGCAATTAGCAGTACCAGTAATAAAATAACTGAATAAATAGTAGTAGAACCTTTATTTAGCCAGGAAAATCAATTAAGAACAAATTCTTATTACAATGATGACCTGACAGGAGGCAAAAGGCGTCCTGAGGGGATGGGGTTTGGGAGGAAAAAAATAAAAAGACAGACTCCGGGCACTACAGAACCCAGGAGACAACACAATGACACAGAGCAGAGATGACAGGCATAGCAGTTAAACATATAAAATCTCTAAAACAATATTGCTGTGGTTCAATCTGTCATTAAAATAATATAGAACATTCATCCATTCAATCCTTCATGGCAAGGATAACTAAGCTGAATAGTGAATAAAGTGATATGTGAAAAGTAAAATGACAGTGAAATTAAATGACAGTGCGTTCCTTACCACTGCGATCTGGCTCCTCTGTCCTCGTATATTTTGGGTCTGATTCCTCACTACTGATGTCTGCCTCTGCATGGGCCCTCTCTCCTTATTTATTCTGTCTCAGTCACCACTGCTATCTGGCTCCTCTGTCCTCTTGACTTGTGGTTCTGCAGGCTTAGTTCGACCTATGAATTTCAACAATGCTCCTGTAAAATATATAGATATATAGTATTATGGGTCAACATTAAAATAACATACACTGGAGAGCAAAATGTGAAATGCCATTGACTGTAGGCTACATATTATCCACACAATTGTCAGCAGGGGCAATAACAACTAAAATGTGAACTAACTTGAATGCATTAGTCCACAACACATAGCCTAACGTAGAGTAGAGAATGAATGAATGGTTTCTGCAAAATACACAGAAATAGAAATAAGGTTCAAATTACAATAACTAACCAGACGATGGTTATTAATAATAAGCAACACCAATACTAATTGTTGCTAAAACACATTAGACACGTTGCAAACACACGGCTAATAAAAGCTAAGTTAGCATCTCATCCACACACTATCATAGCTTAACTTAGCTAACTAGCTAGCATTAGCTCAATTCCTGAACAACATAGAAACTAAAAACGGGACATCAAGACTCATTAACACACTGACTGAGCAGGACACTATGCATACAATCTTATAACATTACCAACACTAAAGATCTGCATATATGCTCACATTCCTCACGAACGCATTCTCTCTGTGACGATGGTAATTATGCATGTGACGATGCGCAATAATGTCCTGAACGCACATGTGTAACCAGCTCGAAGACCCGTAGCTGAACTACTTTAGCTGTCCCTAAATGTGCCTGACTAAAACACGAACGATATAATGCAGATCAAGGAGAACAAGGGGAATTTACAAGACATAGACTAACTGTGGTTACATTACTTAACTAGCTCATCGTCGTCACCAGTCAGAAAATGTCCGTTAGCCGTGGGGCTAGTTTTCGCTATGTTAAACTCCATTGACTTATGCTAAAATGTTAGCGATCTAAAGGTCCGCTATTTTTGGCTGTTTTGGGTCGACTTCAGTTGACTGTAAAATCGAAAATCTTCGAAATTGAATGTTCACAAAGCTGCGGACCGGTTATACACTCATACACGAGGGAACTAACATAGCTAATTTAACTAACGTTAGCTAATGTAGCTGGTGTAGTGCCGAGAGACGGGACATACGGATTAAGCAACTAGACTACTTATAGTGTACATGCAGAATTATTTCAATTTAAAATAGTTTTAAATGCTCACACACATACCTGACTCTGGTGCTGTATTTTCCTCTCGTTTCTTTTTAATTTTCCGTTTCGAAGCACCTGATGAATGCTTTCTCTTTGACACTCAGCGACAGAATCAACAGACAGAGGCAGCAACGCAGATTTGAATCTGCCAATCAGATCAATCTATTGCTGGAGAGGGGGGGGGGCTCCCCGAAATCAGCCGGAAGTGGCGCATTCGAATACTGTTTGGGCTGTCTGCCGTGGATGGGCTGCGTTCCACTCCAAATAGCCGGTCGGCCGTAATATATGCATAGATATATATGCGTGCATATATTCATATATATATGCGTGCATATATGCATATATATATATTTATATATATATATATATATGAATATATATATGCGTGCATATATGCACGCATATATGAATATATATATGCGTGCATATATGCATATATATATGCGTGCATATATGTGTGTGTCTATATATATTTATAAACTGTATATTATTTTCCATCATTCAATGGACAATTTGTACTTTTTTTATATGTAGGCTACCATCAAACATATGTTCATATATAAAGTGGGCAACTATACAAAACGAAGTGAGATAACTGTTTATGAATATCTGTTCAATTTTATGTAAACTCATGAAAGATAAATGAGTGTTTCAATAAAACTATTACATATAAATGTATAGTGCAGTTTTTGTTTTCATTGCAATATATTTTTTTTATATGTATCAATATATAGCCATACATGGTCCATGCATATATTGCAATATATTTAAAAATATAAGGACTACTTTCCCATATATGGAAATGTATGATCCAATATATTGTATTATATTTACCAATATATTACAATATATTTTTGTTTCATAAGGGTTAGAATGTTATAGTCGCAACATAAAAGACTAACCGGGTGATATGACTCACACAACAGCGGATCTTTATTATTTTTGAGTAATAATGAGATAGAGGCCTGTGTCATGGAAGGAACCAATAGCGGTAGTAGTTTTAAAGAACATTTTAAAAAAAAAATCACTTGGGTACCCATCAGGGCCTGGTGCTTTTCCGGGCTTCTCCGTTTTTTTTGCAGTGTATATATTTAGCAAATTTTAACATATGCTTACCTTTACCCTTTGTGTGCTGTTTGGGTCTGTGTGACCTGTTTTCAGTGTTTACTAAAATAAAATGTATTCAATTTAATTATTTTAACCTGCTTTATTTGGGGGTGGACCTCACATCCTCTAGGGGGGGTCCAGGGGCATGCACCACCGCGTTTATCCGCCCGGTACCGGGCGGATAAACGCGTCATTTGCAGGAAACAACGTCTAAGGAATCTTAATATTTAATAAACTATGAATGTTTTGTATCCATGTAACGGGAAGAAACTCAGCTAACTGATCTTTTTAATTTTTTTTTCCAAAAAAAACCCACAATGCTAACACTCAGCCTCTGAATTAGCCACGAGCGAAAAAATGTAACCTATCTCTGCACCTAAACTCACTCATAACTCCCTTATTACTTATCCTAGATGCACAGCCAACCACTCGTTTTGCATCAGCTGGAGACACAGAATCTGGGGGTGCCCACCTCAACACTCAGTGATAAACATTTGCGACGCTATAAACGAAAGCGTACATCATAACATGTGGAGCTAGGTAGCTAGAAACGCTAACATGGCTTACCTTGGTCAAAACTGGTCTTCAATGGCATTACAACGATAAAAAAACGATGCTGCAGTTAATCCATAGCGTAATCCAATGTGTCTGTGTCCTCTATGAAATGATTTCTGATAATCCATAAGCAATAAAACTGCTTTTTCGTTTCCAAATGTCAGAGCTAGAGATAGGTCCACTCTGCTGCAAAATTACATGCACGCAGCCCCCACCTTTTCTCTTCACAACGTGTGTGTGTGGGGGCCTCCCCCTTCGATTCTATTGGCTCTAAAGGTCAGAAAGAGGTGTCAACCATCAAAATCGACCAAGGGGGGCCAGAGATATGGAAAAAAAAACATTTTCACCCAAATCACCTCAGAGGTGGGGTGGTTTTGGCTAAACCTCTCTAAAAAGGTCAAATGTCACTTGTTTTGCATCAATCTTGATACAGGGTACTTATTATATGTTGTACTTTGGATTCCTAAAGCTTTTAGTCTACTAACCCATCATCCAAGGGTAGTTTTCACTATCTGTAAAAAAGATTTTTTGGACGGACACTATAATTTACAGTTTTTTACTATGTAAAATCTGAATTTTCTTTAAAATAAAAAACATCTATATTGATTCTGACACTTCTACATCCAACTCACAGATGTAACCTTGCTTTGATAAAATAAATTATTCATATAACCCTTTTAGAAGTTAAGTTGTAGTCATTTGTTTTGGGCATGTCATTTTCGAGCCTGAAACATGAAAAACAGGCTTGGTGCTTAACAGGTTAAGGACACTGTTGGACAATTTGTTAATAAAATCAATAACTTTTTAGCATTCCTTTATCGCCGAGAGCCAGTGCACTTACGCCTTTCCCTAACCTAACCCTAAAGTGTGAATGGCAATGAATGGGTGTTACGTGCTCCCTTTTCTGTTGTCTTCTCTGTCTCTCTGCTGCGCAGGTACACCTGGTCCGCCTCCGCCTCCCCCAGGTGTCCTAATTCCATTCAGCTGGGGACTTAAAAGGAGAAGCTGGAGGAGAAGAGCTCTCTCCCTATCCTTATGCCGGAAGACTCCGTCCGGGAACAATCTCTCTCATGCCGTTTGGATCTGTAGATTCCTGTTGTAGCTATGATAATGTGTGAACTCTGGAGGACCTGTTAGTATAGGTTTTTTCGCGGCTTTATTTTTCCCGTAGGGTTTTTTGTTAGATCTCCGGGTAGAGGAGGGAAGTTCTGGGTCCTACGGCCAGTGGTGTGGCTGGCCCAGGCCCCCTTCTTCCTTTTGTTTGTTTTTGCCGTCCTCCAGACCTTGTTCATTTGCCGGTGGGCCCATGTAAGTAACGGTTGTGCTCTTAAATAAATGCTCGCCGTTAAGTGCTGCGTGTTTGGTGTGATTTATTTTATGTTGCAGGTCTTCCCACGAGCCACTACCACTTGGTAGAGGACGGGTCGTAACAATGGGTTTGAGGAAGTGTGAATGTTCCTGGACTCATGGACACAGAGGCAGAAATCCCTCGTCTCATGCTGGCTGTAACTGGGTCCCAGGCCCACCCAGTTTACTCATTGGCCCACCCTGAGAAAGCTTCGGTGTCATTTTTTTATTTTATTTTTTTTTTTTTTTTTAATTATTATTATAACAAAATGCATTCACCCATTGAGAATATCCAAGCATTCAAA